>NW_006256612.1:515406-813945 GCF_000478725.1 Eutrema salsugineum
AGCTAGACATACGCACAAAAGTCCGTTAAGAGACCTCCACACGCCAGAAGCTGGTATTAATTAAATGACTGGCTCGTCGTTCCACCACCATGTTGGTCTTCCTGGTCTTGTTCATTTACATTCATGGTAGGATTCTTAGACTCGGGCATCACCCATTCACCCCTAAGCAAAATTGGTGTTCAAGAAGTTTCAGAGATGGCTTAGGTTAGTACATCTAGAGATATTAACAAGAGGTTTTGATAAATAAAAGAGTTAACAAGAAGCAGAGAAAGTATATGTGCTTAGTGGCAACCAGAAAAGATAGCTATGTTCCGAAATGAGATACTTGATGAAGGTGAAGCAAATGCTTGAGAAGAAGATTACGGTTGATCAAAGAGATTATCAAAGCAAATGCTCATTAATTTGTCTTGAAGTAACCCCAGGGGCCAGGTGCATCTGGTATTTTGTCTTTATCGAGATCATACTAGCTGAACATTGACACGATGGTTATTCTCATAACGGACCACATGATCATCCGATATAACAACATGAATTATCTGCGTCTTCACTATCATCATCATATATATAATTTTTTATTATTTATCAGGGGTCTTTTTGGATCGCCCCATTTATGGGTTCAGTATAATAAACTTGGTTTAGCAAGTTGGTGACGTAGATAATCAGATAGATTGGAGGATGCGTTAGTCTAGTAATCCCGACTCAGTTTTCTTTGGGATAAATAAGGATAATAAATCTTATATAGCCCGGGCTCACATTTGAAAATGGTTTTTTTTTTTTTTTTGTTTCTTTGGTTAGCCTAGGACGTATTGAACTGAGCATTGGAAACATGCAAAAACAAAAAAGTATTTGAATTTATACTGGTTGAGAATTTGATGTTGAATACCTTCTAAGAAACGACAGTCAAAATTTATCTTCATTCCCAACCAAGTAAGACATGAGGACGGGTTTCAATCAAGAAAAGGGTCTCTATCGCTTTTAACGATAACAACCTGCGAGATATATAGTGAATCAAAACCACGGACTTGAAAAAGATAATTTTTGTTCCTTTCCCTTTCCTTGAGGGCTTACTTCGAGAAAGAAAATTTTGCAGGGGAAAGTGAATTCTTACCGAGTGCATTTGGGTGTAGTTGGAGAAAAATATAATAATTCATAGTCGTTTTATTCCATTACCAACGCTGGTGTATTGGATTAGGGATTTTTGAAGATTTTGTATTCTTTTTAAAATTCCCTGTTATTCAACTGGTGATTTTTAAATGTCTTATTAGATTCTATCCCGTGCATCCGCACGTGAACTGTTTATAATTTATCAAATTTTGTAATAGAATTTGTATTTTTATTTTTTAGATATAACTTTCTAATAAGTAATATATTTTTTCTGTTTATATATAATTTTTTTCTACTAATTTGTTTTTTAGTATACAAATGATCGCGATTAGAAAAACATTATTCTAACATGTCCGTTCATATTAATTCGAAAGTACAACGATTGTAAAAACGTCATTTTACCATGTTCATTTATATTAATCCGAAAAAACTATGGTTATTAAAACATAATTATAACCCATTCATTCATATTATTTGTATATTTTATATACTTTTTAATTTTGAATATTAAAATTTTAGACTTATTTGATAAAAATATACAATAATATGTTATTTTTATGTTTGTTATTAAAAATATTACTTAAATTTGAATATTTAAATTAATTCTAAATTAATATCAGATTTATTATTTGAAATTAATTAAATTAATTCTAAAATAAAAATATTACTTAAATTTGAATATTTAAATAATAAAATATTTTCTAATTTTGATAAATAATATAACTTATATTTAAGGAAATTTATAACAAATCTAAATTCAAATTTAAATTTTCGAATTTATTTTAAAATATAAATTAAAATATATTATTTTATTAATATTACATTAAATTGACTTGTTTGATAATATAAATAGAACTTATTCTTTTTTTTTTCTGATATTTTTAAAAAAAGTTTTAAGAAATATTTTGTGAGACTTGAGATATATTTTTATGTAAAAACAGAAGAAGTAGAGGAAATCACACCTCTACATATGGAATTTGGAGAGGTTTGAAAATAAAAACCCTTAGAACACCTCCATCAATAAGCGCTTCTAAAGGAATATTTTTGTGTTTTATGAATAGTGAAGAACTCCTGCTAAAAAAATTCCTCCATTAAAGAATCTTATTTAGGGGTTCTTAGGAATTAAAAAATAATAAATTTTAAAAAAATTATTTTGAATATTTATTATATTTGAATAATAAACTTAAACATATTTTATTTATTAAACAAGATTGAAAATTTATTACATGAATGTTATAACATAGAAAACATTAATATTGAAATCGTAAAACATTTAGTTGTAATCTTGAGAGTTACCAAATTTGTGCTATATATGTTCAACTAAATCATTTTTCAGTTATACATGTATTTGTTTGTCGCGAACTTGATTCTGAATGTCAATCATATTGCTGAGATTTGAAGGTATATCTGTAGAGTATTCCAAATCCACCTGTGAACTTCTGCTACCTTCTCCTCGAACTCAGATATATCAAACTGAGTGTATACATCTCGTTCGTTTTCTACTATCATATTGTGTAGTATGATACATGCTCTCATAATCTTTCCATTTTTTTCTTATCCCAAATAAGACCCGGGTATTTCTCTATTGCAAATCGAGCTTGTAAAACTCCAAAGCACGTTCGACATCTTTTCAGATGGATTCTTGATATGTTGCAAATAACTTTGCTTTCGGACTTTGAAGAATTGGAATAGATTGTATAAAAGTTGTCCATTTTGGATAAATACCATCTGTTAGGTAGTAAGCCAAATTATACTTGTGTCTATTGACGAAGTATTGCACTTTCGGAGCTCGGCCTTGTAAAATGTCATCAAAAACATGTGAGCGATCAAGAACATTAATATCGTTTAAGGTACCTGGAGGTCCAAAAGCCTGTGCCATATCCAAAGATCTTGTGATGCTACAACTTCTAAGACGATTGTCGGGTTTTCTGAACCACGTGTATATTGCCCTTTCCAAGTGGTAGGGCAATTCTTCTATTCTCAATGCATACAATCGATGCTCCCTATCATCTCAGGAAACCTGCGTATCTCTCCAATATCGAGTCGCCGCTGAAGATCTTCTGGTGTGTGTCTTCTCAGGTACTCATCTCTAAATATATTTATTATTCCATCAGTGAAATTTTCCAAGCATAAAATTGCAGTACTTTCACTATGGCCGAGGTACTCGACAACCGCGTCAGCCGTACAACCATATGCCATCATATGTAGTGCTGCCGTACATTTTTGTAGTCCAGATAGATCCGACCTACCACCACCATTTCTTCTTTGTTGAAAATATTAAACTTCATTGGAGAGTTGATCCACAATACGCATGAACATGGACTTATTCATTCTAAAACGGCGTCAAAATATATTTGGCAGTTTTGTTAGATTCTCCGAGAAAAAGTCGTTTCATAAGCGGATGTGACCTTGCTCCCGCTCTCTCTCAATATAGGCTCATTTCTTCATTGTCTTTTTTGTTGCTTGACGTTCAAGTATGACATCAAACATATTGTCAAATTTTTGATCAAAAATTTGATCAATCCTTGAAGTTGATGCCATGGTTGAAGATATTTTTATATGTTTGGTAGGGAAATTGAAGAAGAGAAATTAGTTTTCAACAAGAGAAACAGAGGAGAAGATGAAAAGTGATAGAGTTTTGTATAGAGAAATGGAATGGAAGAAGAGAAGTGATAAGTCTTTTTTATGACAAGTTCTCCAATCACATATATAAATTACTTCGATTATGAGAACACATTTTGTGATTAAGATTTTTTTACAACACAGTGGATACAAAACTACATCCGTGATAGCAAGGATACAAAACAGATCACATCAAAGTTTAATCCGTGAACTCTATATACAAAACATAACACATAAAAGTATGCTTGAATCATCAGAACCTTGAGTACTACACAGAGGTACCTCTGCTGATCCAAGTTCTATAATCGGCGTGTAACTCGCTGACTAGTTAAGAGGTTTACAAAGCCTTCAGATTGAGTATATGGCTCATGGAATCCATATACTCATTGTACACTTAGTGTTTTAGGGTTTAGAAGAAAGATGATTTATGTAGAATGTTTAAGTGCTTGTGATTGTGTTCATAAGGGTAATCTTATGTGGTTTATAAATACGTGGTTTAAATGTTTCAGTGTGAGTAATAAAAGCACAGAAGCAGCTATCAGATGACCTTTACCTAAATAAAGCAAGCTTGCATTGATCACAAAGTAGAT
The DNA here is from genome assembly GCF_000478725.1 of Eutrema salsugineum. Classification (NCBI taxonomy): domain Eukaryota; kingdom Viridiplantae; phylum Streptophyta; class Magnoliopsida; order Brassicales; family Brassicaceae; genus Eutrema; species Eutrema salsugineum. Next base: position 519,723 of record NW_006256612.1, read on the forward strand.
TTACCTAACAAAACCTCATATGCATTTATCACATACCCTAACCAATCTAACCTTGACATCTAAAGCTAACTATAAACGCTAACAACAGAGTTAAAAGGTGTCTAACCTTTCAAAAGGAATCGGTGATAGCATAAATGGACTAAGACTGATTTGACTCTTTCACCTTGTATAACCACCTCCCGTTTGGTCCTCCATTTAACCATTAAAAAAACAAATAAGGTCATCAATGCGATGCCATACTTAAACAGATATAGCTTTACGTCATTCACCTAACAAACAGTTTTCAAACGCCAATCAATCTCTTACCTAATTCCACATAAACATTAAACTTAATTGAAGCGTCCCATTCACTGACATCCACTATTGCACTTTGAAACAACTCATACAAGTCAAACTCTCTTGTTTTCGGAAAACAAAGTTACACCAAGAACTTTCTGTGCGTTTAAACCTTGAACTTTTTGAAACTTAATGATGCTAGACAGTTGGTTATCGCAACCCTCATCTTGCGAATCTTTAGTTATTCTCGTTTTCTCTAACTTTTTGTGAATATGATATAACCCAATAAGATATGCAATCAATAGCATCGACAATCGAGACATAAAAAAACTCCTTTCATTAAGAATTATTTTTCTCAACTCGTTCAAACTCTATACATAATCAAAGATTCATATAATATCAATTCCATGATCACTAATGTGGATCATGCTTTCTTGTAACTTAACCTGAATCAAAGAGTCTAAGTCGTCACGATAAGATAGGTCTCCCCAAGACCCCAACTGTGGCTATGATGAACACCCAGAAGATGGCACACAAAGCACCCATAATTGATAAAAGAAGAAAACCTCTGTTTCCCATACGCTTCTTTGCTTTTGTGACTTTGCTAGTAGTCACCGAGGTTCCATTGAACCTGATGCGGCTAAAGCTAGACATACGCACAAAGGTCCGGTTAAGAGGACCCTCACACGCAGAAGCTGGTGTTGAAGGTATTGATTCCATAAATGCCCACAGAGCCGATGAAAACTGGCTCGTCTTTCCAACACCGTTTTGGCCTTCCTGGTCTTGGGCATTTACATTCATAGTCGGATTTGTGGAACCGGGAATCACACCTAAGCAAATAGTATTTACAGAAATATCAGCGGAAAGGCTTAGGTTATATAACGTTTAAAGATATTAGCAAGAGGATTTGATAAACAAGGATTAACAAGAAGCAGAGTATCATATATACATGTTTTGGTATTGGTGCATACTGGAATATAACTTGGCAGACAACATAGGTGTTCGGATGTTCCGAAACGAGCATGAGTTTAAGTACCTGGTGAAGGTGAAGCAAATGCTAGAGAAGAAGATTGTGGTTGATCAAAGAGATCAGCCTGAGCATCATGAAACCACATATCGTCAGTGAATTGATTGAGACTCGTACTGGGATCATCGATGAAGTTGTTCAGCTGGTTCTCAGGGGACTGGTCCTGAACCTCTTGATAAAGGAATTGCTGTCTTTGGTCTGATGTGTTGCTAGCATGATCACTCAGAGAAGACAGATCTGTAGAAGTTCCCTGAAAAACAGGTTCTGCATCCAAAGACATGGAAATGTCATGGAACAATTGGTCAAACTCGTTGACGTTGCCGAGTTCACCATGGTTCAAGAACTGTGAGGATTCCTCAGTTGTAGAAGCTCTGAGTTCAGGGATCAGAAGATCATCCATTTCAATGTAATCCTCCTTCTCAAACACTAGAGGTGCCATACCAGAGGCATTGAAAGCTGAGTTTTCTGACCTCAGATGAGGCTGAAAACTCAAGGGTCTGTTGTATGGCTGGCAATTTGGCGAGAACTTTCCGACTTCCCGGGGTGCAAGAAACTCTCCAGGAAAATTATTCAGCAACGTGCTCTGTATCTCTCCTTCGCTATTACCCTATAAGTACAAGCATCTATTTAGTGAGCATATGAAACAAGCACTATATTCCTCATTGAAACAGAGAAGAAACTAATTTAGTGGAGGAAGCACAACAAAATGACCATATGAAAGAAGCGCTATATTCCTCTATGAAACAGAGAAGAAACTAACCTGCAGAACACCAGAAAGGTCACTCATTTCTCTTGGAGCAACTCCAGGTGCATCTGGGATTTCGTTGAGAAGCTTCTCAAGATCATCTAACTGAACACTAACAGGATTGCAGAACATACCATCATCCACACGACAGTTATTCTCGTAACGGACCACATGATCATCCGGTACAGCAACAACATTATCTGCGTCTTCACTATCATCATCATCAACCCATTCTTCTTCTTGGAACGGCGCACCATACTCTTCACCATTCTTGGGACCAGCCCCACTTTTCTTGTACAGCTTATAAAGAGCATAATAATCCTTGACGTTCTTGCATCTCCCGAGCTCTTCTTCATCCATCGTGTACTCGTGCATCACCCAGTCAGTTCGCTCACCGTTAGGCGCACGGCCTCTATAGAAAACAAGAGTCTTTTTGAGTCCTACAGGTCTCGAATTGTACACTATGACTCGATCTTTCCCTGTTGCTTTCCAGTACCCAGTTGCAGTGCCTCTACTTGACCTAGCTGCGTTTGGATACTTCCTGCTCCTTGGAGTGAAATAAAACCACTGTCTATCTCCAGACTTCAACACAGATAGACCTGCGTATCAGATTGTTCAATAACTAAGAGACCATGTAAAATGAAATCACTTGAACCTAAAAGAGATTATAGAGCTAAGTAACATATATTTCTCAAACTCATTTGCACATAAAAATTGGAATACGTACACAATCGATTACTTCTCTCAATAGCCAATGAATCATCAACAAGCAATCTAAACTCAATAAGCAATCTAAACTCAATAAGCAAGCCTTAGAGAGTGATTCGAAAGCGAAATCAAGTACGAAAAAAGTAAAAATTACCAGGCAATTCGGAAGGATCAACTTTGTAAACATCAACGACGCCAATGGCATTGATCCTAAGCTTTCTACCACAGACCTTCCTCTTGAGATAATACACCACGAGCTCCTCATCGGTCGGGTGAAATCGAAATCCAGGTGCGTTGAATTTTCCCCCTCTCAAACACGAATCTGGAGAAGATGAATTCGCCATCTCCGATAGAGAATCTGCCTTTTGAAAAAAAAAATGAGAATCAATCGGGTCAACGAGAAGCAAACCCTTTTCAGAACAGAAACAAAATAGTAACCGTGACCCTCTTCTCTTCGCCTCTCACGATTAAAGGTGGAGAGAACGAATCAAGCCTACATAACACAGGGAGAAACGGAAGCGATCGAACGAAACGAGAGCGATAATTGAAAATTTCTAGGGTTTGATCGGCGAGAGAGACACAAAGGAGGAATTATTAAAAAAGTAAAATAATAAGAGAAAAAGATTTTGATCGAGTCAAAGAGGAGATTTTACTTTTGCTACCTGACTCAGCTTTTCGACTATACGAAGTTTCCAAGAATTTGCTAAGAGGCCTACAGTATTAAATTTTACTTTACTTTAACAGTATTCTTTATTATATAGGGAAAATATGAGAATTGAATATATATATATATATCTATATATATAAAAGTTTCATTTTCTCTCTATTGGACCATTTGACATTTTCATTTTATTTTAGAGAAAAAAATATATTTTAGAGAAAAAATATATTTTATTTAACCTACATAAGTAAATTACATTAAATTCATTCAACTTATTAGAAAAAAAACCATGTAATGATGTCAAAAAAAAAACTATGTAAAAAAAAAAAATATCAATCTAACCTTAATGAGAGGGATCCAGTTTGTGTGTAATTTTGTTAAAAATCGATTTTGTATAATTTATTTTCAAATTCAAATATATTTCTGTTCGCCGGAAAAAAAAAACGCAATTTCGAAAATCAATTTTGTCGTCGGAAAACGAAGATTTGATCCTCTTCCTTTTGTCGTTCGCGGTCGTCGTTCTTCTCCGCCAGTCACACGCTGCATTTGAAAGCGCAGAACTCTCCGGTCGTGCAACCGGCCATCGGCGGCAGTCCTCCCCTCTGTCTTCCCCAATTAGCTCATATTCTTTCTCCGATTAGGTATGGTATATGTTTCATTGGCAACATTGCATGTTGTGGTATGTACATTGGGGTTTAGGGTGTATAGAAAGATGCACATATGTTCCCGTGCTTCTCAGACTACAAGAAGCAATAAATTGAAAGGTACACCAGAAATGGTAGCATCGGTTCTGCATGATGCATATCCAGGTCGGCTCGACACCCCACTTGCTAAAAGTATCATCAATGTTGTTCAAAAGCGTATTGGTATGAATCTGTTCTATTCCACTGCCCTGAGAGGCAAGAAACTCACATTTAATAATGTACAGGGCAGTCCAGAAGAAAGCTATGGTATGTTGTATCCTTATTTGCACATGTTGGAGAAGGTAAATCTCAGAACGGTAACAAGCGTGGAATTGACTGCAGCGAAGAAGTTCAAATACTTATTCATTGTTTTAGGCGCTTGCGTTGAAGGTTTTAGAGCAATTAGGAAAGTGTTAGTAGTGGACGCAACTTTTCTCTCGGGTTCCTATGGTGGTATGCTAGTATTTGCCACAGCTCAAGACCCTGATCGGCACAATTACCCGGTTGCGTTCGGTGTGATTGATGGCGAGAATAATCGTAGCTGGGGGTAGTTTTTCGAGACGTTAAAAATCGTGGTTACAGATGATCTTGAATTAGTGTTTATGAGTGATAGACATGCAAGCATCATCAAGGCAGTCTCTGGGGTGTATCCGAGCGCTCATCAAGACTTCGTTGCTGCGAAATTCAGGGATTGCGCGCATATCTATACTCAATCTGAGTTCATTAGAGAGTATGGTGATTTTAGAGTTAGGTTTCCTAAAGCCGCTGAGTACCTTGATAAGAGTGTGACGCTGGAAAAATGGGCTAGGTGCTGCTTTGCGGGGGATAAGTACAACATAGAGACTAGTAACGCCGGAGAGTCTATGAATAGTTGTTTAGTGACTGCGAGGAAGTAGCATATGATTGATGCGATTGTAGCCGAAATTTCTGAATGGTTTAACAGATACAGGAAGGAATCTTGTGGTCTTTTTAACAATAAGAGAGTGGTGCCTGTTTTGGAGAACGAAAAACACACTAGATGTGCAATCGCGTCTCTTTTAGTGGTGACGGAACTAAACAGCTACGAGCTTGAATACAGCGTTAATGGAATGGAGGGAAAAACTTACGTGGTGAACTTGATAGTGAAAAGCTGTTGCTGCAGGCAGTTTGATATAGACAAGTTCCCGTGTGAACATGCAATAGCCGCCGCAAAGAAACTGATGAGCACCGAAGATGGATCAGCAAATATCGAAGTGTATGACTTGTGCTCAAAGTATTACTTGATTGAGACGTGGGCATTGGCATACCATCGAACAATTTATTCTGTTCCTCATCATACTGAGTGGATTATTCCTGACAACATCAAAGAGTTGGTCGTTTTACCACCAGATGTGAAGAAAAAACCAGATAGAAATAAAGAAAAGCGTGTACCAGGGCCTGGAGAACGTCGCCGGAGGACAAAGAACAAGGAAGACCCTCACTTGAACTTGGAGGCTTGTTTCCGAAGTTCTCAGCAGTCAGAAAGCGGGGAAACTTAGGTTCTGAGTATGTTTTTATTTGGACAACGGGTCGACTATGGACAATTATTTGTATTTGTATTTTGACTATGGACAACTATTTGTATTTCTTCTTGTTTTTATTTGGACTACCGGGTTGACTATGGACAACTATTTGTACTTGTATTTCGACTATGGACAACTATTTGTATTTCTTCTATTTCTGTTGACGTTTTTGTATTTATGTGCGTTTTGTTTGTTAGCCACTTTTTTACGTGCCAGTTTTGCAAAGCGGAGTCATTTGGTACAACTGGATTCCTAAGGTTCTACTATTACTAGTGACAATAATTATTACTAAATTCATGAAAAGATTATTAATATGTATAAATTATCCACAAGATGGACCTTAGGCACATATAAATATAAAAGGAAAAATTTAAAAAATTGGATAGCAAGAAATTAACAAATTATATAATTACAAGATTGTTTTCTGTCTACCAAGACCTAGACTATAAGAAACACTTTGGTAATGTTTATCATCTAATAATTGGAAAATAACAAATAAATAATTTTATTGAGAATTTATTATGAAAACCCTTTAGGATGACAATTTAAACTATTAATTCATATGAACAACTAAAATGTGATTATTTATATAAAGGTACAACAAAAATATCTCATAAATCACTCAAGTACACCTATTAAAAAAATGTTAGCACTGGGACAATTACGGACAACTACGTATTAAAATGATGGCGCACGTGTTTTTTTGTCGCGTGTCTCGATTATTGGGCTTCGAAGTCGGCGATGTCTCTAAGATTAATTCAAAAATATTTCAAGTTCCCCGAAGCCCGTTTCCAAAATTATTTCAATTTCCTTCCAAATATCCAAATTTCACTTGTCCTTTTCCTCCAATTTCTATTATTAAAACCCATTGTTATCTCAGTTCTGAGAAATTTTTTTATCAAGAAAGATAGAGAAAAAGGCAAAATAAGGTTTAGGGGGGTTGGCTTGAGTGTATCGATTGTTAGTTTGTTTTTTCGATTGCAGGAATGAACAAGGGGTTACCACTTTTCCCAAAGAAGGATTACGACAAAGGTACAAGATGGGGTCCCGAAGTTAATGGAGTCAAAATTGTTGTCAAATGCCCTAAGAAAATGGGAATTCCAGAGTTCTGCTACTGCGGTCCCTCCGTATTGCTCCTTGGCCGGGCCTAATCGACAATTCTGCGCTAGACAGGGGCCGAAGGTACTATGGATGCTTTTACGGTTGCTGTGGACCCAAGAACTTCCCGGAAGTAAGATGTGTTTATATCTTCGTCTCTTTTTGATGTTCTCTCTCTTTTGCACCATCTTAAGCTTCGTCTGCATTTGGTGTGTTCCAGGTTCCAAGTTGTGGATTTAAAAAGTGGTGGGATGTCGCGATCGAAGAGGAGATTAAGATGGCAAATGAAACTCAAGAAGATATGAAGTCTGTGTTTGAAGCCATGCTCTCAAAGATAAACAAGCTAGAGGCGAAGGTCGAAGCTCTTGTGGCGGCCCTGGAGAAGAAGATGGAAGGTTGACCAAGCTTCGTAGTTGAACCTTGTTGTCCCAATTATCTAATGATTTCTCATGTATTTCTTATTAGTTAAACTTTGTTGTCCCATATTTTTAATGTAGTTCATTTCCTATTAGTTGAACCTAGTTGTCCCTTATTTGTTATGTAGTAAACAATTCGTCTTAGTTGAACCATGTTGTCCCAGAAGTTACAATCGTAAAAAAATTTAAAAACGGTTGTTGAAACTTCAAACCTAAACCATTCATGCAATTTTGCACAACAACAAGACTTTCTCAAAAACTCCAAACAAGATCCACAAAAAAACAAGACTTTCAGACAACTTCCAACCACAAATAATATTTGGATTTTAAAAAAAAATAAGTATTACCGCTAACAAGTATCAAACAAGTTTCAAACAATAAACGGAGGTTTCTTCCACTGTGATGGTGCACCTTGCCTCTTGACTCTTTGTGGTGGTGGTTAGGGAGGGACTGTGGACACTTGTGTTGGTGAGATGGCTGCTGGTTCTATGGAGTCTTGTCTGGGTGAGAGGGCTGCTGGTGTTGTAAGGACTACTGGTGATTCTGGTGGTAGGAACTCATGTGGGTGTATGAACTCCTACTGCTGATGGTGGTGCTCTCACTTCTGTTCCAGTAAACTCCATCTTCTCTTTCAAATATTTCTCAACAGCTTTCAGTCTCTCCTCCATAACCTCTAACCTCTTCTCCAAATCCACTACTGCTGTACCCTTATCCGGTTCAGGCTCGGGTTCATTTTCCGGTTCCTGACCTTGACAACCAACCTCCAAGTCATACAATTGTTTCCAACATATTTTCTTCTTCTTCACGGTGAAGTAATCAGTCCAAGACTCAACAAAAGGATCAACAAACCCTATCCCTTTGTCATATCCACGTTCCAATATGTGATCTATAAGCGCTTCTTCCTCAGATTTAGGTTCCAATATGCTAATAATATCTTGTCATAAATAACCAAACCTACTTACAACTTCCAACCTAGGTCAATCTTATAATATTGCTCATCAAAGGATACTACTAACACTTACCTTGCTACTATTGCCTATCGCCTCGTTGATGTCCTCCAAAGGAAACCCTCTCATGCATATCTCAGAAAACTTTCCCTTGCACATGCGTGGACAGTCTCCATTTGCAGGCACAACTTCTCGGCATCTCCGTCAAAGCTCAAGAATACATTCGAACGCCATAATCTACATAGAAAATCACAGTATCAAAAACTCAATATCACAATACCAATACTTGAAACCTCATTAATAATACATACCTCAAAAGGAACAATGAAACTGGCAAAGCTGCATGATTGTCCTTTGGCTTTCACGCTCCCACTGAGCTTACTCATCACACGCTGTATCTCCTTCATGCAATTATCAAACGTGTAGTGCCCCCAGGGAAATTTCTTACACAGCCTCAGATCATTCACCACTCGAAGCAAGAAGGGCTCTATGTTACCATTAGCCTTAGAGTTGGCTTTAATAACTTTGCATAAGAAAAAGAGTATTGCCATCTTTTTATTATCTTATGAGCTCTCCATTGACTCAAGCCTCTCTTCCACATCCTTCACTGTTATTGCCTTCTTCCTTCCAAACTGTCTCTCAACAAAGCTCCAACCCCTCAATTCCTTACTTTATAGGGTATTCATGGCAGTCTAAGCCACAGAGGAGCGCATGCTCTCTCAACGAGTAACGGATGGGGACACCGTTTACAACAAACCAGCACTCACTTTCTTTCTCGATTTTAGCAGTATGGAGGAGGAGCATCCACAGACCTTGACTCATGTGATTCGGCTCCTTGGGCATGTGAAATATGTGCCTGAATTGAGGGTGTGCTTTGAACCATTTAGCCTCTTCTAGCATTGCCTCTATCTTCTAGACAACACTCATTACAGAACACCTAGAAACTATCTTGCAAGCTTTGCCAAACTCGGTTGGCTTAAAGAAAAGATTCTCAGGTTGCATCGGCAAGCTATCACCCTCGGGATCCTACAATTCAAATACATTTTCCATTAGTTGACTCAGTTTTCCAAAATTCAACCATGAAGCACAAATTTATCATACTTAGTTGTTCCTGTTGTTCTAGTGTCCTAAATAATTACACAATCAATAAAAAAAAAACCCGGATTTCTCTTCTTCTAACTCCTAACCTGCGGCCAATTCACATCAAGCAGTACATGAATACAGTACATAGCTGCTCATCTTCTTCCTCATCGTTTATGTCCTCACCTTCCTCCTCTGCCGCTTCCTGTCCTTCATCATCTGCTTCTTCCTCTTCATTTTCCTCTGCTTCCTCCTCTTCTTCCTCTTCTTCTTTTTCCTATGCCTCCTCCTCATCTCCTTTATCGTCGGCTTCCTCTTCTTCATCATCTGCTTCCTCCTCTTGTATTTCATCTTCTTCATCGTCGGCTTCCTCTTCTTCATCATCTGCTTCCTCCTCTTGTATTTCATCTTCTTCATCCTTGGCTTCTTCCGTTTCTTCCTCTTCTTTTCCCTCTCCTTCTTCATTTCCTTCTCCGTCTGCTTCCTCGGAACCGGCCCTCTCGGAAACTAACTCTCCATCTTCCTCCAATACTTCTTCTTCATCTCCATCTCGCCCTGCCTTGACTGCTTCCACACCCATTACAATACCCCCAGTGTCGGTGATGAGCACTTCTAGGGGGTGGAGAGGAGGGGTGCCTTCGTTCTTGACAATGGTGGCTTCGGGGATGTTTTCTGTGGTCGAATTGTAAACAATTCCACGTTTCCCTTTCTTTACCTTCACCATTACGGAGAGCGACCACAGACTTTGCGATTCCGGCGAGAACTTCGATTCCGGCGAGAATTTCGATTCCGGCGATAAATTTAAACGGTCGATTACAGTCGATTTCGCAGAAATAAAGTTTTAGGTTTTTACTTCTCTGAAAAATGAATAAATCCGACTCAGCCCGAGTAAAATCCCCTTTCCATCGGGTCGGGTGGGTAAATATTAGGTTTTTTTTTGTAATTTTTTTAACCTTTCAAGGATGGTTATGGTTTTTCTATACTTTCTATACTTAAAAGAAAATCAAAATCAAAATTTTATTACGACGGTGGCATACCAGATCAGTTTTCCATCCATCGTGTCTTTCCAGCCATTTCCCCCTTATTAGTTAACAAAAAAAAACGTAAAACATAAGACCTTAATAATTGACTTATTTGTAACGTCTATGTTTCAAATAAACCTAAACCCTAATAACTACATTTTTCTTATATATGGCATGTAGATTTCTCTTGCAGTTTTGCCACATCCCACATAATTTTACAAATGATCTTGATTATTTTCTATACTTGCAAGAATCTCAAGCTTATGTTCCTTTTCTATATATGCAGAAATTATATGTGTTTGAAAATATTGAAGCAAAGTGTAAGGTATAACAAAACAAATTCAATATTTATTTCATTTATTGAATCTTTTAGCCATGCCAAACCTTTTTTTTTGTTGGTTTTAACATTTTATAATTCAAATTTATTCTTCCATATCTACTAAATTAATTTGATTATTTTTTATACTTGCAAGAATCTCAAGCTTATGTTCTTTTTGTATATATGCAGAAACTAGATGTGTTGAAAAGGTTGAAGAAAAGTGTAAGATATAACAAAAAAAATCAATATTTCTTTCATTTATTGAATCTTTTTGTCATGGCAAACTTTTTTTTTGTTGGTTTTAACATTTGATTATTCAAATTTGTTCTTCCATATCCACTAACAAATATTTCAATCTAGAATCTATTATATCATGTTAATTTTTCTTTTGACCTCACAATTTCAAGTACGTTCTTCTTTTTATTAATTTCAATTTCAAGTATGATGAAACTAATGATGAAGAAGACTACACAAAATGAGATATTGAAAGCGGATATTATAAAGAAGAAAGCAACAACAAATTTGATTAAGTTTCCAATCAATTATATATCTTCTTCTTATTTCATAATATTGAGTTCATTTCTTCTTCTTATTCATTAAAATTACAATTGTTGAATTTTGTCATTGTCATAAATTTATTCCAAATCTTTCATTTCTTCAAGTTTTGTAGTCTTGATAAATTTTCTGTTTATTGTTCTTACATTTTATAATTGTTTGTTATTGGATATCCAATATTAGATTCATACTAATCCATTATCTGTTTGTTGTTCTCCACTAAATATTTGTAACTTGTTGCATTTAAGAAAATAATAATTCAAAGAACACATTAAATTTAGTAAATATATCAATTTAGTTTAAGAAATATATCACCCAAAATAATCAAAGACGGGAAATAGCAACGGAGGAGGTGGCATCAACAAATTCAATTTGATTTTTTATGTATTATTTTTTTCTTCTTTGATAATATTGATTTAGTTTTTTCTTCTTTGAAATTGTAAATGTTACAGATTGTCTTCGTCAAAACTCGTTTCAAAATCTTCTTCCATTTTATCAAATTATGTAGTCATTATAAGGTTTATGTTATTCTTACTTTTTGTTGTTGTTTTTATATTTTAAATAAAAAAAATTGTGTTCCCATTTTCAGTATTATATGGCTAATCACATGATTTCATCTTCAGCGTTTTGTGATTCAGCTTATAATGTTTAATATTCATATGAAAGCCAATTATATCTTAAATACACGATTTTTTATTTCTTTCTATTTTTGCTTTATTCCAATTGTTGTTGAGGAATTTTATACATCTCAAAAGAAGTAATTTTTGTCACATATTCTTTGTTATAAATATTTTTTTTTCTTTTCACTGCAACACACAAATTTACTCAGTTTTTTTTTACACAAAATAGCGAAAAGATATTCCACTTTGCCTACATAAGATGTATTGTGGGAGGTATGATTAATAGCCAGTTATTATGAAGAAATATGTAAATGACAAACACTATTAGATTTTACTTATTTCATTACATTGACAGGGTTAATGTCTCTTTTTGTGTACCTTATTTTTTATTTATCATACTAAGTTTTGTTCACCTACTGTCTTACTGAATTCAATAAATACATGTTAGGTGGTATTTTCACTATGTTCACAACTAAATCATACATAGCATCATCACTGGACAAGTCTTATAATTATACGAGGTTAAAAGACCAATGCAATTATGCAACTCCTAAAATCAAAACAGAAAGATTTGGCATTCAAGAAGCGGTCTCTTAACATCTGTTTTGTGTAATTTTTTTTTGTTATAAATTAATTTTGGTTCAATCTACAAACTGATTAGGGTTTAAATTTTATTTTATTTTATTCCTATAAATAGTCATTCTCTCAAGTTTTATTATTATATCTCACATCTTATGATTTTCTTATTCTATAAAACTCAGATAGAGTAATGTATGTGTTTAGATGTCTCAGCTTTTAGGTTTTGAATAATTGTTAGTGTGATGGGGCTATCATGACATAAAAAAAGTTTGACAATAGAGAATATAAATTCTAAAGTTGAAAAAACACAAGTTTCTGATCTTTACGGTAAACTGAGAAATATTAATTTATTTGTAAATTATAACATAAATAATCTACAAAAAAGTATAAAAAATAATTTGAAAAATATCCATAAAAACAAATGGAAGTAACAATCCGCGCATCGCGCGGAATATCATCTAGTAGATAGCAAAAGAAGAATAGCAAAAATCAAAACAGATCAAAGCAAATTGATAATGAAAGCATATTTAAGAGTAACTACTCTATGATAATCAACATGTCTACAGAAAAGAAAATCTTCCAGTTTTTTTTTTTTACGGCAAAATAGACTTTATTAATTGGAAACCATATAATCAGAATACAACGTATTTGTCAATTAATATGGTGGATAGACTCAATCCGAATAAAGTTTACAATTGGGAGGCCCTTTCTTTGCCAACAAATGGGCTGCCTCATTTGAATTTCTTGAAACATTTACGATTGAATGATATTTGAACCTTGATCGCCAGAGATTGATGCCGTCCACTAAGTTTATTATCGAAAAATCTTCCTTGTGTCCATGTACAATATTAACCAAGACTTTGCTATCTCCTTCAAATCCAAGATGTAATGTCTGTTGTAAGGCATGCAACAAAGCTTTTCCTTCGGCTTCGAGGCTTGAATTTGCAGACTGTAGATAAGCTGAACCCCAGTATTTTGCAAAACCAAGATGATCTCGAACAATCCATCCTCTTCTGACACGTCTTGTAATTGGATCAAAAGAAGCATAATAATTACATTTTACCCACCCTGTACCTGCTATAGGAGGCAAATTGATATCTTTGTGTAGATTTTTAATCCACTCATTTACATCGGCGACAGCGTATGAAGGTTGTTGTTAACAGTAATCAACTTCAGTATTATATTATATAATCTTTGAGTGAAAGTTTTGAATTTCATTTAATATATTGCAAAATAAAATCAAACTTCACTATTAGAACATCAACATGTGTTGTAATGTGAATTTTGACATAAAAAAAGATGTGTTGTAATGTGATTTTAATGCAACATAACCAGGTATATAAGAAAACCTTTGAAACTCTTACATGAACTATTCCAAACGATCTTTCAATACGAAATCAAACTACAGTCAAAAAGCTTCGGTTGTGGTATAAGTAGAACTTTCCAAAAGGTAACTCACGACGACTTATAAGTTATAACGCTGGAATTGTGTTTTCTTTTAACAGTCGACAACTTTTAAAGGTTGTTTTTTAGAATCGAAGTTGTACGTGTCATTAGATCTTGAGTATTTGAGGGCCTTTCTCGGATCTCGGTTGCTCGCGGCAAAAATGGTTCCATCTTGCATCCATTCTCGGTTCCCTCTTCACGTTTTGGTGCTTTCCCAAATTCAACTTCCTATGCTTATTTTCGTTATGACAGTTTTAAGGGTTCTAGTTTTTCGCTGTTGTTGTTTTTAGTAGTTTTTTTTTTTTTTCGCTACTTGTTCTCTTTGTAACTTGTAAGCTTTTGTCAAAAACTAAAATGGTATAAAATTAACATTTTTATCAAAAAATAAACTTTTAAAATTGACATTCTTATTTCTTTTCTTTTTTTTTTTGGATAGAGGTTTGACAAAATGCTGACATTCTTACGTAAGTGAATCTATCTACATAGATTCTAAATGAACCTAAAAAGGTTTAGAACGAACACACAAGAAAAACTACCTTGAAAAAACACATTCTCTTTAAGTATACTTGGAAAAAACTTTTAAGTACGGAAATGTGGGACCGGTCTCTAGCCTCTAGTTCGGTCCACGTTTGTTTCACCATAATAATGTCAAGTTAGAAATTTTCCCCAGTGCTTGTCAAAACGATATATATGTACATTCTTGTTTCATTGTCATTACTAATTAGAGTTTGTGACAGAAAGGCTTAATCCGAGACAACGTCAGTAAACCTCTTAAAATTTGTTTATGTCACCAATAATCTCTGCAAGAACAAGAACCATCTTTAAACCTATGAAACCGAACTCGATCCCTAACAATGATCTCTCTCTTATAAACATTTGAGATATGTTTGAACACAACGTGACAATCTCCACATATCCTCAGATTCTTTATCACCCTCACCGGACTCTCCTCTTCACCACCATCTACCATCACCATCAGCCCATAAGCCACCGCCAATTTCTCGCTGTGATAACACAAAGCGTTCTCTTTCTCTTCCTCTCCGATGTCGTGCAACACAAGTCCCGTCTGCGGCACGTAACCATCTTCCCTTATCTTAAACCTAATCTCACCAATCAAAACACAAGAAAAAGTAGTCAAACCCAAAAGCAAAAGAATCATTCTTTACCAATTGCATTATATACCTGATCTCGTCGATCTTCTCATAAATCTGTCTCCACTGTTGATGGCTCTTGTCACTGTTGTAGAATTTATGAATCGCTCCTTGAGCTTCAATGTAGCTAAGACCGGGAATCTTCTTCACTTGTTTTGTCTCCATATCATCTCTCACTCGTCCTACATCCTTCCACCTTCCCTGAGCTGCATAAACGTTCGATAGCAACACGTAATCTCCATCGTTGTTCACACCCATCTCAACTAATTTCTTAGAAGCTATCTCAGCCATTTCAATGTTCTTGTGAATCTCTGAAGCTCCAAGAAGGCTTTGCCACAGAACAGGATCAGGAACCATCGACATCGAGCATATAATCTCATGAGCTTCTCTAAGCCTTCCTGCACGTCCCAAAAGATCAACCACACAACCGTAATGCTTCATGTTAGGCTCGACTCCGTTACACGCCATGTTCTTGAACATTGATGCACCGTACTCCACTAAACCCGCGTGTCTGCACGCGGTGAGAGCAGCTAAGTACGAGACATCATCAGGCTTGATGCTATTATCCTCAAGTTTCTCAAAGATCTCTATCGCTCTGTTTGCTTCTCCGTGTACTGCAAAACCCATGATCATTGTGTTCCATGTGACAACGCTCTTCTCGCCTCTGATTTGATCGAAAACTTGAAAAGCTTTCTCCACAAACCCGCATTTCGCATACATATCGATCGTCGCGTTGCAAACAATCACGTTTTGATCCAAGTTCGAGTCTTTTACGTATCCATGGATCTTCTCACCTTCTTTAACAGCACCCAAATGAGAACAAGCTCCCAGAGCAGCGACAACAGTGATTTCGTTTCTTCTGATTCCTTCCGATTCCATTCGTTTATACAGCTCCAACGCCTCGTGCGCTCGATTCCCAAACGCTAATCCAGCGATCAAAGCGTTCCAAGACGCGACGTCTCTCACAGGCATTTCGTCGAACAGTTTCCGCGCGCTGATCAAGTCTCCGTTTTTCGAGTACGCGTCGAGCATCGTCGTGCAGAGAAGCGCGTCCGCGAATAACCCACGACGGTTAATCTGAGCGTGAAGCTGAGGCGTGAAGGAGGAGGAGAGCGCACGCGCGCAGGCTTTGAGTGTGAAAGAGCAAGTGAGAGCGTCGATTCTACACAGAGACGACGACGACGACGAAGAAGAAGCTTGAAACAGCATTGATCGGTACCATGTAAGCGCGATCGACGGCTGAGAACTGGCGGCGAATCCGCGGATAATTGCGTTCCAATCGTTGGTTAACGGTTTAGGGATTTGACGGAAGATTTGAACGGCGAAGGAAAGGTCTCCGAATGGTGAAACTGCGCAGCGGTCGAGGAGGCGAGAGCGGAGGAATGATGATTGGAAGTGGCCGGCGGTGAGAAAATGTGATTGGAGCTGTTTGATTTGCGAGAAAGTGACGCATCTCTGTATCAGCGTTTCCATGTAAACTCGAGCCATTCCATTTGCAGGGGCTGCAACAAGTACGATTTTGATTCGAAGCTACCGAAATTTTAACTGTGTATTTCACCAGTTTCACTTTAGATATTTTTGATGTTTCACAGTTTTCAGGCCTTCTTGGTAGCAAAAGTCTTCCGACATCATCATCTTCTTCCATATACTGGCAGTATTTTGTTAAGGTTGCTAATTGTTGATCCGAAAATAAAGAATTAAAATTTCATATGCCATATACCAGCATTATAAAAATTAATTCAGTGTTAGATTGTTTTTAAATCAGAAAAGCTAAAAAATACTCAGTTATTAAAACACTCATAATATTTACGAAAAATCGCAAGAAAAACCTTCAAACTTCAAAATGGTACATACTGACATTTTAAACCTCCAAAATATTTTACTAACACTTTAAATTTTTAATTTATAAGTTTTAACAGAAAAAATATTCAAAATCGATCTTTAGTACACGTCGTCAAATTTTTAAACAGAATAATTGATTCCGTTAATAATAAAAATTTAAACAGTTTAAAAAATAATTAGTTTTAATTACAAAAATTGATTTGTCCAAAAAGTTACTATTACAACTAGGTCTCGAGCCCCCGCGAAATCGCGAAGGAAATAAAGTATATTACATTTTTAATTATATTTAAATATTTATAAGTAAACATACATATAACAAAAAGTGATGATACTTAGATATAAGTATTCAATTTTTTTGAAAAAATTAACTAATATTATAAAAAAATAAATAGATATGGTTTTCAAAAATATAAAGATATAAAGACGAAAAAAGCCGTACAAAGCAATTAGCACACATATGGATTTGAGTTCATATTAATGTAACAATGTATAACTATCATATACATTCATATAAAAGACAATTATACAATTGACATTGAGAAGAAGTTAAACAACGATTATAACCAAAATGATCAATTTTATCGATATAACTCAATCGTTGATAGATATATTTTTACAATGAGAAGTTTTTAAAAATGTTATTGTATTCTAAAATGTTAAAATCTCCAAACAAAGAGAATAAAATTCTAGTAAATAATCTTGTATGAAAAAAATTCAAATTTGTCATAATCTGGAAAACATTTGGATTTCAAACAATTAGAAATAATTTTGATACATTTTAAGTCAACATTATCTTTTGAAAACCGAAAATTTTCTTGAATTTATAACATAATTTAGTATTGGACATATTATATTGGCTTAAAAAAATTTTAATTGTGTGGTATTATGCGATTTTTTTAACTCGTTAGTTATATCAAAAATATATATTTGAGAGAATTTTGGTGGCACCATCACATAGTAGTACAGACCCAATAAAATGATAAATTTCACTATGGACATTGAAATAATACATCTCATATGTATTTTGAACAGAATAATCAATTTATGCACCCATAGAAGTAAAAATTAGGATAGAATTATATGTTTTTATATATTGGAGAAACAAATGCTCATTTAAAATTTTAACTAATAATGGTGGAGGCTCACGAGCAGTACGGAGTAAAACACGTTCTTATTTGCAACAAATTGAGAACAATGGTTGTTTACTAACTGCATATATTTTAGTACTGATCAAAACTCAAGCATTACAATCAGAACATTGTATTAAATTATTATTTAGTTCCTTTTTTGTGATCTTCATCTTTTTCCTTAAATTTTTTAACATAATTAGTTTTAATATATTAAAAAAACAGTTATGATATTATGACTAGCAATAGTAATACTCACTATTCCAATTTTTGGGATAATATCGTATGATATTAGTTGAAAATCACCATCTATTCAAAAATGAATTTTTAATTAATATATGTAAATTAGCATTCTAAAAGTATTTTTTTTAATACTCCCTCTGTTTTATAATAGTTGATTTTCTGAGTTTTATTTCTTGTTTCCCAATATTTGATTTCCTGTATGTAATTAATGCATGTTTGTTTGTAATTAATGCATCTTTCCATTTTTTATTGGTGGAAAAGAGAAAGTAATATTAATAAAAATAATAAATTAATTGTAAAAGTAAACTAATCAAAGAAATAAAACAGAAAATAATTGATTATTTATTGCTTCTTAATCTATGTGCAATATTCAGAAAATCAACTATTATGAAACAGAGGGAGTATATAATTTAAGTGACGTACTGTTAATCGAAGATTGTTGTTTGGAGAAACTTTCTAATTCTATTGAATTTTCAGTATTCATTGATTTTTTCTACTTTCCTACAAGAAAAATATTTTTTTAAAAAAATATATTATATCAATTTCATATTAAACTTTTACACCCTTAAATGGAGGATAACATAATAACAATTCAGACATTTATAGCCAAGATTTTAAAATATCCTACATGAGTAAATTTTAAAAAATAAAAAAACCAATACATAATAACTAAACTTGATCATATTATTGAATAAGTAATACCTTCTTTGTTTTAAAATAGTGAACTCGTAGATCTTATGCCAACATTATTAGAAAAACTTGTAACTGTAGCATATAATTCAACTTTATGGCGTTAACAAGTGAATTGTATGCTTGATAAATAAAATGTTTACCCATCTCTAAATGAAAAAAACATTTTTGTGTCTTATACATATATATATACATATATTTAATTAGGTAGAAAGTTGTATCTTCTTAATAAAAAGTTGTGACTCTTCATTATTAATGGTTTAAATATAATGTGTCTTTAATTATTTTTGAAAAAATGCAATGCTTCAATATTTGAAATATAAATTGTTTAAATATTGATCAGTTGCAATGGTTCAATAACCATTAACTCAAGAAGTGCAATGGTTGGTAAATTAACCTTACTTTCAAGAGTTGCAATGTTTAGTAAATAACTATAAACTCAAGAGTTATAATGGTTGATAAAATGACCATAATCTCTAGAATAACAATGTTTAGTAAAATAACTATAAACAGTTGCAATGATTCACCAAAATAACCATAACACTTAAATCTCTAACATTCATTTCCTTTTAATATGTAATCACAGGTTCATTAACTAAACAACACATATACAAATAAAAAAAACAAACGACAAAGCCATACAATAGGTGGCAGTTATATAAAAAATAATAATTAAAAATATATTTAAGGGAAAGACCTAACGGTTCATTCGAAGTTTTTAAGAGAAAGGTATAATTTAAAACAAAAAATAAATGAAAAGACACAACTTTATAATAATGATAATCTTTCATATTAATAACTGTTATACACAAAAATACAATTAATTTAAACATAATAAATAAATACAAAGAGAAAATGGTTAATGCATAGTTTTTCATATTGTAATTTTTTTCACAGATTTATGTTTTTTTTCTTCCTAGCCTTTTCTTTTTTCTTGAAACTTTTTTTTTGTGATTTTCCATTTTCTGTTTTTCAAAACTAAAATCTCCATCACTTTCACTTAATTTACTTTTTCTTTGTTTTTTTTTTTTACTTAACATGCAAATCTATTATTTGCATTATCTACTTAAGAAAGTGCATTTTTAATCCCCATTATCATTTTGTATATCATGTTTCATACGTCAAATAAATTATATAACTGTTATAGTATAAACAAAAGTAGTGCAACACTTGCATATTTAATGATAAAGTAAATTTAAAAATCAGATTTAAAATATAACTAATAAACTCATAGGACAAAAAATTATGTTACCTTCTAAGATTAGTGATAAGCTTGCCAAAAGAATTATTATTTTTTCGTTTAGTCCTAATTTTTTTGAATTTTCTTCCAAAAATATTTTTCTGGATATTGAGTGGATTTAAGATCATATAATTCAAGTTCTTCTTTATTCATGGTTGAAGAGAATTTAAAAAACAAATTTAAAATAGAACTAAAAATCATAAAAAAATATTATGTTGCCATTTAAGATTAGTAATATAATTGCCAAAAGAATTATCATTTTTAGTCCAAATTATTTGGCTTTTGTTCCAAAATATTTTCTTGAGAAATAAGCAGATCTTTCATGCTCCATTTCAAGTTTCTCTTTATTCATGGCTAACCATCTACTTTAAAAAAATTATCTAACACTATTTCGGTAACAATTGTTTGGAAATGAACAATGTTTTCCTAAAAGAATTCTACGTTAATTTGAAGTTTTCAATACAAAATTAATATATAAGGTTGTTTTTCAAAATTAGAGAGCATTGTTAAAAAAATGGAACAAAATATACAATCTTGAAAAGACATAAGCAATAAGAGAAGCAACATTTAATAATCGGCGGTTATGAACGAAATGATACAATTAATAAAATAAAAACGGAGAGACACAACTATAGAATTGTAACCATTGAATAAATTAGCAGTTATACACGAAATTATGTAATTAATTAAAAATAAAAATAAATAGAAAAACACAATGGTCCACTCATAGTTTTTATTTTATAGAATTCCAAAGGGTACAAACAAATAGTTTCATTAGTTTAGAAGAAGCATAATTCCTACAGTTGCAATGGTTTAATAACCATTAACTCAATAAATGCAATAGTTGGTAAAATAACCTTAAACTAAATAATTTCAATATTTAGTAAATAACCATAAACTCAAGAGTTGCAATGGTTGGTTAAATTACCATAATCTCTAGAATTTCAATGTTTTAAAAAATAACTATAAACTCAATAGTTGCAATAGTTCACTAAAAAACGGTAACACTTAAATCTCCAACATTCATTTCCCATTAAAATGTTATCACATATTCACTAAATAAACAACACATATATTAATAACAAACGAAAAGCCACAACCATAAAATATCGGTATAAAATTAGTAGTTATACACGAAAATATACAATTTAAAATATATTTAATGAAAATACACAACAGTTCATTCATAGTTTTTCACAGAAAGTTATAATCTAAAAAAAATAAAAGACACAATGGTTCAATTATAGTTTTTTATATTGTTATTTTCTTCACAGATTAGGTTTTTTTTGTTTTTCCTAGCCTTCTCTTTTGTTTTGAAATTTTTTGTGATTTTTCATATTTTTTTTTTATGTTCAAAACTAAAAACTTCATAACTTTCATATAAATTGGTTTATTTTTCAATTCACATCCAAATCTATAAATTGTGTTTTCTACTTTAGAAAGTGCATTCTTAATCCCTATTATAGTTTGGTATATCATATTTCAGGGTTATAATAAATTATATAAGTGTCTCATATTTTCTGGATAGTAGATCCTCCAATTCAAGTACTTTTTTATTCCTGACTGAATAATGTTTTTATTTTAAAAAAAATAAAATATCACTAAAAAAATCATAAGACAAAATATAATATTGCCTTTTAAGATTAGTGATTTAATTTCCAAGAGAATTACCATTTTTTTGTTTAGTCCAAATATTTTGGCTTTTGTTCCAAAAATATTTTCTTGAAGAATGAGCAGATCTTTCACCTTTTATTTCAAGTTTTTCTTTATTCTTGGCTAACCATCTACTAAAAAACATTTCTTGTAACTCTATTTCTGTAACAATTGCTTGGAAATGAACAATATTTCTACTAAGGAATTTTAAGTTAATTTAATGTTTATCAACAAGAAATTGATATATAAGGTGTTGTTTTTCAAAGTAAGAGAGCATTATAAGAAAAAAAGTTTAATAAAAGAAATAATGAACAATGAAACAAAATATATACATTCTTGAAAAGACGTAAGTATTAAGAGAAGCAACCGTTGATAATCAAATGTTATGTACAAAATGGTACAATTACTAAAATAAAACAAAAAGACACAACCATATAATTGTAACTTTTGAACAAATTAGCAGTTATACATGAAAATGTATAATTAATTAAAATAATTAATAAATAGAAATACACAATGGTTCAATGATTCATTCATAGTGTTTCATATTGTTATTATTAATAGTAACAATTGCTTGCAAATGAACTATGTTTTTATTAAGGAATTTTACGTTTAATTTGAAGTTTATCAACAATAAATAGATTTATAAAGTGTGGTTTTTCAAAGTAAAAGAGCATTATAAAAAAATTTCAATAAAATAAATAATGACGAATGAAGCAAAATATATAATCTTTAAAAGACATAAGTATTAAGAGAAGCAACCGTTGATAATTAGTGGTTATATACGAAATGATACAATTAATAAAATAAAATGAAAACACACAACCGTAGAATTGTAACCTTTGAATAAATTAGAAGCGATACATGAAAATGTACAATAGAGATAATAAATAGAAAGATACACAAGGCAATGTATATGGATCCAACCCATAAGACTTAGGGGATGTGGATGCTCCTTCTCCGCACAGCAAAGACAAACAAGAGGAGAGAGTGTTGGTTTGTTGTCAATGGAGCTCCAATTTGGTATTCGCTTAAGGAACATGGACTCATATCTGGATTAGACTGCCACATGCGTCCTGAGAATTATGGGATGATGGGCAATATTGAGTTTAAGTCTACGTATTTTAAGAAAGGAACTATCCATTCACTTGCTGTTGTTGAAGAAAATAGAGATAAGATGCGTGGTGGTCCAGATAGGTTGACAGTGTGTGTTGTATACTTTTTAGCAAGTGTGATTAGTGGTAAGGCGAAAACTGGAAAGGGAGCTCCATCGGTAGACCATTTTTTCTTGAGGATTGTGGATGATCTTGATGCGTGTAGAACCATTCCTTGGGGGAGGTATTCATTTGATGTGAATCTCAAGGAAATTGATCATACAATGAGGCAGTTCAACGGGGTCGTCGAAACTGATTCTTTGACATTTTCTAGCTTTGTTACTCCCTTGGAGCTGCTACATTTTGAAGCAATACCTTGTCTGAAGGACACAAACAGAGAAGAAGCTAAAGAAGCAGATATAGGGTGTCCTCGTATGTCTAAGACGAAGTTCAGACCATTCACTCTTAAAGGCTTTTCTTTGTCGAAACTCTATGTAACACTCGGTGATACCAAAGATATCCAGAGTATCTTGCAACCATCTCCTGATGAGGTAGATATGTTAGCTGGTATCATGAAAGGTATGAAGACCCAGATATCGATGATATAATTCCTGATAATTGGACGAGGCGTATAATTGATGATGGAAAGCTTATATTCTGTAAGGATATGAGTTTGAACGATGTAATTAACCGAGATGAACCAGCGAAGAATGCCTCCTCTAATACTCCAGCTCTGATTGGAATTGTGGACAATATTCAAGGGTTGAAAAAGAGTATGGATGATCAGTTCCTCCAAATGAGAGACCTCATCGATGCCATTGATATAAGATTGAAGTCTATTGAATCTTATGTGAAAGAGGCAACAAGAGAAGGTCAAGGAGAAGAGAAAGAAGGACAAGAACAAGGTGAAGAGGAAGGAGAAGAAGGAGAAGATGAAGAAGACAGTGAAGAAGTGAAAGGTGAAGTAGCAGAGAAGGACAAGGAGAAGAAGAAGACGAAGCCAGCGGTTATTAGGACGTATGTCACCAAAGGACGGACTGAGATACATGTATTTTACATTTGTTATAAATGTAATTGTATTATTTGGTACTCATAGGTAAAACTATGTTGTGTCACGATTGAACTACTTGGTCTTTATCTGTGTTACCATGTAGGAACAATAACCTGGAGCTTCAGTTGAGGAAGGCGCGGAGCATCATTAGAGGAGGAAGAGTTAAAATCTTTATGTTCCCTCTAGCTTGCTGTGAATTCGAATTTCTTTTTGAACAAATATTACTGTTGGATTTGGTGTGTTTTTTAATTACTTTGTGATTAATTCGTTTATGTTGGATCTTGATGGGTTTCGTTTTTGAGTCCACTTTGTTGGGTTTTGTTTATGTTGAAGCCCATAATAATTATTAATTTCGTTGTGTTTATTTTTCACGTAAAAATTATTGTAGTGATAATTAGGAAATCGGGTAACTGTCAAATCGGATAAATTAAATACATAGATAATGGGTATTCGTGGTGGTTGTTATGCAATTTAGGGTAATTTTAAGAAAGGGTAAATAAATCATTAAATTATAAGAAGACCGTATAGG
The DNA here is from genome assembly GCF_000478725.1 of Eutrema salsugineum. Classification (NCBI taxonomy): domain Eukaryota; kingdom Viridiplantae; phylum Streptophyta; class Magnoliopsida; order Brassicales; family Brassicaceae; genus Eutrema; species Eutrema salsugineum. The sequence continues at coordinate 544,066 of NW_006256612.1, forward strand.
TGACATCATAACTTAAGTGATGCGTCTTTGAAAAGTTAGTCAACGGTAATCAGACTTGGTAGTTGTACCAGTCTTACATCGAGAATCGATTCATTTTCATCGTGAGTGGATGCATTTATTTGCCCCATTTAATTTCATTGTGAGACGATGTTAAGAATCACCGCCTCAGTTCTTCTTAAATACCCCTCTCTCCTTTTCACTTCATCACACCATACCAGAAACCCTAAATTTCCTAAACTCTCTAAAGTACCAAAACTCACAAAAATGGCTTCCCCATGAGAACCCATGGCTTTGTTCTGGATCCAAAGGTCCCTCAAGGACCTTGAAGATCACCCCTCTCCCAACTACTCCGCCAGTGTGAAGGACGACGATTTCTACGAGTGGACGGCCACCATCACCGGTCCTAAGGCAACTCTTAATGAAGGAAGTGTCTTTTCTCTTGGCATCTACTTCTCAACAGGGTTTATGCTGAAGCCACCGAAGGTGTTCTTCAAGACACCCATCTTCCACCCAAGCGTCAGCCACGGCAGGGACATCTTCCACCCTATGCTGATGAATGACACATGGTGCATGACGACGACGGTGGGTCAGATGTTGATGACTCTTCAAGACATGCTGATCCATCCACGGGTGGAGGAGACAGACGTGGTGAGGGAAGAGGCCGCAGTAATGTTTCACAATGACAAGGTCCAGTTCGATGAATTCGCTCGAAGTTGGACCCAATTGCACGCCATAGATTGAATCCATGGCGGAAAAAAAAAATTTAGTATGTTTTTTTTTTCTCTTAATTTTTTAAGTATTATGAACCTTTTTTGTGATAAATGAATAATTTTTTGCAAATTTTGCGTTCAAATTAGAACAAACTAAAATTAGAAGAAATTCTAAAATTTAGAAATTGGTAAAAATAGGTATAATTCTGCCTAACTACACAAACAAATTAAAATTAGAAAAAACCCTAAAATTTAGAAATTGATAAAACTGGGTACAAATCGGCCCAACTGCGCGAACAAACTAACATTAGAAGAAACCCTAAAATTTAAAAATTAGTAAAACTGGGTATAAATCGGCCCAACTACGAGAACAAACTAAAATTAGAAAATATCCTAAATTTAAGAAATTAGTAAAACTGGGTATAAATCAGCCCAAGTACTTGAAAATTTGTCAAATGATAGTGATTGGTACAAATTGGTATAATTCGGCCCAATTACGTGAAATTTTTCAAACTACAATAGTTGGTAAAATTTGGTAAAAATCGGTCTAATTAGTGACACCTTCGTTTAAATGAAATTACCAGAAATTCAGCATAAGATAAGTTCTTAGAGAAACAAGGTAATTCATCCCAGATAAACACGTGAAACATTCTAGGGGTTCATATTCTAAACCTTAAACCCTAAACTCACCAATAAATCCCTCAGCTTTGCAATCTCTTAAGCATTGTTGTTCAGCTCCATACGCATTTGCTTGATTTGAGATTTATGGTGTGACATCTTTGCAATTTTCACGCAGTGGTCATGAATCTCATTTCTTAACTTAGAAATCTCTTTTTTGACAGCGTGATCCCATTTTTTCCGAATGTGGTAGCCATTGTTCTACACATAAATTCCAAAAATCAAAATAAGTAATTCGCAATCCTAAGCCATGAACCCATAAATTTAGACATCTAATGCAATTTTAAGCTCCGAACCCAGAAATTTAGACATTTAATTTGCAATCGTAAAAGTGAACCCAGAAATATTAAAAGCAAGACAGGTATTTTGGCTCTAAATAAAATTTGCAATTCTATAAGTAAACCAGAAAATTAGAACAACTAATACCTTAAACACGTTGCATGTGTAGTATCTCTTTTCTGGATTTTCAGAGTTCTCCTCGATGATTCGTCCACCACATGGACATCCTATCGGAATCCGAAAGTCACCATCGGCTATGTGGTAAAGCTTGTCGATTAGTTTTTGTTCCTCTTGTTGTCACTGTAGCTCAGGTCCATATTCACGTCGTGATAAGGAAACAGAAAAGAAAGAAAAACATTTAAAAGAGAGAGAAAGAACAGAAATATGAATAGAAAGGGGATAACCTTTTGAAAAATGAAAAATGGGGGAAAGTTCGAATTTTTCTGATTTTGGGGAATTAGGGGGGGAATTCAAAAACCAAAATTTCTAAAACAAATATAATATTATTTAACTATTACGCAGAATACCCGTCTCACGTGCCGCCGCCCAAAGCTAATATTCAACAACAAGTGAACACATGTTAATTCTTTTTAAGAGGTTTGATACGTTTTTGTATCTAGTATGCGAGTTATAAAAACTCTCAAATAGTTGTACTTTTGCGATTTTAAGCAAAAAATTAGTAATACCTCTATTAAATATATAATTTTGTAGTTGTATTTTTCAATTATAGCAATTAATTTACTGCCCCAACATTTTCATGTAACCAGATTTCGTGTTTCACTTTTTACGTATTGTTCAATGCCTTATATGGATACTCAATGTGAAGTAAGCATAGAACTGTGATGTGTTTTATGAGAAAAGTTTGTTTTACGTTCAAATATTGTGAATTTACATATTTTGTCTAGTTTAAATGTTAATCATAATATAATTATGTATATAATCTACGAGAATGTCATCGATTGCTGGAATTATTGTATAATTCAACATTTTCATGCTTCTTGTAATTTAAATTTTGTTTACAAAACTGATAAATACCGATACCGATAACCAAAAGGATATATATATATATATATATATATATATGACTTATGTCTGAAAAAGGTATGTCTTATTTTGTCTTATTATGTCAGTCTACATGTATATTAATATTAGTATGAAAAAAATAAAAAGTAACTGAGATGTGTCTCTTTTTCAACGAAGCTCTTTTTCGATGAAAAGAAACATAACATTCTCCCTTGTTTCCCAGAATTGTTACAAAATATTGGACACATATCGATTTTCTTATTTTAACACGAAAGAATAAGCAAATCATAAACCCAGAGCTGAACTTAGTTGTACCAAGTTATTCATACAAATACAAATTAAGATTGTTCACTCTCCTGAGTATTACCCTGCGTATTCTCCTCAGGATTACTAGCATTAAAATAGGGAGCCCAGACTCCACCCTGAGTATAACCTTGCATTTTCTTACGTTTATTGTTTGGACTTGGGCCATGCTCTCCAATCGAAGCAAACCTTCTCTTTTTGCCTTCTTCCCTTTTTTTTCTCGTACTCTGGTGGTTTTGGGGAAGTCATCTGTTTGATATCATCTGGAATTACCCACTTTGAACGATAAGGAACATGGTATACCGTCCTGCAATATGTAAGTGCCCACATTTCAGTAGTATATTACTTCAAGCAAAAATCATGCGTGGGGATATCCTCTCTTTTATCTTGCCTGTTCATAAAACTCGTCTCTGCAGCAACTGCACGGACGCAAGGATACTTGTCTATATCAAAACGCTTGCATGAGAAAGATTTGCTTTTCAAGTTTACCAGATAAGTTTTCTCATCTCTACCGACCACAGCATATTCAAGCAGAAACGAGTTTAGCTCACTCAAAACTAAGAGCGCCGCAGCTTAAACAGTCCCATGTAAAATATTTTCGACAAGAGGAACCAGTTTATGTGCTTCAGGTACTGTAGCAGACTCCTTTCTATGTTTGTTACACCACTCAGATATCTTTGCAACGATGGAATCCATCATAGGTAATAAAGCATAGTTCTTCACATCATCAAATACACTGTTCATAGACTCTGCATAGTTACTATCGTCGATGTTATACATTTCTCCCGGAAAATAACACCTTGCCCATTTTTCCTCATGCAAATTATCATACAAATACTTAGTTGCATCTGGATACCTTTCACCCAGTTGAGCATATGCCTCAATAAACTCAGCCTTTGTATACTTCCTTGCAGATTCAAGAACTTACCTACAACTAAGTCTTTGTTTCTCCGAATGCTCGATTTCACATTCTAGGTCAAATGATAGATGCCAAAACCATGTTTAGCTTTCGGGTACACCTCTTTTATTGCCATGATGATTTCTCTGATTCATATCCAAAACAAACACTAATTCAGAACTGTCAGGTATCATGGTTTTAAGGTTAGTGAAGAACCACTTCCAACTATCATTCTTTTCCCCATCAACTACCCAAAAGAAAAGGGATAATGGGGATGATTTGGATCATGAGCTGTTGCAAATACAAGGGCTCCACCAAATCTAGTCTTCAAAAAAGTTACATCAACAATGATCACTTTCCTCAATGGTAGCTCCCAGAGTGATGAATAAGTACTTGAATCTTCCAGATTCATCCACTTTCACACTTGATTTTGTACCCGGATTCATCTGCTCTAGCATTTACAAATAAGAATGCAGATGCTCGAAACTCTCTTCTGGAGTATCACGAACATAACTTATAACTTTCTGTCTGCCTCTCCATGCTGTAGAGTATGACACATCCACACGACCATTTCCTTGAACCAAAACCATGAGACTTTTAGGAGTTGGTGGTTTTAATTGACCTGGGTAAGTTTACTAACAACTGCTGCAATTAATCCTGGTGTGACTTTCCTTCGTTTGTCGCTTGTACACACAGAAGTCCGAGAGTAAGAGTGCATCTTCTTATATACTCTAACTGTGAATATATTTGAATTCACTGTCTTACTGGCATTTATATACCGGTTACATCCAGCTTCACTGCATTTCACATAGTATCAACTCTTATCAAACTTGTGTACAATGATACCAATACAATTATTCTTATGAGAAGCTCTGGAAACTAAATCTATTAGATCCTGCTTACAGCTAAACCCTTCACCTACTCTCAGACTCATACCATCTTCCCATTCACATTCAAAGCGTTGTTCTTCTACACATGCGGGAGGTTCAACAATATCAAGCATTCAATAATTTTGACTTATGTTATCTTGATATCCACCGTAATCCTCATTCTCACGAGATAACTTCACACCATCATCATTCTCCATCATTGGCTCATGATATTGTTCTTCTGAACTGTTTCCTGTGTAAATAGCTTAGGACACCATCATTAAATTGAGCATTGTGGTCAGCAAAAACTCATTCACTCGCTAAATCATTACCTGTACTCAACTCCCTGTTATTCACATCAACTGGACTTACCCTCTTTACACGTGAAACTTGCTCAGTCACCTCAGATACTCCGACTACGTTGATAACCTCTACATGCAAGACACTTCTGTGTCCCTCTTTATCGAACGACGTCAGATAGACACCAAGATCATCATCATCCAAAATATAAAATTATTTATTCGTTTGCACTACTACCAGAATATAACTCAGTTTCAACTTTGTCGACGATTCACCTATCCCAACCTTCATGTATATCCTACACACTAAATCAGAGTAGTGTATCTCCTCTAAGCTTGATTTCTTTAACATTATACCGTACATGAAACCTTCTCTTGAAATTCATTTATCCTTGGTACTTGAATTATGTCCTCCATAATCAAAGAGTATGTTTGTTAACATTATGTTCTGAAAAAAAAACATAAACTCTGCATATCAATTTAACTCATTAATACCACTAATCCCAGTATTACCAGTTTGTTCAAGTTATCCTGAGTCTGCGAATTTGGTAGACCTAAAATCTACTTACGATTAAACCTCAACAGTCCATTAATCGCAAATGTGACCCAATGCAACCCAATGTCCATAAGAAATGAAGTTTCCCCGTTTTGAATTGCCTTATTTTGTAAATTGAATTTATATCTCCAACCCAATTGTTCTTGGGAAACATCGAATCAAATACAACTAGTAATGAATGACAAATTCAGAGGCAGAGGAAGAAGAATCACTTACATCGTGCTTTGTTGTTTGAATGGAAGTGGAAGAGCTTTGTCGAATTGAAGTGGAAAAGCTGTTCCAAACCCAATTTTCTGATGATTCCAATCGTCGAATACGAATCGAATTAATTCAATGAAAACGCAGAATTTTCATAATTTCTGATTAGCTGAAATTTAGGTCCAAAATATTTTTATTGGTTGAACCTCATTGTTTCCTATTGGTCGAAATTTCCCACTAAACCTCTTGATTGGCTGAACATTCTCAAATTCTCATTGGTCGATTTTTCATTTTTGTATTTCAACAAAATTCAAGGTAATATGGAGATAACACATTTCACTAAAAGAAAGAGGGACCACCACCGGCATGAGAGAATCACTTGGGCACGCGAGGTTATTTCTCATCACTAACTGGTAGATGAGAATTTTTATAGAAAATAAATAAATATATTTTAATCAAAATTTTTGTGTGTGTATATTTTTAGAGTGAGACAGATATTCATGACAGATGTGAAACTTATAAATCTAACTAACACCAGTAAGAAATGAAAAAATCCAGAGTGTTACAAGAAATAACAAAAATGACCTCGTTAGAACAGGGTAGTAGTTGTAGGAAATGACTTTTTCTCTTTCTTCTTTCTTACAATGGTTCTTTTTTATTATTTCTTTCATTGAACAAATACATGAATCTAACTTAAAAATAAAGATGAATCTGACAAAAATTTATACATAAAACCTCTTCTCTTTAGTGATGGGAATCTAATGATACCCATATAGCCATAGTTCTGGTGATGATGACAGTGTCGACATCGACTACAATTGTTATTATGTGAAGGGTTACATGTTTTTTGTAACCTTTTAAATGTTTTTGTAGCTTATTAAAACTTGTTGTACTGCGTATAACCATTATATTTATATTTAACCACGATATAGAATATATTAGATTGATAACAATAATTTTATACTGTTAAAATATTGATTATATTAGGTAAATATTTAAATGTATTGCTAACTTTATATTTAATAAGGTAACTCCATCATTATATGGTAGCTTTCTTAGTCTTAGACTTCAGGCGAAGATCGGAGAATTTAACTTTGACAAAGATTTGGTAAAGATCTGGTAAACCCAAATTAGAGGTGATTCGACTCCAATATCAAACCATGATGCGGTGATGGTGCTGATTTCTTTGTTATACCACTGGTTGATCTTCTCTTGTTATACCACGTCTTTGTTAAACATTTATGTATATCTTCGTAATCCAATGGCCATTTCTCCTGTTCTTGGGTTTGTTAGAACCACAAGAGATCTATTAAGCTTCGCCAAGTGGTTTCATGTCGAGATGTCTTCTGAGTCGGGCGGTATGACTTGATCTTTGGCGTCGACGTATAATCGGACCTGAAGCAAATCCATTGGTTTGTAAATCCATATCTCCCAATTTTGAATCGGTTTTGATGTGAATCTAATTCGAAGTGATTCTGGGATGGATTAAGAATCCAGAACATGTTGCTTGATTCCTTCTGGCTTGGTCGGAATCCTCCTTTGATTGCGCGCAGGTCCAAATCGACTAAGCTCGAGTTCGTCTGACTTGTAAAATTAATAACTCCTTCATCTGAAATCCGATTGAACTGATTCCACTTCGTGGTGCTCTCTGGATGAGATGATAATGTTTTCCAAATGGTTGTTGGTCTGGAAGAATTGATCTTAGCCTTTGTTTGTGCTGAAAAAGTCATACAGGTCTTTTCCTTGCCAAAACTCCTATTGATTTTTCTTGCTCTCCTTCAGGGTCATATCACTTGTTGCAGTGGAAGATCCTCAATACCTACGATTTTGTCTTCTGGAGCCATTTTGATAACCGTTAACCATGGGATCCTTTTTGCTCGAATTCAAGGATATGGTATAAATGCGACTTGTTCTGCTTGAGATGATGCTAGAATAAATGTCTCAAACTTCTTGTAGCGTCGTGATTGATTCACTTCTACCACCCCAAATTTGTTAAATTGTATCTCTCTTCCAACTATTGGATGCAACCAATCACATTTTAAGAGAACGGTTTTCATCCTTACCAAATCAGAATACTCCACTACAATTATTTCTTGTAACACACTGTAATAATCTATTTCGCCTCTTATGAAAAAAATGATAGAAAAGAAAAATATAAAATAATAACACAACAAATAAATATAAAAAACTTTAGAGGTACTGGTTGAAAAAATGGATTCAGTCAAATATATATAATAACAAAATATGAAATTGAGAAATTTAGAAAGTTCAAAATAATTGTTGTGTGATGATTGAAATGAAAAAACTCGAAAATTTCTCAATTTTCTAATATATAATAAGATCATTAAAAATGCAAAATGGTAAAAAGCAGGTTATAAAGCTAAAACTAAAAATAATATATTTAAAAAATAAACAAATAAAGAATAAAAAATCTAATATATAATAATTGGAGGGGACTCTCGAGGGGTTGACACATCAACTCCCTTTTTATTGGTTCATTTCTATTTATCTTTGTATATCATTATTTAGTAAAAAAAATTAATTATTTTAAAAAAGATTAAATATATATATAAACTCTTTAATTTACATTTGTATTAAAACTAATATTATTTTTTCAAATAAAAAAATTTACTTTTCATATCTCAGATTTTGTATTCAAATTAATATTATTATATTAATTAAAACATTACTAATTTTATATTAATGTAGAATTAAAAAAAATAATTATATCTTATTAATTTTACTGTTATATTGTTGGACAACTAGGACTAACACATGCTACACTACGATGTAATTTTCAATAATATGTTTTTTGAATTTTTTTATAAAAACAAATTATTAACCTTTTCTAAAATTTATAATATATTTTATCTAATTAATACAAATAGATTTGTTAAATTACTTGATTTAAATAAATTTTAAAACCATTCCTTTTAACTTTTGTTTTTATATATATTAAAAATAAAATGATAAATTTTAATTAATAATATTTCAAAATTTTGAATATTTGTTTTGAATGAATGTGGATTGATTATTTATTTTGAAATATATATTATATAAACATTAAATAATGAATCTCATATATTTAATAAAAATGGAAAACAAATACTTTCTATAATTTCTTTTTGGTTTGAAAGAAAATTATATTTTTTCTTATTTCATTTATCTTTTCTTATTGTACTTGCATAGTATGTAATAACTTACATGATAAAATTTATTTTTTAAAATGATGTATTAAATACTATAAAGATGCATAATATATTGAAAAATTCGTAAACATTCAGATTAATACCTTGTATTAAACATATGTTTTCACCAATAGTTTTTTAATAATCAGTTGGCTCTTATTGATATATTTGTAAGGGCTCTAAAATGTACCTTTTCTCCAAAATGCATTCTTTTAGTCCAAGTTTTCTGAAAAGTTTTTTGAAACTATAAAACATAGAAATCACTTAGAAAAACTTGAAAACAGAGTTAAAACACTTGCATAACATATTAAAAACGATATATAAAAATGATAAAAATCATGTGTTATCATAGAGATGGAGTTTTTTCTTTGAAATCGTTCTGGAGAAAGTTTTGTCTCTACAATTGTCAAAATTTTAAAAATTTCAACTTTGGCTATCAAGTAAAAGATATGGTTTTGAAGCTTTGATGAGCCCGAAGAAAGGGGTTTTAATGACACATGAAACAACCAAGAGTTGATGACTTATGGAGTATTATGAGCAAACACTGGTGGTCGAATATTTCTAGTGATAGCATTTAATTGATGTGGGGATGAACTTATGGATGACTCATCTCATCTATATTCTGAAGTTGATGCCTGACTGTTTTGTTTATACATCTTTTATTACATAGCTGAACTTTGCCCAGTTGAACTATATATAATAAGAAATGTTCACAAGAAATAATTGTTTAATGGTAATTATATGTTAGACCAACCACCAGTATGTTACGTACGTTACATTTATTGTCTTTTCCTCTTGATCTTATACCTAGTCCAGTTCTTATTGTATTATCTCCAAAATCACAAAAATTAAGCTATTTACTTTACCTAGAAAAAAACTACATACTTTACTAAATAGTTTAATAACTGGTAAGTTGATATTGTATTTTTCCTATTTGTCATTACGAATTAGAATATGATATCTTTCCAGTAAAATATATAAATATAAACAAATTATTGAATAACTAGGAACTAGGTGATATCCGCGATCACATGCAAGCGAAATTATTATTACAAAAGTTTTATGTAATTTCAGATACAAATTCTGTTATAGTTGTTGGTGAAATTATTATCTGATATTTGAGATTCGCTTGTATATGCTAAACATGTAATAATTTTTATCAACATAATGATTTTCTAACTATTTTCAAATTCGTAACGACTTTATTTTGAATTTGAGATTATTGAAATATTAAATATTTAACAATTTTTTGTAGTTTCACAAATATTGAAATATTAAATATTTAACACCTTCGTTTTCCTATTCTAATATTGTTAAAACTTTTAACACATACATTTTCATTCGTAAAGTGGATAATTTATGTTGCTTTTAAGAAATTTTAATCTTATGTGAAAAAATTGCAATATTTTTTGTTCATGTTGATAATGTGATGATTTATTATAAATAATATGGTTTAATTAGAAGACATAATAGGAAGCGAGAGAGAAATAGAGTATATATTTTTTTTTTAATTTATGATTAGCTTAGTAATATATATAAGTAAATTTCAAACACTTTAATATGAATGACATATATTTTAATAATTTTGTTATTTTATTACATATGAGAAGTTCTTTGGTGTTGACACATCAGCCTGATATTCCTGTAAATAATTCAATATAATATTAGCTTCAAAGAAGAATTCCAAACAATTATCCTTGATGCTAAGTTTAAGTAAAAGATGAAAAGAAAACATGACTATTCAATAAGAATATTTATGGGAACATAAAGAATATAAACATCATTTTTTTGATCGGTTTAAGTTTATATCCGCTTGAAAAAAATAAAAAATAAATGTTTGCATAAAAAGGAATTTGAAAAAGGGATCAGTATCAATAACAATAGTTACTAAGATACAAAACTGGCTATGTATGATAAGTTTTATGGTATACCTAGTAGATGAGGGTGTCCATCTCCTCCAGGACTAGGACCTGAAGCTTTGGGTAAAAACTTTTTTGGGGATGGTTGTGGTGACTGGTCGAGAGTGATAGGTGTACCTGAAAAGAAAACATAACTTTCAATAACAACATTTATGGGAACATAAAAAATATACGCATCATTGTTTTATCGATTTAAGTTTATATCTGCTTGAAAAAATGAAATATAAATGTTTGCATAAAAAGGAATCCGAAAGGGATCAATATCAATAACAATAGTCACTAAGATACAAAACGGGCCATGTATGATAACTTTTATGGTATACCTAGTAGGTGAGGGTGTATATCTCCTCCAGGACTAAGACCTGAAGCTTTGGTTAAAAACTTTTTTGGGGATGGTTGTGGTGACTGGTCCAGAGTGATAGGTGTACCTGAAAAGAAAACATAACTTTTCAATAACAACATTTATGGGAACATAAAGAATATACGCATCATTTTTTTGATCAGTTTAAGTTTATATCCGCTTGAAAAAAATAAAAAACAAATGTTTGCATAAAAAGGAATCCGAAAGAGGGATCAATATCAATAACAATAGTCACTAAGATACAAAACTGGCCATGTATGATAACTTTTATGCTATACCTAGTAGGTGAGGGTGTATATCTCCTCCAGGACTAGGACCTGAAGCTTTGGGTAAAAACTTTTTTGGGGATGGTTGTGGTGACTGGTCGAGAGTGATAGGTGGACCTGAAAAGAAACATAAATTTTCAATAACAACATTTATGGGAACATAAAGAATATAAGCATCATTTTTTGATCAGTTTAAGTTTATATCTGCTTGAAAAAAATAAAAAACAAATGTTTGTATAAAAAGGAATCCGAAAGAGGGATCAATATCAATAACAATAGTCACTAAGATACAAAACTGGCCATGTATGATAACTTTTATGGTATACCTAGTAGGTGAGGGTGTATATCTCCTCCAGGACTAGGACCTGAAGCTTTGGGTAAAAACTTTTTTGGGGATGGTTGTGGTGACTGGTCGAGAGTGATAGATGTACCTGAAAAGAAAACATAACTTTTCAATAACAACATTTATGGGAACATAAAGAATATAAACATTATTTTTTTATCGATTTAAGTTTATATCCGCTTGAAAAAAATAAAATATAAAGTTTGCATAAAAAAAAATCCGAAAGATGGATCAATATCAATAACAATAGTTACTAAGATACAAAACTAGCTATGATAACTTTTATAGTATACCTAGTAGATGTGGGTGTCCTTCTCCTCTGGGACTAGGACCTGAAGATTTGGGTAAAAAATTTTTTGGGGATGGTTGTGTTGATTGGTCGAGAGTGATAGGTGGACCGAATACATTAACTGATGTTCTTGCAGCCATTGTTTCAAAATGTAAATGTAAAACAAGAGAAAAAAACAGAAAGAAAGTTAAAAAGGTGATAGAGTAACCATGTTTCATCATCATGCTATAACACTTCGAACTTCAAAAATGAACACCTAGTAATCTTTATCTTTAAAATGTAAAAAAAAAATTAGGAAGTCTTGTACAGTTAGTGTCATACTTATAGCATATCTCACCAATCTAATATTTATATTTTGAGTTAATTTTAGTTAAGAATCTCATCATAAACTTCTATCTCTATTAGTAATATACTCATTTAATATCTCATCAATATAATATTATTTTTAATATATATTTATATTTATTATTTAATCTTATGTTAATATTTTGAGTTAATTTTAGTTGAGAATCCCATCTTTAAATTCTACCTCTATTAGTGATATATTCATTAAATAAAATTTTAAAAAATAATTCAATCTTATGTTAAATTTTATCATAAATTAGAAAAATATATTTTAACCATATCATTTAAAATCTGAAATGTATCTCTTATTGATTAGTTATATTTATTTATAATATCTATAATATTAAACATATGAAAAATGTAAATATTATTAATCTAAATAACCAAATAATGCAAATACATTATAAGATATATAATTAAAGATTTATCATAAATAAAACTTAAACTACTAGAAAATATAGATAACGCGTAAAACCATGATCAATGATATAGCTAATATGGATCTAACATTTATTTTTTCAAATGTTAAAGTTTTTATTAAAATAAAAAAATTTACTTTTCCAAATCTCAGATTTAGTATTCAAATTAATATTATTATATCAATTAAACCATTACTAGTTTTATATTAATGTAGAATCAAAAAGTTAATTATATCTTATTAATTTCACTGTTATATTTTTTCACAACTAGGATTAACTCATGCTACAATACGAAGTAATTTTTATTTAAATTTGTTTTAGTTTTATTAAAAACAAATTGTTGACCTTTTTAAAATTTTATAATATTTTAACATAATTAATATAGATAGATTTTTTTGAATTAATTGATTTAAATAAATTTTAATTTAATTGATTTTAATCTTTTTTGATATATTTTAATGACAAATATTGCAATAATATTTGTTTTAAATAAATGTGGATTGATTATTTATTTTGAAATATATGATATATAAACATTCAATAATGAATATCATATATTTAATGAAATTGGAAAAAAATACTTTCTAGTTTTTCTTTACAATTATAATTTTTTTTATTTCATTTATTTTTTCTTATTTGTACTTGCATAATATGTAATAACGTACATTATAATTTGTTTTTGTAAAATGACTTATTAAATAATTAAATAATAGTATAGAGATGCAAAATGTATTGAAAAAGTAGTAAACATTCAGATTAATACCTTGTCTTAAACACATGTTTTCACCAATTGTTTTTTATAATCAATTATTTATTATTTAACATATTCGCTACGGTTCCAAAATATATATTTTTCTCCAAAATGCACTCCTTAATTCCAAGTTTTCTGAAAAGTATTTTTAAAACTCTAAAACATAGCTATCACTTAGAAAAATTTGAAAACATAGTTAAAACACTTGCATAAACTATTAAAAATTATATATAAAAATTATAAAAATCGAGTGTTATCATAGAGATGGAGTTCTTTCTTTGAAATCGTTCCGGAGAAAGTTTCGTCTCTACAACTGTCAAAATTGAATAGATTTCAACTTTGACTATGAAGTAAAAACATTTTAAATGCGTTACAAATACCAAAGACCTTTTCTTTGGTAAGAGGGTGCATGAGATTATCCAACTACATCTAGTGTTTAAAAACATGAGAATGTATTTTTTTTTCTTTTCCAAATTTTCATATTAAACTGTAAATTAGAATATTGACTAAGACATGTTGCTACAATTTAGAATCACACATTCTTGGTCATTGCACAACGCCATTTTTGTTTTCATAATATCCATTCTTCTCTTGATACTTAAGCTATAATATGAATGCATAGAGTTGTCAAACCCAAGAAGTCGAGGAAAATCCTCATCTGTTTCAACTGAGCTCCAAAAAACGTTGTATACTCCTCTTGCTTGTCCCTTCATTACCGAGATAGTATATAATTAAGACTTAAGTATACATTAGTAAATAGTAAAAAGGTATATGATTAACATATACCAATTGTTGTAGTTGAAGTTGGTTTTGGTCTGGACTTGGTTGTAAGAGAATTATTTTGTTGATAATCTTCTTCTGTATTATACATAGCTATCCCAATTAAAGATAACTCATTTGAAGTATGAGAAACTGAGAAAGAACAACACACAATTAAACCTATAACCTATAATTATAGATAACTCAGCTTTAAAAAAAAATTCTAAAGTAAACCTATAATCTTGAGTGACATAAATGCCCATTATTTTCTTCTTCATAATTTTTATTCTACGCTTTATTCCCAATCTATCTATAATCTGGTCGCATATAGCTGTCATACCCAATAAATTGTGGATATTCGTCTTCTGGTGTAAGAGAGGGCTTAAGGCGATGTGAAGCTTTGGTTATGCTTCCTATAAAAAACGAAGAAGCTAAATATTAAGCTGCTGTTAGAATTAATTTCTTAGATGATACGATCCTAGGTGATCAACTCTGAAGATAAAGACAATAGAGGCAGCGATATAATGGCCAGACTGTATCAATGAGGCGATATGGTGGTGGTGGTGACACGATAATGGCTCGATGAAGATGATGGAGACTCGGCGGATCGAGTCGTGGATGTGTGATGGTGCGGCAGATCGATGAAGGGAGATGATGGTTTGGTTTCTCAAATCGATGGTATGGTGGAAGAGATAGACTCGATGGAATGGTGGTGGTAGTATGATGATTGAATCGATGGAATAGAGGGATAGAAGAATCTCTTGTAAACAGATAAGTTTTTAAGAGATTCGAATTTCAGAGTTTTTAGTTCTCAGAAATCAAAGAGAGAAGAACACGTTAAAAGTTTGATCAAAATTCTTCACTGAATATGACTTAGGCGATTTTCTCTTTTTTATAGACTAAGAGAGAAAATCGCAGCCCTAATAACAAACTACATGGCTTTTTGAAATAAAAAAACAACACGAAGTTTAATTTAAAAATAAAACAGCGAGGCGTCCCTTCTAAACCTAAGTGGTGCGCCTAAAACACTAGTGCACAAGTCATTGTGACTTTGCACATTATTACCCATTAGTAACAACTTCTAAGTAACTCGACGTAGCAATGATTTCTGCCTCGTTAAAAACCTTGGAGAAAAACCTCCTTGCCTTCCAAAATCCTCACCAAGGAAAAGATTACAGAATCATCACCTAAGTTACCTAGTCATTGTTACTGGGTTCTTCATTCTTCAAGATAGAGATGTTGAAGATGTGAGCTCCAGCCTCCAGTTGATCAATGTCCTCTGCGGCCATGAGTGTGTGAGCCTCCTTAGCCATCTCTCTAGCTCTGGAACGAGTGATCCTGCCAGCTACCTCTGGTTCCTCCTCCTCTGAGCTGGTCACGATCATATCATCCTCTCCCTCTTGAAAAGGATTTGTCCTCAAATCTGAATCTGCAACATAAGGAAGCTAGTCAGAAACATTGAAAGCATCAGAAACATCATACTTACCTTGAAGATCAATCTGATAGGCATTGTTGTTGATTATTTTGATGACTGCGAATGGTCCATCAACTCTGGGCATTAGCTTGTTCTTTCGCTCGGCTGGAAATCGCTCCTTCCTCAGATGGATCCACACCAGATCTCCTTCTTCGAAAATCAGCTCCTTTCGTCCTTTGTTGGCATGCTTCTCATACTGCTTTGTCTTCTTCTTGATGTTCTCCTTAGCCTTAGCATGTATTCTTCGGACCTGTTCAGCTTTCTCCTTGCCATTCAAGCTGCATTTCCCACTTAAAGGCAAAGGGATCAAGTCTAGAGGTGATTGTGGATTAAACCCATATACAATTTCAAAAGGAGAAAAGAGAGTAGCGGAATGCTTAGTGTGATTGTAAGCAAACTCGACATGAGGCAGACACTCTTCCCAAGTCTTGAGGTTACTTTTAACCAAAGTCCTTAGAAGTGTGGACAACGTTCTATTCACCACCTCGGTCTATCCATCGGTCTGAGGATGACACGTAGTTGAGAATGAGAGCTTTGTCCCCAGCTTAGCCCAAAGCGTTCGCCAAAAATGTCCTAAGAACTTCGTGTCTCGATCTGAAATGATAACCTGTGGCATTCCATGCAGTCTTACTACTTCCCTGAAAAACAAGTTAGCTACATTCACAGCATCATCTGTCTTGTGGCTAGCGATGAAGTGGGCCATCTTGCTAAACCTGTCAACAACTACAAAAATAGAATCTCTACCATTTCTGGTTCGAGGTAAGCCAACTACAAAATCCATAGCGATATTAGTCCAAGGTTGAGAAGGAATAGGCAAAGGAGTATACAAACCGTGAGGTTGAACTTTACTCTTAGCCATCTTACATACGACACATCTAGAGCAGATTTTCTCAACGTCTTTCTTCATGTTCGGCCAGTAGAAGTGCTCTTGTAGCCCAATAAGTGTCTTTGTGACACCGAAATTTCCAGCTAATCCACCTCCATGAGCTTCTCGTACCAGTAGCTCTCGGATGGATCCTCGTGGTATGCACAATCGGTTACTGAAGAACAAGTATCCATCCTGTCTATAAAATTTCTCACAGGCAAACTTATGACACTTGGCATAGCTCTCAGAAAAGTCAGTATCAGATTCATAAAGATCTATAATGTGCTCAAATCCAATCAACTTTGACGTTAAAGTCTAAATAAGAGTGTACCTCCGGGATAATGCGTCTGCGACCACATTATCTTTACCTTTTTTGTACTTAACAATGTAGGGGAATGTCTCGATGAACTCCATCCATCGCCCATGTCTTTTGTTAAGTTTCTGCAGACCCTTTAGGTGCTTTAGAGACTCGTGATCGGTATGAATGACGAATTCCTTAGGCCATAGGTAGTGTTGCCACGTCTGGAGAGCTCGAACCAATGCGTATAACTCCTTGTCATACGTGGGATAATTCAGCGTTGATCCTCCTAATTTTTCGCTGAAGTAAGTGACGCGCTTCTTATCCTGCATAAGAACTGCTCCAATACCTACACCAGAAGCATCGCATTCAATCTCAAAAGTCTTAGTAAAGTCAGGAAGTACTAGTAAGGGCGAATTGATAAGCTTCTCTTTAAGGGCTGTAAAAGCCTGTTCTTGCGCCTCTCCCCACTTGAACCCCACATCTTTCTTGATTACTTCTGTTAAGGGCGCGGCTATGGTGCTGAAATCACGAACAAAACGCCTGTAGAATCCTGCTAAGCCATGGAAACTTCGGACTTCTCCAATATTCTTGGGGGTTGGCCACTCCTTGATAGCTTTTATCTTCTCTTCATCTACTTTAACTCCTCCTACACTTACTACAAAGCCTAAGAAAACAATTTCGTTAGTGCAGAATGAACATTTAGATAAATTAGCAAAGAGAGATTGAGAGCGAAGAACATCAAGAACCGATCTGATGTGATCTAGATGTTCTTCCAAACCTTTACTGTAGATGAGGATATCGTCGAAATAAACCACTACGAACACGCCAATGAATGGTCTCAGGGCATGGTTCATTAGTCTCATGAAGGTGCTGGGAGCATTGGTGAGGCCAAACGGCATAACTAGCCACTCGTATAGTCCGTGCTTTGTCTCGAATGCCGTCTTCCACTCATCCCCTTCCTTCATTCTGATCTGATGATACCCACTCTTCAAATCTATCTTAGAGAAGATTGTCGATCCTCAGAGCTCATCCAGCATATCATCTAGTCTTGGAATCGGATGCCTATACTTCACAGTGATGTTGTTGATAGCTCGGCAGTCTACACACATCCTCCAGGAACCATCTTTCTTTGGCACCAACAGAACTGGAACCGCACATGGACTCAAGCTTTCTCGGATATGTCCCTTGCTCATCAGCTCTTCCACTTGCTTCTGCAGCTCCTTAGTCTCTACAGGATTGGTTCGGTAGGCTGGCCTGCTAGGTAAGGCTGATCCTGGTACCAAGTCAATCTGATGCTCTATCTCGCGAATTGGAGGTAGCCCTGGTGGAATTTCTACTGGAAAAACGTCCTTGTATTCCTGCAAAATCTCAAACATAGCACTAGGAAGCTCCTGTGAAGGGTTAGTACTAACAAGGGATTCCTTGTATACAAACATAAAAGTAGTCATTTCAGGATCAAAGAGTTTAGAAAATTCACTGTGGTTTATGTAGAGGCTGTTGGCGACTTTCTCCTTCTCCTTGAGCTTCATCTGGATCTGATCTTGGTAAATCTCGGTAGGCGTGAGAGGTAGGAGGGTAATTTTGCGACCTTTGAACTCGAATGAGTGCTTGTTGGTATAACCGTCGTGTATCACCCTACGATCTGATTGCCATGGTCTGCCTAGCAACACATGACTCGAACCCATGGGAATAACATCACATAGAATCTCATCTTCATACTTCCCAATAGATAGAGAAACTATAACTTGCTGAGATACGGTCAAGGCTCCACTGTCATTCAACCACTGAAGCTTATACGGTCTTGGATGAGGAATAGTCTTGAGCTGGAGTTTCTTAACCATCTCTTCGCTTGCAGCATTAGTACAACTTCCTCCATCTATGATCAGGCTACAAACTTTTTCTTTAATGAAGCATCTTGTATGAAACAGGTTCTCTCGCTGACAAGTCTCTTCAGGTTGACTCTGAACACTCAAAGTCCTTCTGGCAACCAGCATCTCGCCCACGACAGCAGCTTCTTGCTCTTCCTCTAGTTCATATTCGGCCTCTGAATCCTCTTGAGGAACTATCTCTCCTCCCTCTTGTAACAAGAATACCTTCTTGTTTGGACAATCGCGAGAATAATGTCCCATTCCTTGACATTTGAAACACATCACATTTGATAGAAGTACCACCTCGAGGCTTGAACTCAGCTTTAGCTTCTTCTTTAACTCCAGTATAGGGCGGTTTGATGTCTCTGGAGTAAGCTGGCTTGCTGATCTCCTTAGGCTTAGGTACACTAGGCGTGAATGTGGACTTGATGATTCTCCTCTTGACTTGAGATTCCACCAATTCCGCCTTATGCACCATCTCTTGCATATCTGCGAAATCCTGAAGTTCCACCTTGTCTTGAATTTCTCGGTTAAGTCCTCCAAGAAATCTCGACATTACCATTTCTTCTCCTTCTCGTAAATCTGCACGAATGAGCAAAGTTTCCAATTCTTGATAGTAATCTCGAACAGACTTCGTACCTTGGACGAGGCGCCTAAGCTTGTTGAGTATTTCGCGCTGATGATGGGCTGGAACGAACCGCTTCCTCATCTGTATAACGAGCTGATCCCAAGTAGTAATCGGAAGTTCCCTCAAGCGATTTCTGGTGACTCCCAACTGCTCTCACCATAGAAGCGCATACCCATGAAATTCTGAAATTGCAATTGTCACCTTGTTGAGCTCGTAGGTTCCTTGGACCAGAAAATTGGACTCCATCGTCCTTTCCCAATCTAGATAAGCTTCGGGATCATTGGTTCCATGGAAAGGAGGATACTGGATTTTGATATGACGCAGCTGCTGACGTAGAGGATCATAATCTCGACCATGTCCTCGGCCTCGATCTCGTCTCACAGTTTCTCTGCTATGATCAGAAGCTTCGTCCTCCTCATAGTATTCTGGGTCTGATTCCAGGGTAACTTGATGCCCAGCAATAATTCCTCTCTGCGGTGCTGACGATCTACCCTTGGGCCATCTCGATCTGCACCAGTAGGATTCCTCCTCGGATAAAACGTAGTCTCTCTGCCCCCAATTTGGCTTCGGCTGGACTTAGCTTTAGTCCTGGCTTCGGAAGGTGTTGGGTGGCGTGGGAGTTTCCGAGAAGATCCTATGTGCCCTTTACCCTTAGCTAGACGCATTGCTTCCGACGGAGTTGGAGTTTGAGACGACTCTTCTTCACTTGCACTGAGGTCTTTGAGCAGATCATTCATCTTTGTCTCGAACTTGTCATTGAGTTGTTCGATTTGTTGTGTGAGCTGGGTTGCTATGGCTTGATTCGCTTCCTTAATTTGTTGAGACATTGCTCGGTTCAGAGCTTCCATCGCCTCAGCCGAAAGCTCCATGGTACCTAAAAAAAAAATTAAAAGAACTCGCAGTAACTTGTTCTAAACGAAATCACAAAAACAGCAGCATGATCAAAATAAAACTCAACATAAAAAAAAAAATTAAACGAACCCCACGAAATCTAAAAAAAAACTTAACGAAATTAAAGAACTTTGACGAATTTTTTTTTTAGTTCAAACTTAACGAAATCACAAAAAAGATTTCCTAACAAGCCTGCACGAAAAAAAAACAATGAACAACGAAGCCTTAAAAAAAAAAAATCGAAGACTAACGAATCCCTAACACACTAACAAACTAGTTACGAGATCACGAAACCCTATCAAACCTAACGAAATCACGCAGACTCTTAACAAACTAATCGAGGACACGAGGCTCTTGATAAACCTAAACGATCACGACAACAATGGATTGAACAGACTCGAAATCTCAAACTAGAAAACAATATATAACAACGATTTATCAGAACTCGATTATAAATATCAAACTGATCTAACAGCAGGAACCCTAACAGCGATCGATCCAAAACAAATAACAAGCACGAACGATACGAAACAAGGGAAACAGATCGATGCACAGAACTCGCTAAACCCTAATAACACAGATACGAAAATTCAAAAGAGATTAGGGTTAGAGTTTCGCTCAGCCTTTGGTTCAGAGTTGGCTCTGATACCACGTGATACGATCCTAGGTGATCAACTCTGAAGAACAAGGCAATAGAGGCAGCGATATAATGGCCAGACTGTATCGATGAGGCGATATGGTGGTGGTGGTGACACGATAATGGCTCGATGAAGATGATGGAGACTCGGCGGATCGAGTCGTGGATGTGTGATGGTGCGGCGGATCAATGAAGGGAGATGATGGTTTGGTTTCTCAAGTCGATGGTATGGTGGAAGAGGTAGACTCGATGGAATGGTGGTGGTAGTATGATGATTGAATCGATGGAATGGAGGGATAGAAGAATCTCTTGTAAACAGATAAGTTTTTAAGAGATTCGAATTTCAGAGTTTTTAGTTCTCAGAAATCAAAGAGAGAAGAACACGTTAAAAGTTTGATCAAAATTCTTCACTGAATATGACTTAGGCGATTTTCTCTTTTTTAATAGACTAAGAGAGAAAATCGCAGCCCTAATAACAAACTACATGGCTTTTTGAAATAAAAAAACAACACGAAGTTTAATTTAAAAATAAAACAGCGAGGCGTCCCTTCTAAACCTAAGTGGTGCGCCTAAAACACTAGTGCACAAGTCATTGTGACTTTGCACATAATTACCCATTAGTAACAACTTCTAAGTAACTTGACGTAGCAATGATTTCTGCCTCGTTAAAAACCTTGGAGAAGAACCTCCTTGCCTTCCAAAATCCTCACCAAGGAAAAGAGTACAGAATCATCACCTAAGTTACCTAGTCATTGTTACTGGGTTCTTCATTCTTCAAGATAGAGATGTTGAAGATGTGATCTCCAGCCTCCAGTTGATCGATGTCCTCTGCGGCCATGAGTGTGTGAGCCTCCTTAGCCATCTCTCTAGCTCTGGAACGAGTGATCCTGCCAGCTACCTCTGGTTCCTCCTCCTCTGAGCTGGTCACGATCATATCATTAGAGAACACAGATATGTTTAATTTTTATATTGGAACAGATATTGGTAGTAGAGAAAAAGATAATATATAACAAATTGCCTCTACTTCTAAGGAGGGAAGAAATTACAAAGGTGTAGTTATACTTACTCATTCAGGGAATTTGTTTGATTCATTAAGTTGAGCTCTTTCTTGTAGGCGTGTTTTTATAGTTAAGTACAAGAAAAGAGTGACACTGGTTTGGGCTTGCTCAAAATGAGCAAGAGTCTTGGTTTGATGTTCCTTGTTGAGTCTTTTCACTTATATTGGGCAAAAGACATGTAATTAGTAGTATAGAAGAAGAACATAACGTAAAACAAAAGCAACATATAGAGCTTGGAGAGTCTTGAAGAATGGACAAGGAGTGATTATTCTCGGCCAAGAAGATGTGAACATTGGCCAAGTCATGGCCAATGTGCTTTAGCCGATGTTGGAACCAGAAAAGAAGCAACATCGGCCTTGACACTACCCTAACTCACCCCAATGTTGGCCTTATTCTCCCAGCCTGATATTAGAGCCGAACAACCAACATTTCACATCAGCCACAACATTGGCCTGATCAAGACTGATGTTGCTCTCACTCCACCATGTCTTGAAGTCACCATATCACCCAAGCCATGCCTGATGTGCCCTATACGGATGCTGCACTCGGACAAACACCAAACAACATCAGCGACGACATTACACAAGAAGAGACTGATGTTGATTCCTAGCTCAAGAACACTCACAACATCGGCCACCGATATCGGTCAAGCCATGGCTGATGTTGACCTCCTCAGACCACCTTTGACTGGGTCAAAACCCGTTTTATTCCGAGTTGCCGGTCCAACCCTTAACACTATATATATATATATATATATATATATATGTTCTGACCTAATTTCTGGGATCTGTCTTGTTTTCTCTTTCAAAACCTTCCCCTTTGGAGAAACAAGACCTTGTATATAGTTTTCTTGTAGTTTGAATGCATCTATTGTCTTCTTATCTTTAATCTATCTTCTTTTATCATCATTAAATATGTATATCACCCTTATCTTCATATATTTTCTGGGTTTGAGCATGTTTAGTGAGTAATCTCTTTTTAGGATCCATGGGTGTGATAGATTAGGGAATTTTGGGGTTGATCTATGTTGTTTAAGACTTACTTTCTTCTTTATTTCTTCATTTGATGTGTTTAATGCTTGATTAGACTAGAGATAGTTAATCAAAGTTCATAGGAGATTTCACATCAGAAGATGTTTGATGAAATGCCCCAAAGAACCAAATGAAGAGTTTTTCTTGCTTAGCCTATGAGAATAGATGTCTAATGAGTTAAATGGTTATTGAAATCTGTTGTTAATGCCTTCTTATCATTTTTTCACTCATGAGAATCAAATCTTGATAATAATGATTAGCAAAGTGATTAAGGTCATGAGAGTTGGTTAATCTTTCTTTACTGATGTAGACCAAAGAAAGTAGTGATTCTCTGACCTTGCTATCCTTGTATATTTATGATTAACCTTCTTAGCTCATGAGAGTGAATTTTTAAGAGGTTAATCGGTTATTAGATCTTGAAATTAATGCTTGTTAATTAGTCTTTTCACAAATGAGTGTTTGTTCTTGATTAGGTAATTAACAAAGGAATTAGTGTCATGAGAGTGAATTAGTCTTATTCAGTGATCTAGACCAAAGGTTTAACAAGTTTCTGATTGTTTTAACATCATAGATCACATCTAGATTGTCCAAAGTCAATGATCCCACCTAAGGATCCACTTTTCTTGCATTGCTTTAGTCTTTGTTTAGTTGTTAGTCTTTAGATTTTCTTAATTCCATGTTTTCTAGTTTGTTTTGTTTTCATTTAATTAGGTTGTTAGAGTCATTTAAGATCATCTGGTTAGCTTAACCTATTTAGTTCTATGGATTTCTAGTGATTGA
The DNA here is from genome assembly GCF_000478725.1 of Eutrema salsugineum. Classification (NCBI taxonomy): domain Eukaryota; kingdom Viridiplantae; phylum Streptophyta; class Magnoliopsida; order Brassicales; family Brassicaceae; genus Eutrema; species Eutrema salsugineum. The sequence continues at coordinate 568,052 of NW_006256612.1, forward strand.
ACCATCCCATTTGGATTGATACCTTAAATACTGCAATGACATTAACATATTTAAGAAATGGGTTTAGATCCTAAAAATCCCTACATCAGGAACTTAATTTCTTGAACAGAAATTTGATTATCAGCATTGGAGAATATAGCATTACAATACTCTTTTGGATTAGCAATTGAGTTGCCTGATTAAGAACCTTGAGTTTGAGAAGTGGAGTGTCTCTTTTTGTTCTCTAGAGTCTTCACTTTAGAAGCTAATGTCTCAAACTGGGAGAGTACGTTCTCTATCTTTGAATTGAAGTCTGAGTGAGGACAATCAACTTTATTGTGAATCTCAGCCATTTCTTTTTTTCTGATATCCATTGTTCCATTAGCTTGGCCCTGAAGAGGTTGTTGTAACATAGCTTTCATGTCTTGTTTCTAAGGACCCTGACATTAATGATTGTGATGGGTTTCCAAAACCAGGAGGAAATCTTGCTGGAGCTTCAGACTTATAGTTGCTTTGGTACTGATACTTTTACTGGTATTGTTGTTGGTGGTGATCTTAAGAGATGTTATGTTGTGCTAGATACACCTGGTCTTGAGGGTTTGCAACATTAGGATTTCTATAAAAAAATTAGGATAATTCCTATAGTTAAACTCCTGGTTGTAGTTGCCTTGATTACCAACATAATGGACCTCCTCTTGGACAACTTCAGTGTCCATAAGCTCCTTGGGTCAAATTCACCAACATAGTGAATTGGTTTCTGTGAAGCAAGTAAAACCTTATCAAGCTTAGCATTCAACTCTTTTATATCCTTTCTGGTTCTTTGCTTCTTTGGACTGCCTTCATCTCTATAGGATCTGTCATATTCCTCACCATAAGTGTCATTGCTCTGAACCAAGTTTTCTACTAGCTCCATTGACCCATGAACTTCTTTGGCAATGAAGTTTCCATTAAAAGCTGTATCAAACTGACTCCTAATCTTTGGTAAAACTCCTCTATACAATTTTCTGAGCAGATATGACTCACTGAAACCATGTTGAGGACACTAAAGAGTGTAACTGAATCTCTCCCAAGCTTCACTGAAGCTTTTCATTATGCCTTTGAGTAAAACTAGAGACTTCATTCCTTAGCTTAGCAGTCCTTGAAGTGGAGAAGAATTTAGCTAGGAAATCTGTTTTCCACTGGTCCCATGATACTATAGATCCTTGAGGCGGATTTTTTTCCCACTGTCTTGCTTTATCTATAAGGGAAAAGGGGACTAACCTGAGGTGAAACCCATCTTCACTCACACCATTTATCTTGGTGAGATTACACAGTCTGTCAAACTGATCTACATGATCCAATGGATCTTCCATATGCAGTCCATGAAATTTGTTGTTTTGAACCATGTTGATCAAGCATGCTTTGACTTTAAAGTTGTTATAACCAATAGGACAAGCTTGGATCCCTTGTCTGTTCACATGAGTGTTTGCAGCATCTCCTGTGCCAACCAGAATGGGCTCTCTAGGTGCATGATGTGGCTGTCTATATTCACGGGCATAGTCTGGTGGGAAGTGATCTTGATTTCCTCCTTGTTGGTGCCTCTTTCCATTGCCTCCATTACCCTGAGGCTGAACATTCAAATCGTTCCTCTGTTGTTGCACTTGAGCACCTTGTGCCTGTTGCTCTACTTCATTCTCAGCATTCAGATTCTCCATGCCTAACCGCTGGAGATGTTGAACCCTTTCTCTTTCTCTCCTTTTTCTCCGTGAGCACTGCCATTACTCCTTGTCTTCATACAACTGCAAAAGAAAAAACACCAAAACTTGGAAAGAGATTAGTAAAACAAAAGAAAATAAACCTTAATCTCACAAAGACTCCAAATCCTAATGTTCAAAGCTAAACCCCAATGGAAACAACGCCAATTGATAAGTAGTTGTTTTGTCAATCTAGAAATCAATACTATAGATGCTATGCAGCATAAGAGGTATCAATCCATAAGGGGTTAAGTCTTAAGAACTAGGAAAGCAAGAAACTAAATGAGTTAAGCAACAAAGTTGATTTTAAATGATAATCTAACAACCTAAATAAACCAAATTCAAATTAGCAAGAGGATAAACTAAACAAGATTAAGCATTGATAAAAGCAAACAAGAAAATAACTAAACAGACATTGATTCAATAAGGTAAAACTAGGATCCATTCAATGCTAATCTATGATGTTAAAGCAATCAAAAAGACATTTCCTTTAGCTAAGAACTCTTAATTTCAATTAACTCACTCTCATGATGATGATTACCTTGTTAATTAACTTATCAAGATCTAATTCTCATTAGTGAAAAGATGAATCAACAAGCATTATAATCCAGTTCTAATTATCACTTAATGATCTAACAAGCATTTTCATGTGAAATATACATTAAACTGTCATTTAGCTTATTCAGGCATTTTATCAAACACTTTTGATGGATGAAATATTTATGAACCCAGATTTCACTTTCTCAAGAAAATATGGCATTAGGAGGAACTAGATAAGAAAGCAAATGAAGAATCTAAGCCCTAAACATCAAGGATCAACATCTAAGCACCCTAATTTACACACCCAAAAGCCTAAAAAGTTGACTACACATTAATTATGACTAAACCAGAAATCTAAAAAGATTAGGGTGTTAATCATTATTAAAGAGATAAGAATACAGAGATTCAGATGAATCTAAAACTTGAATTGCATAAAAATAGAAGATATCTTATACAAAGACTGAGTTTTTCTCTCCAAGAACATAAGAGAAGAAGAGATACAACATAAATTAGCTCTAGAACCTTATATATGATGTGTAAAGCCGGTGGTCAAAGATGGCCTTAAGTGGTCAACATCAGCCTAGTGACAGACCACATCAGCTGGTGCTGGTCTCGGTGTGACGTGTCTCAGTTTTTGTGAAGAAGCTCCCGGCCGGTGTTGTACTTGGTGCTGGCCTCAGTGTGAAGTGTGTGTGTGTTCGGCGATGATATCGAGCCTGAAACCAGTAGGGACACTTAGGGAGAATACACGAAGGATGGAGAACACCGAGGGACTGAGACCAGTGTTGGCCATGGTGTAGGGGTCGGTGTCACACTCGGTCTGGAATGTATGTGTGGTCGGTGTTGAGCTTGGAACCGAGTTGAACACCAGTCTTAGATGATCTTTGGCACTTCAGTGTTTGCTTCTGAGGTCACTCGGTGTGAGCCTCAGTACCGGCCACGGTGTGGGTGAATCTCCTTAGTTTTGCTTTGTTCCAATCACATTTGATCACACTGGTTTGAACAATGATAAAAGCACCTCAGCCACAAGCTTTTGCCTTTCATTACACGCTTTCCTTTGCTCCAGACTCAATGATATTTGGCTCCATAACTCCCCAAGTATCCAAATGTCTTCAAGAACCGGATTTAGACACCAAAACAATGCAAGCCACGCTTAGACTTTATGCAAACCTATCTATGCTAAGATAATACCTAAAACTCTAAGAATGTTAAGAAAACATATCCATGGGACTCAAAAACTAAAGTATGCTAAAATGATGTAAAATATGAGTATATCAAAATATATATTTTTTTTGTGAAATTAAAAAAAAAATTGTGAAATATTTCATATTTCAGTAATCTCAAATTTAAAAAGAAACTCATTGTAAATTTGAAAATAATTAAAAAAAAATCATTACATTAATAAAAACTACTACATGTTTTAGCATATACAAGTGGATCTCAAATATCGGATAATAATTTCACCAACAATTATAATAGATTTTGTATTTGAAATTACGTTTAAACTTTTTGTAATAATAATTTCACTCTGCACATGATCGTTGATATTACTTAGTTCTTAGGTATTTGTTATTTTTTATAGTTATATATTTTTCTGGAAACATATCACTTTCTAGTTCCTAATGACAAATAAGAACAATATAATATCGACTTACCAGTTAATCAACTAATTAGTAAAGTATTATTTGTCTAGGTAAAATAGATAGCTTAATTTTTATGATTTTGGTGATGAAACAATACGAATTGAACTAGGTCAAACATTACAAGAAAAGATAACATATTCTTACGATATATATCATCAGAAAATCATAGGAAACAGGTTTTTCCTACCAATTTCCTACGAAATATTTCTGTAGGTTCTAAGCCGTCAGAAATCATAAATGTAAGAAAATGGTAAGAAATTTTCTACGAAATTCTTGGTACGAAAATTTCGTCGGATAATTTTATCAGAAAATTTGGTCAAAATATCGTAGGGCAATTATATTGCTACTACTTTCCTTCCACTTTTCAGTTCCTACCATTTTTCTACGAATTTTTTCGTACCATATTCCCACCATTTTCTTATGAACTATATAAAAATAATTTCAATTAAATTAATTCTAAAATTAAATAATTTCAATTATTAAATAAATTCAAAAAAGTAAATCCAAAATTAATAGATTCCCATGTTCTAAAAATCAGACCAATTAGCTTTAATTGGAAGAACTAATCTGACTATCGACTAATCGGCTTGGTCAATGATTAGTCGATTTAGTCAACGAATAATTAGTCCAATTAGCGATTAATCACTCAATTAACAATTAATTAGAAATCAATTTTAGCTATATATGGGGCTTTCGAAGCCCAAATTGTATTAGTTCACTCAGTATTTTTTCATTTAAAGTATATCACTATTTAAAAAATATGTTGAGTTTGACCTTTACTCTATTTCGTCGATGTGAGACTTTTACCACTTCGTTTTTTGGCTGATTTTGCTACGAAATTTGTAGGATATCTTATATTATTATTTTACAAGGACACATTAAAAAAGACCTTTGGATCATGTGTGATTTACAAATTAGCCATGCTGAGGTGTCAAGCTCAGAGAGATTCTCAAGAATTTTATGAAAAAAGCTTATGTTACTAGAATAATTACAATCAATGCCACTCATATTAATTTGGTTAGAGAATCAAATATATCTTATTAAACTAATCATTAAAAGTAATGGTTCAAAAAAATATCTTTCTTTCCATAATTAAACAAACGAAAATTAGTAAATAATTTCAAAATACATTTATTAGTCAATCAAACAGAAATTTTTTTTGAGATTTTAATAATATAATATAAAATAATTTAAATCATTATATTTTTTTATTCTCTTTGTTCACTTTTATTGAATCAATTATCACATCAAACATATAATAAATTTATATCTTATGCATATGCGATAATTTGAATTTTGAAAAACAAAAAAAATATTCACTAAATGTTTTATTTAATAAGATATATCAATTTTTCAGTTAAAATATTAACTATAAAATTACATTCATATTAAAAAAACAAGATGAAAATTCATATTAAAATCTTATAATCATATTAGATATTTGTAATTGCAATACTAATACAAAATCATATTAGTAGTCATCATAATACTATTAGCATACATATAAAATCAAGTAAACTATTTATTTTTAAATATAATAAATCATGTTAAATAAAATGTTTTATAGATACTTCACTCGGCGCATGAAGCTATTTGTTTATGATTGAAAAATATTTCAGTAAAACTATGCATTCAATATTTCTATAGATTATTTTCTGATTTTTATACTTTTAGAAAAAATCATTGTAGTATAACCATTTAAAAAAAAATATTCAAGACAAAAACGAAAATTTTACTTTTTGTAAAAATATCAGTTACAAATTTTTAAAATATAATACAGATGGAATTTGGTTGTTACCTAATATAGTTATCAGATATATTTTGTATTTATTTCTGTTTATTATTGATTATTTAAAAAAAAAATCAAAATTTTGAAAAAAAATTATATATAACAATTTGGAATCCCTACGATTATCCTCTATATAATAAGAAATGACTTCTATAACATTTTACTCATCATTTAAAAAACAAAAATTTGAAAATTAGTATTTTTGAACTATTATAATTTTTTTTCCCATAATTATTTTTTTTTCCAACTCAACCTTTGATTTAAAACTTTTGAAGAATATTTTAAAATAAAGGTGAATATCATAAGACTTTGCAAAAAAATATTAAGTTATTGTTTTAATCGACTCAGAAGTTAATTATTTGTTTTATTTACTTTTATCATTTCTATTATTTATGCTAAAGGGGAGGAGGTGTTATTGTCAATTGGATTTAAAAAGATTTTGGTTAAATTTAAAAGTTATGAGATTAGTCAAATCTTCAAGAGTTTTTTTGGATTTGTTAAATTTGCAGAGAGTTTTGTGGATTTACAGATTTTGAGAATCTAAGGCATATATGTAGTATTTTGAAAATTCTGATTTATGAGTTAAATTGTAAAGAATCTTTATCCCAATAACACTAGATTATAATAGAATTATAGAATCACTAAAATAAAAACCTTTTGAATAACAATATATTTTTATTAGATTATAAAAATTATCAAACCAATAACAATGGATTTTTAAAAAATATTATAATATGTTTACAAATAACAGTAGAATCTATTTATAATGTACAAATCCACAAACCAATTAATAACCATTAAATCTTAAACTCTAAAAATCTTCATAAATCAACCTCAAAATTTTTTTCATACGTAGTTTTCTTTTCATTACTGTTAAAGTTAATTTAATTATTCTAATATTAAAATACACTATATAACATTATATATTACAATTTTATCTTTATACTGTTACCAACATGGTTTATTTTTATATAACAATATAGTTTATACTAATATAATATATTTGTTTTAGAATTTTAAGTTTTTATTGTTTATATTTTTATTTCAAACAAAGATATTATAAAAAAATTATAAATATTTCACTCCGCGCAAGGCGCGGATTACTACCTAGTCTATACTATTATTTGCGAGGTCAAAACTTCTATGTGTCATTACCACATTGATTGTCCTACGTGGCATTAATGAAAAATATTATGTGTCATTTTAATTTATTTTGATAGGTCTATCATTAATCATACTTGTACAAACCCATGACATAGATTTTTCTTCGATAATAGGCCATGAGCCAGCAATTTTAATAACTCTCATAGCCACAGAAACCTAAATCCTAGCGTATTCTTCCTCTTATATATATGTGTTTAGTTGTATTTTCTTAACTTCTCGGCATTCTTTAGGTCTTGCTCTGTTTTTTTTTCCTATTTAAATGTTCAGCTTTAATGCTTATGTCGATATAAATTGATTTTGTAATTTTGGTTTTCATTCTTTGTTAATTTAATTAATCGTTTCTTTCAGCTATACACATTATGATCATGCTTTTTGTTCTTTCCTATTTATTGTAATCATTAACATATTTTTTTGTTGTTCTATTTTCTTAGACTTCATCCCCCAAAATTCTTTAAGATCTTACATAAAATAAGAAACATATTTTTTTTTTCCTACAAGTCACTGATTCCAGCTTTTGCAATCATACCTTTAAATGTATCCAACAGGTAAGTGCAAATAAATCATTAAAATCTCCTTTTCATTTTACATGGTTTTTTCCCTTTTTTATTTAACTAATTTTTCTTTCCTTTGCTTTTTTTTTTAAAAAAAAACAATCGCAATTTAATCAGTTTTAGTTTATTTTTTAAAAAATAAATCATTTTAGCCGATTAACTCTTTTAATTACATTTTCCTTTTACATGTTTTCCCTCCTTTTTTATACAAATATCCTTTTTTCTTGTCTTTTTTCAACACTCTAAATAGTAAACTTCATAGGATTTTGAGACTTCGCAAATTTATAACAGTAATTATTATTTCTGTTTTTTGTTTGTTCATTAAGGAGAAAATGATAATTTTTCTATCCTTTTAGGTTACTCTTGTTTAATATTGAATAAAAACTCTGCTTTTCTATTTAAAAACAAATTTTAAGTTATTTTTTGCAATCCCTCTATATAACTTTCTAACAATAATAATAATAATTATGATTGTAATCTTGTAATATCTTGGTTATGATATCTTGTGGAATGATGAACTTGGGTTTGGCTTATTATATTGGTTATAGGCTGATAAAGTCATTGTCAATTGTGTTCATCATGATGAATACCGATACTGGCTTTAAATTTTACGTATATTTTTCACCAATCAAATTAAATTGATTTGAATTGGTCAGTCTTTGTTACTTGCGTGACATACCTTTGATGCAAAAATATTCGACAATAAAATATCCAAGTTGATATATATTAATCATTACAAAAACTAAATAATAGTAAATATTAGGACATTAAGTTTTTTTTTATAAAAAAAAAGAAACCAGAACAGAGGCACATCTATTCATATACGTGACTTCCATAATTTTGAATTTTAAATATTTATCAAAATTTATAAATATCTGGAAAAAAAAAATTAAAACAAAAATGACAAAAATTTTAAAAATTCCAAATGATTTTTTTAAAAAAAAAATTATAGATGCTATCACTAAAAAAAGGGTGATTCTCATTAATGACCTAAAAACTAAATCTTCTAAAAAGGAGCCCTCTTTTTTTCACGTGGACAAATATAACATTCATTAAACATGATTACTTCTAATTCTATTTCTTCCTCCATAAAAATCAAAAATCTCACAAAAACTCTCAATGATCGCCTCACGACTTCCACTGTTGTCAGAATTTCATCTGGAATTTGATGAAATTGTCATCGGAGTTAGCAAATCTTCACTCTGGAAATCGAGCAAATCCCAACTTGGTCTCCTTTAAATAATTTTCCAACTTCTTCGAAACCTTAATCGAAATCTCAATTTTTAAGGAAAAAAAATTGGGGTTTAGGAAAAAAATTGGGGGTTTTGAAAACTTTTGTGCTCAAGCTATAGGTTTTCGGCAAAAATCCATTGAATCTTAAATCATTTTGGAACCATTTCCAAACTGCAGATCGTCAGAAATTTGAAACCCAGGTCTGAGTTTTCAGTTCGGGAAGGCTTCCCTAATATTCAAGAATGATTCATAATGGTTTAGGAATGTTTTCCTGAATTATTAAACCTTTAGGAATACCTTTGAAATGTTTATGTATTTTGTTTAATATACCTATAAGTCTCAATAATTTGTTTTAATCTTGAGAAAAGTTTCTAGAATAACCTGTTTTTTTTTCTTGAAATGGGTAGAATAATGATGTGCTCAGGTTTTAACTCTAGTTTTCTGCAAGCGCACAGATGTATGTTGTAGTACTTAGGGGTCGATCCACTGAAGACCAAGTAACTGCAATACGAGTTTACTTGAGATGAGAACTGAGCTAAAATGAAAATATGTGTTTGTTTGGGGGTTGTGAATAGTGAAGAAAATAGCAAATAATAAAATTAAAACCAAGTAAACAATAAGATCAAATCAATAGGAGAAGGTGTTGGGCGTTAGGGAATTTGCCAGGAATCATAGACTAGCTAACAAGAGAATTAAACATAGAGTTTTCTATAGATATGTTCCTGAAATCAAACCAATACTAATCTACTCATGCAGTATTAATCACAAATCCATTCACCCAGATTTACTAAACACCCATTCAGTTCTCTAAGTGGCTAGACAAATTAGTTTGATAATTTCACAAAACGCTTTAGATCGATTCACTCTGTCTAAGAGAATTTGTTCATCTAAATATGGTTAATCGATTCAACAACACTTTCAATGAGTAAACCAACATAATCGCAGTAGCTAGATGATCGATATAAGCCACATAAACGAAACCCATAAACGAAATACAAATTTGGATGAAGAAGCCTAAAGATAAACCCTAATCTAACAAACCAGAAATCAATCCATGAATTTCCTTTGAAAAATTCCTTAAAACCCAACAATGGAATTACTCAATCATAGTGTATAAGAACATCACATAAGTATTGTAGTTTGCTGGAAATTAAATAAGAGAAAGGTAAAGAGCGAAGAACAAGGATGAAGATAGAGATCGATGATGGCTCCTTCGGCAACTCCTTCTTCTCTCGAAGACGGCAACTCTAAGGCGTGCGGCTCTCTTCTGCTCTCTCTCCACGACTTGGTCATTAGAATGACTTAAAACGAGTATATATAGCCTTCTAATTCGTTGGAAACGTCTAGGGTTTGAAGAATAAGTAGTGGGCTGAAATTGGGCTTGAATTAGGACATTTTCGGACGTCAATGATGTCTGGTCGCGGTCGCGGTGGTCCTGACCGCGGAAAAAACTTGTCTGGCCGCGGTTGTTTGAGACTGCATTTTCTGTCTTTAGTGCATCGGGAATATCTAAAGATCTAACCGTTGGATTGTCTCTAAAAAAATTGAATTAGAAAGCTGATTGTCTCCTCTATGATGTCTCAAATTTTGGGGATGATCGGACGGTGAAAAAGTCTTCATCGAGTGCCATACTTCTGACAGTCTGTATTTATCCAAAATTGCTCATTTGTTCCAAATTGCATATCTTTAGTCCAAATTTCCTGAAAAGTCTTTTAAAACTCTAAAACATAGAAATCACTTAAAAACCATTGAAAACAGAGTTAAAAACCTGCATAAGATATTAAAACAATCCATAAAAATGGTCAAAATCCAGTGTTATCAATTCCCCCAGACTTAAACATTTGTTTGTCCTCAAACAAAACATAGATCAAGTCAGGAAAGAATCTTTAAAAATCCTTAGGAACTAAACAATATCTCAGTGACCGTCCTTCTAAACCATAAGCTATCGTAAAACATCTATCTGGATCTAGTCTAGAAAATTCTCACCAAAATACAAACATAACTAATCCGTTAATCCGTCATGTGAATACTACACACTTAGATCTAACTTCCAGTAAACTAGCTCTTTACATTCATTAAGTGCATAGTGAATTCTTATTAAAGACATCTTTCAGGGTAGACGGCGTTTGGTAATTCAGGGCTATTTAAGTGGTGGAGTTAAAGTGTTTCAGGTTACCTGAAGATCTGGAGGATGCAAGATATTATGCAAAACCGCAAGAGAGAGTGGACATGTTGATGTCCGCAATTTTCAGTCCTCCTTGCCAAATGTTGCTGCATAAGCTTTCCTCCTTGGTTGTAAACAGCTACTTCCCCCAGACTTAGATATTTTTCGGGAATCAGAAAGATAATCTCCCTAAACTCCAAATAATCGAACCAAGGCTCGTCTCAAGGATAATATTCGATCCTCCTAGACTCTATAAGGTTTTTATTTCCTTTTCTTCATATTTTTTTTTCTTTTTCTTTTTTTTGGATTTTTTTTTTGGAAGGGGAAACAACCTTTAATTACGAGAGAGAGTCTAAAGGACGAAATGTCAATGTTTTTTAGTTTTATGAGGCAAACCAAGAGTTCTCCTTTTGTTGAATCATTCCGGTGAAATCGCAGGTCTCCGTCTTCAGTGACTGAAAACTGCGTCGATCCTCTTTCTCTCCGACATTTTTGCACATATCTGCATATAGTGAAATGAAAAATGAGAATGCATGTGGTTTGAAAGAGGTTAGGTTAGGTGGGAAACTAGCTAAATATGAGAAAGGAGTCATGGATGTATGATTTTTTTCCCTGATCTAATGCTTCAATGAGAAATTTAAGTCAATTCCAAATAAGATGAGCTAGTATATCCTATTCAGAATGAATCTTCATGAATAGAAGTCCTCTGGTGGGAGTTCGTAGTGTAAGTACTCTAGCTAGCACCTAGTCTATCTTTAAATCGCAAAAGAGTTATAACAAGGAGATAGCGTAGAAGCACACTAGTCTAAAATCATCATAGTATTATTTCCTATGTCCCTGGTTTGAAAAATTTTGAATAAAATTTGAAAACTTTTTGAAAATTTTTTTTTATGTCCAAAACAAACTAAAAAAAAATCAAATTTCGTTAGTAACGGATGAACATTTTGAAGTGTTTAGATGTACTTACCTTGCCAGAAGAATGAGTCGCGGTTGGAATGATGGCAGCGCAGGTCGAAGTTTCAACAGGGCCGGAGTGATTGCCGTTTTCTGGTTTATGATTTCTGCTCGTCTTTTATTCGTTCTTCTTTGTAAAAACCTGAAATTAAAGGAAACAATAACAAAGCAACAAAATAGAAAATAAAGGTCAAAGGGAAATAATTAAAATACCGAGTGGGTTGCCTCCCATTAAGCGCTTGGTTTAAGTCGTTAGCTTTGACTTGGTCGTCTTTTAGGCATTCGGCGCATCTGCTAAGGAGATCGGATCTTCCTTTTCTTCTTGAATGTCTGCAAGATATGACTTAAGACGTTGTCCATTGACAGTGAAATCGCCTCCTTGACGGTTCCATAGAACCACAACACCATATGGTAAAACGTCTTTGATTTTGAAAGGCCCAGACCATCGCCATCTAAACTTCCCAGGAAACAGTTTTAACCGTGAGTTATAAAGTAGAACCTGGTCATTAAATGAGAAAGTCTTAAAAACTATTTTACTGACATGAAACGCCTTAGTTTTCTCTTTGTAGATCTTAGAGTTCTCATAGGCATTATTGCGAATCTCGTCTAACTCTTTCAACTGAATCAAACGTTTTGCACCTGCCGTCTGGATGTCGTAATTCATCTTTCTTATTGCCCATTCTACCCTGAGCTCTAACTCCCATGGAAGATGACAAGCCTTACCATAAACAAGATAAAAAGGTGTAGTGCCCAATGGAATTTTGACCGCAGTTCTATATGCCCATACAGCATCATCAAGCTTTCCTGACCAATCTTTTCTTGTTGGTCCTATTGTCTTTTCCAAAATTCTTTTGAGTTCTCTGTTTGATACCTCCACTTGGCCACTCGTCTGTAGGTGATAAGGTGTAACTACCTTATGTTTCACTCCGTTTTTCTTCAACAGATTCTCAATGACTTTGTTGATGAAGTGAGAACCACCACACTTATCACGATTCGCGGAACATGAAATCTTGGAAATATGATCGACTTGAACATCTTCATTACTACTTTTGTGTCTTTTGTGGGGCTGTCTATGCAGAGCCGTGCATCATGTCTTGTGAGTTAGGCATTAGCCTAAGGCCACCAAAAATTGAAAAAAGTTTAAGGCCACAATTTTATTAATTAGTGCATGTATATAGTTAATGAGGTAAATATTGTTGGGTTATTCCTTTGAGATAAGCCAATATACTAATATTATTGATATTTATTTTTATGGATATTCAAACATAAAAAAGGAAAACTAAAAAAGGAAATTTAACTAAAAACTTAAAATAAGTATAAATTAAAAAGTCTCACATCCATATCTAAATGAGGAGGCCTATAATTTTTCTTCAATATAAGTAGCAATATCAATTAAAATCTTTTTAAGCTTAAAAACCAATGTTCACCAAAGTTTTGGTTTGACTGGATCAATCGGTTTGAAACATTTTAATTAGTATTTCTAGATTTATCTGGTTTTTAAAAGTATACACGCGTAGCGTGGACGCAAAATCTAGTATCAATTAAAATCTTTTTAAGCTTAAAAACCAATGTTCAAACAAAGTTTGGGTTTGACTGGATCAATCGGTTTGAAAATTTTTAATTAGTATTTCCATATTTATCTGGTTTTAAAAGTTCGACCGGATTGTCAGCCGATTCCCGGTTATACGTTACATAGCCGTCTGATTTGTGGTTAAATAACTCGATTATGTGAGTTTGGTAAATAAATTTTTAGAAAAGAAAAGAAGAAAAATTATGTTTTATAATTTTTATAGTTTCGGTTATTATTATTTTTTTGTATGTTTAAGATGATATTTTTATACTAATCTTTTGTAAGGGTCATATTTTTTTAGTTCGCCTAAAGCCACCGCAGATCTAAGCATGGCACTGTGTCTATGGCCTCTACCCACATAGACACGTAGTCAACAGCAAAAAGGGTGTACTTGTTTCCAAAAGACGAAGGAAAAGGACCCATAAAATCGATTCCCCAAACATCAAAAAAATTCAACTTCTTGAATGAAGTTTTGTGGCATCTCATGTTGCTTGCTGATGTTCTCTTGTCTTTGGCAAGCATCACACTTAGATATGAACTTATGGGCATCCTTGAACATGGTAGGTCACCAATACCCAGCTTATAAAACCTTTGCTACAGTCTTATCAGTAGCAAAGTGTCCAGCATAGTTAGATCTGTGACAATGAAAATGATTTTTGGAACTTCTTCTTCGGAGATGCACCTTCGAAACAAGTTATCTGAACACTGCTTATAAAGATATGGTTCATCCCAAAAATATCTTCTAACATCACACAAAAACTTCTTTTTGTTGTAGCCAAAGAATTGTGGCGGTTCGACCTCTGCTGCTAGGTAATTCGTGATATGCATAAACCAAGGAAGCTCAGAAGGTTTTGCTTTTGGAGGTGGGGTTGGACGTTCTCTGGTGTGACTACTTTAGCATTACCATCTTTCTCCACGTCTCCAATAAGGTTTAGAGAAGTCAATCTCGAGCTTGCATCAGGTGAGATAGTCTTGCCCTTAGATTTCTTTGATTTGCGTTTAGATTTTCTCGCTTTGTGCTTCGATTTTCTCGATTCGACAACTCCTTTAGGCTCGACTGAATGGGCTTGTATAGAAACGTGTTGGCACCTTTCCTTGTTATCTCCAGGGTCTAAAATCAACTTCTCTTTCTTGTAGATGGTTATACAGTAAGAGCTTCCAGCACTACAGACTGCTGGATAGAAAATTCTCTTTTTGACTTTAGAAAAACAAACTCTGCGGTTGGGATAATCAACAACTGTCCGCACTGTTGCAGTGAATGAACTTCCAAATATTAATGTCCTGGGAGAGTTATTTTCCATCTCAAGAATGTGAAAATCAACAGGAACAAGACACTCTCCTGCTTGCTCCATCAAATCCGTTACGAAACCATATGGAATCGTGCTTGAATTGTCTCCAAACATAACAGAACCGTGAGGAGGTTTGATATCACACATCCCCAGCTCGTTTGCAATTGCTTTAGACATCACATTCAAATTTTCTCCTGTGTCACATAGAGAGTCAGAAAATTCCACACCTTCAATTATGTAGGGGAAGACAAACTTCACCGAATCATTTATCTTATGAAGCTTCCTTTGGTGTGGAACTTTGCCTATTGCATCATACTCCTCAGGAAATGCTGGAGATTTAACTTCAGTATCTTGATTTTTAGGAATAGGCGTGACTTCTCTCTCACCATCAGTGTCTATGACATTGCAACGCCACATTGGATTGTCTACGGTTTTTCCCGGAAATGACCATCTTGTCTCTTCACACTTTCTTCAATTTGTCTGATTTGTTTTCCGAGCATCTTGACATGAGGTTAGAGGTTAGTGAACTTCTGGAATGACTCCTCATTATTCTTGTTGAGGTAATCATACATGATGTCTAACTTGTACCCAAGATCATTCATGTTGCCTAACTTAAGCTTAAGGTTGCGGGTGTCTTGGGCAATTTTTTCATGTACCTCAGCGATTCGTCTCTCAATAAATTCAATGCTTTTTGAACTATCTATGGTTTGTGATAGCTGCACGTCCATGCTACCAACCTGAGTGGAAAGAGCTTCAAATTTACCATTAAGATTATTCCACAGTCTTTGTCAAGAAATTTCCATCGCTTGCTACATTTAGAGGTGCCTTATATGTCCATTCAAGACCTTCGTAGAAGGTGTTCAAGATGCATGTCTCTGTAAAACCGTGGTGAAGACGTTTTCTGATGTAACCTTTAAAAGATCCCAAATTTCATGAAAAGGTTCGCCTCCTTTTTGTTGGAACCTATAAATCTTTTCTCTCAAGAACTTTGATCTAGAGGAGGTGTAGAAATGGTTAAGGAAGGCAGCCTTGCATTCGTCCCATGATCTGAGTGAACCAGGAGACAAAGACTTAAACCATGCATGTTCAGTGGCAGACCTAAAAAGTTTATTAACCGGTGTCAAAGGAATTTGAACCTGAGTTTAAGGGGTTCAATAAGCCATATTTTCCTGCTGTGCTACAAAATTTTCATCATATTCATATTCAAAATAATTTATTTAAATATTTAAGGGGTATCATTTGACCACCCATTTCTCTTACTGGGTCCGCCTCTATGCACGTGCCTTATCACAGAGAAAAATGAAAACAACTTGCACTTTATGTAATCTGCAGGTATTCCGATCGATTGCATGGTGCTGCAGATTTCTTCAAAATCTTCGAGATTGTCCATGGGGTTCTCCGATGCATCACCACGGAACTGGTTCTGCTTGACCAATTTTATGAGCTTAGGGCTACTATCATAGTCTACATTGATGGGTTATAGACTAATGGGAGAACGGTTCTCATAGAAAGCATACGGACTGTTATAATCTTTTAGGGTTTAACGAGGAGCGTCTTGGAATCGATCGTCCTTATCAAAGTTTTGTTGGACGTTGAGGTTACCTCTAAGCCTATCTAAACCTTGCAAGTGTCTATTGTTCTTGCCCATCTCAGTATTATTTATATGTATATATAATTTTTTGTTTTCGTTTTTTTTTTCAAAAATGAACAAGAGAAGATACCTTAGACTCGATTCTGATCTGAAACTCGTAGGCAACGTTAAAGGTCCCCGGCAACGACACCAAAACTTGATGTTCTCAGGTTTTAACCCTAGTTTTCTGCAAGCGCACAGATGTACGTTGTAGTACTTGGGGTTCGATCCACTAAAGACCAAGTAACTGCAATACGAGTTTACTTGAGATGAGAATTGAGCTAAGATGAAAATATGGGTGTTTGTTTGGGGGTTGTGAATAGTGAAGAAAATAGCAAATAATAAAATTAAAAACAAGTAAACAATAAGATCAAATCAATACGAGAAGGTGTTTGGCGTTAGGGAATTCGCCGAAAATCATAGACTAGCTAACAAGAGAATTAAACATCAAGTTTTTTATAGATATGTTCCTGAAATCAAACCAAGACTAACCTACTCACGCAGTATTAATCACAAATTCATTCACCCAGATTTACTAAACTTCCATTCAGTTCTCTAAGTGGCTAGACAAATTAGTTTGATAATTTCACAAAACGCTTTAGATCGACTCACGCCGTCTAAGAGAATTTGTTGATCTAAATATGGTTAATCGATTCGACAACACTTTCACTGAGTAAATCAACCTAATCGCAGTAGCTAGATGATCAATCCAAGCCACATAAACGAAACACATAAACGAAACACAAATTTGGACGAAGAAATCTAAAGATAAACCCTAATCTAAAAAACCTTTAATCAATCCATGAATTCCCTTTGAAAAATCCCTTAAAACCCAACAATGGAATTACTCAATCATAGTGTATAAGAACATCTCATAAGTATTGTAGTTTGCTGGAAATTAAATAAGAGAAAGGTAAAGAACGAAGAACAAGGATGAAGATAGAGATCGATGATGGCTCCTTCGGCAACTCCTTCTTCTCTCGAAGACGGCAACTCCGAGGCATGCGGCTCGCTTCTGCTCTCTCTCCACAACTTGGTCATTTGAATGACTTAAAATGAGTATATATAGCCTTCTAATTCGTTGCAAACGTCTAGGGTTTGAAGAATAAGTAGGGGCTTAACTTGGGCTTAAATTAGGTCATTTTTCGAACGTCAATGATGTCTGGCCGCGGTCGCGGTGGTCTTGACCGCGGGGAAGCCTTGTCTGGTCGCGGTCGTAGCTTATGCTCTCCTTCGAGACTGCATTTTCTGTCTTTAGTGCATCGGGAATATGTAAAGATCTAACCGTTGGATTCTCTCCAAACCAATTGCATTAGAAATCTGGTTGTCTCATCTATGATGTCTCAAATTTTGGGGATGATCAGACGGTGTGAAGGTCTTCATCGAGTATCATACTTCTGACAGCCTGTATTTATCCAAAATTGTTCATTTGTTCCAAATTGCACATCTTTAGTCCAAGTTTTCTGAAAAGTCTTTTAAAACTCTAAAAAAAAAAGATATCACTTAAAAATCATTGAAAACATATTTAAAACAGCTGCATAAGATATTAAAACAAAGTCAAAATCCGGTGTTATCAAATAATCCATGATATATTTTATTATCCACATAACCTACTAATCATTTTAAAATAATTATAAGTCCTAAATTACCCTTATCGTTATCATTAATTAATTTTAATTTTCAAATTTGTTTTATAAATTATTTAAAGAAAATATTATAATATTTTTTCAGTAAAGGAAATTTGGTATATCTCTAATTTAAACGCTAAATTAAATATATTATTTGACACACCAACATCTGAAAATGTGTTGTAGTGCAGTGGTTAATACTCTAATCATGCGGCTACTGATACAGGGTTCAAGTCCTAAGGCAGCATTTTGGAGGAATGAAAAAAATAAAAATAGAGAAGTATAATAGATATGGGCTCAGGACTCTCTCCCGTGGACAGAGGCTTTGGTGTAGCTATTCCTAGGGGAGTAAACTTTCGGAAGGAAATATTCCTTGCCGCTAATTCGATCTATTTCGAAATTTTCCTTTTTTCTCCCAAAAAAATCTTCCGAAAATCACGAAACAAGAGATTTCCCAGTAAATCTTCAAAGAATTCTAGTGTTTATTTAGGGTTCTTACGGCCGTCTCAGTTACCCTACAAGCACAAAGCAATCAAACGAAGGAGAACTCAACAAAAAAAGCTTCTTTTTCTTCTTCTGATGGATGGCTTGCTAAACAACGCGTTAAAATCGATGTCTCTTGACGAAGATACTCCGATAGATCTGCCAGATGAGGACGACTATAGCGCTGTGGAAAGAAGTGGTAAGAGTTTGATTGGACGTCTTTTAAACCCTGATTGTCAGAATATGGCTCGAATGCTTCGAATGATGCCGAGAATATGGAAGGTCTATGAAAGAGTGAAAGGAATCGCTTTAACAAGGGAAAGTTTTCAATTCATCTTCGACTTGGAGACGGATATCAAGACAGTAATGAAGCAGGGTATATGGGATTTCGATGATTGGGGAGTGGTTATGGACAGATGGGTGGAAACCCCTCCTGCAAATTTTCTCAAGACGGCACCAGTTTGGATTCGTATTCATAAAATACCAGTTAACTATTTCACTCTCAAAACCATTGAGAGAATAGCGGACCGAATTGGTAAAGTTGTAACAATTGAATATGACCCGGAGAAATCAGTGTTACAAGCTTTCGTAAGAGTTTTAGTCATCCTGGATCTGGAACAACCTGTTCGAGAGACGAAAACGGTTAATCTTCCCAGAGGAGGTGTGGAAACGGTAGAGATAAAATATGAACGTCTGGTGAAGAAGTGTTTCAACTGTTTTCGTTTAACTCACGAGAAAGCAAAATGCCCTTTGCTGCTCAACCAGAAGAATCGTGGTGTATCGGAGACTTTGAAGAGGTCTGAAATTACTCAAAATGGAAACCTGCAGAGACAACATCACAACAACCTCGCTGATCAGATCATGCCTTATCTGATTCCATCAGCCCCCCCAGGGTTCGCACCAAGACCAAATGTAGTAGCTCCAGAAGTCTTTGATCAAATGCGTATCTACATGAACAGTGGTGATCCGAATGACAGATATATCAGGGAAATGAGAATGAAGCAGACTCTCGATGATCTGTCAAAGGATCCGGTGGCACAACGATCTTACCTTAGACTTGAAGCTCCGCCCAAGGTTGTCGGTATCTCAGAATCAAATGCTGAAACAATCATGTCCCACGATACCAACAAAATGGGTCCAATGCGGTTTCAAGGAACATCATTAGCGGAGAGTGGAGGTCAACCAAACTCCCAAAGAGCACATGATACCGTAAATCCAAATCCAGTGAACACGATGGTTCCTGGCGATCAGGTGACAAAGGGGAGAACATGCGTGGAAGAAATGGTCAATACGGGTATAAAGCAGAAAGACCCACCTGGAAACGATAAAATGGATGGTGTTAACATGGAGGGCATTGTGAATTTCGTCCCACACTGTGATAATACTGGCCCTGATCCAGTCCCAAACTGTGAACTGGTCTTCAAAATTGGAACGAGCACGGAGAGTTCAACGGGTACAAACAGTCGAAACAAGGGATCTAAGCAGAGAAACGCAACGTGGGCAAGAAAACCGCGTGGAAGCAAAGCTCAGAATGGATCCTCACAAAATGAGACAGAGGTAGAAACAGAACACGGAGTGGAACACACGAGTAAACGCAAGGCAACTGCAAGAGAGGGAGTGTCCACGAAGATGTCCAAACAAGCTGAAGGTTTGATGGTTCACCAGAAACCATCCAATCCTCAATGACGACAATCAGTTGGAACTGTCAAGGGATGAGAAGCGACTTGACAGTTCGACGCCTTGAGGAGATGTGTCGTGAACATCTCCCGGATTTTCTGTTTCTCCTAGAGACTAAAAACTCTAGTGAACACGTTTTGAAAGTTACGAGATCGTTGGGTTATGGCCACAATTTCTTGGTGAATCCAGTGGGTCTCAGTGGTGGTTTGGCTTTATTTTGGAAGGATACTTATAAGGTGGATATCTTGCTGCATAATAAACGGCTTATCGACACAAAAGTCAAGATCGGAGCAGTGGAATTCTTCATAACTTTTGTGTACGGGGACCCAGAAAGAGATAAAAGACAACAAGTTTGGGATATGATAACCGATTTTGGTAGTGGGAGAGGTGATGCTTGGTTCCTCGTGGGGGATTTCAATGAGATTGTTAACAATTCGGAGAAAACAGGGGGACACAATAGACCTGAAACGAGTTTCTATCCGTTCAGATCTTTTATCCGAGATTGTCGTCTAAAAGAAACTCCAACATCAGGCAATATCTTCTCATGGGGTGGATGGAGGGCTATCATAAATGCTAATGGTGAAAAAGAAACAGTGTGGATTCAATGCAGGTTGGATCGAGCGTTTGGTAACGCAGAATGGTTTCGATTATTTCCACGCTCTCACACTGAGTACTTGAGGAAGTGGGGTTCTGATCATCGCCCGATTTTAACTCGCTTAACTGGTAACATCGAAACACGTAGAGGAAGATTCTGTTTCGACAAGAGATGGTGTCAAAAACCTGAGACAACAGAAGTAATAAGGAGAGGTTGGCAAAAGCATTCTGGGTTTCGGCGAGTCACAGATCGCATAGCTGATTGCAGAAAGGAGTTGTCGAAATGGAAGAGAACAATTCAAAGTAACACAAAAGTCCAGTTACAGCATCTCCAAAAATCTTTTGAGGAGGAGATCTCGAAACTCAGTCCGGACCGAACAAGACTGAATGAGCTTCGTACCGCTTTAGTTCGAGTAACTAGAGAGGAGGAGGAATACTGGAAATTGCGGAGCAAACAGGCATGGTTAAAAGCAGGAGACTCTAACTCAAGTTTTTTCCATGGGAGCGTCCGTAAACGCAGAATGAAGAACACAATTGTGGCGCTCTTAGATGAGGATGGACGGGACCAGTTTTCTGAGGATGCAAAAGGGAAGATTTCGGAGAGATACTTCACAACCCTGTTTAAATCCACTAAGCCCGGAAACTCTAGTGAATTATTACAGGGGATGGAGGCAAGAGTAACACCACTGATGAATGCAGAGTTGGTAAAAAGGGTATCTGATCGAGAAATCAGATTAGCGGTGAAGAGTATCAAAGGAGATAGCGCGGCAGGTGCAGATGGGATGACTGGGCATTTCTTCCAACAATTCTGGGGTATAGTGGGACCGCAGGTGACAGTGGAGGTGAAACAATTTTTTGAAACTGGGAGTTTTCACCACGAATGGAATTTTACGCAGATATGTCTTCTCCCTAAGGTTCCCAACCCTAACAAGATGACAGACCTTCGTCCGATAAGTCTGTGCTCAGCAACATATAAGATCATATCAAATATCTTATGTGCCAGGCTTAAACGATTTCTCCCAGATTTGATATCTCCAACTCAGGGAGCTTTTGTTGCAGGGCGATTGATCTCGGACAATCTCTTGATTGCGCATGAAATGATTCATGGTCTCCACACAAACCCAAACTGCAAAGAGGATTACATCTCCATTAAAACAGATATGTCGAAGGCTTACGACAGAGTGGAATGGCAATTCCTTCAAGAATTATTCGACAAATTGGGTTTCGATGCGCGGTGGACAGGCTGGATCATGGAATGCGTAAGATCGGTCTCATACTCAGTGCTCTTAAATGGTCAATCACACGGGTACATCAAACCAGAAAGGGGGTTACGGCAAGGCGATCCTTTGTCTCCTTTCTTATTCATCTTATGTGCGGAGGCACTTGTTCATGTGATGAATAGAGCTGAAAAGGAAGAGAATCTAAGTGGAATGAAGCTATATAGAAATTGCCCTTCAATCCAGCATTTGCTCTTCGCCGATGATAGCTTTTTTCTGTGTCGGGCAACTTTCAAGGAATGCTCAGAATTCCTAAAGTGCTTGAAGCTGTATGGAGACTTCTCTGGACAAGAAATTAATTTCCAGAAATCGGCAGTGACTTATGGCGCGGACATAGACCCTTTTCAACGGAGATGTATTGGGAACATGCTTGGTATCGAGAAAGAGGGAGGAGATGGTAAGTACCTGGGGCTACCGGAATGTTTTTCGGGTTCTAAACGAGCTTTGCTATCTTTCATTACTGATAAGCTTAACAAAAGGCTCAGTGGATGGTATGAAAAGACACTATCTTTGGGGGGAAAAGAGATTCTGTTGAAGTCTATTGCCATGGCTCTTCCTGTGTATGCAATGTCCTGCTTTAAACTCACAAAGCATCAGTGTCAGAAGATTACACAAGCAATGACAAATTTTTGGTGGAATTCCTGCGAGAAAAAGAACAAAATCCATTGGATATCCTGGAAGGAGATGTGTAAATCAAAGGCAAAATGAGGTCTTGGATTTCGTGATGTTGAAGACTTCAATCAGGCTTTGCTGGCCAAACAAGCGTGGAAAATTCTCAATGAGCCAACCACATTGTTATCAAGGCTGTATAAAGGACGATACTTTCCAAATAAGAGCTTTTTGGAGTTAGGGGAAGGGTACCGGCCATCATACGCATGGAGAAGTATCGACTTTGGAAAGGAGTTATTGAAAAGAGGTCTTATGAAATCTGTTGGGGATGGCTCAAACACTGCAGTATGGCTGGATAAATGGATTTTTGATCAACAGCCGCGTAGACCTATGAACAGACAAGCACAGATAGATCTGGAACTCAAGGTCTCATCCCTCATTTCCGAGGAAGGAACTTGGAGGCAAGACCGATTGATGGAATTATTCCCACCTGAAGATGTGGAGCGCATTCGGGCTTTACAAATCGGAAAGGTGGAAGACAAGTTCATTTGGGCTTTTACAGAGCAGGGGGCTTATACGGTCAAGAGTGGACAATGGTTTATCTCAAATCACCCCTTGGTGCCACAACCACATCAGACTCTGGTGGAACAAGTCCGTATTTCGCTCAAACAGCGAATATGGAAAATTCGCACTGAACCAAAAATCCGTTTCTTCCTGTGGCGAACCTTATCTGGAGCTTTAGCTGTGGCAGATAGACTGCAGACGCGAAGAATACAGGTGGACACGACCTGCAAACTCTGCAACCAGGCAACTGAGTCAATCAATCATGTCATGTTCCAATGTCAGGCGGCACAACAGATACTGAATGCCACACAAATCCCATTTCCGAGTCACGGCTTTGCAGACACTTTGGAGGAAAACATGGCCTACATCTTTGATTTGGTGGAGTCGGATGTATTGGAAGAAAACATTACTGTCCGAATACCGTGGATCATGTGGAACATATGGAAAAATAGGAACGCAGTCATATACGAAGGGAAACAGGAAACGATGGCGGTTTTAACTCAGAGAATCATAGATGACGTTCAGGCGTGGGTAGAGGCAAACAAACATTCTTTGGAACCTGAAAACAACTCTCTGAGGGTGCGGGTTCTGGAAGATCGCTGGATTCCTCCACTGTCGGACGTAATAAAGTGCAATGTGCATGTTAACTGGAGGAATGCCAGATTACACTGTGGAGGAGCATGGATGGCGAGAGACCATAGAGGTGAGGTGAAATATCATGCTAGAGAGGCCTTTACAAGCTCCCCCAATCAGATCACCGGAGAGCTAAGGGGTGTAATATGGGTATTGGAAAGTGCAACAAATCTTCATATGCTAAAAGTTCGTATAGCCATTGACTGTAAAGCTGCAATGGATGCTATATCCAAACCAGAGTCGTGGCCGAGGTATAGAGCTTTAACGGAAAAGATACATTTACTCCGCCGAGGGTTCGTGATATGCGATTTCGATTTAGAATCTCCAAAATCAAATCACATTGTTAGAGCAATAGCGAAGAGTGTCCTGCGAGATGGAAGATTTCAATCTTATTTGGCACTAGGGGGACCTTCATGGCTCCACGAACAGATACAACGGGACGTGGTGGCGCATTAGCTAGGAAGAGCCATTGGGATCAGGAGCACTTTGGTGATCTGCATCCCCTTATCTGATTTAAGCTGAGTTGTAGCACTGTAATTGTCCTTTTCTTAGGCTTTGGTGCTATGTTTGTTTTATCAGCTTTGTTTTAGAGGGTTTTAGGATTTCTAAAACTCCATTTTTCCTTTGATTAATGAAATTCAGACGATTAAAAAAAAAGACACACCAACATCTCTGTCCGTTTCATTCATCGTATTTTGGGTATCACCATTTCTCTATTATACTTCTTCTCCAACGAAATCCTGTTGTCCTCAAATTCGCCTAACTCTTCTTTGAAATTGAATATCGGATTTGCTTGGCCAGCTTGTCTCCGGAATTCGTCTGTCTTTGTCTCCAAATTCGTCTGGCTTGTTTCCAAATTCAAATCTCTGAAAATATTTAAGAGTTGCAGAGATTACATTGAAAGGCAGTTTGTTAGTTTGCAGAGATTATATTCGTCAGTTTGTTATTTTTACTTGTAGTTTTTGTGGTCAATTACATTGAGAAGTTTATTTTTTTTATTTAGATATTATACGCTGACTTTTATAGTACTTGGTCAACGATTCAATGTTTGTTTGATTAAAGTTTTTTTTATAAGTTTTTTTTCTTTTGGTAAGTTTTTGTCTGATTTAGATGAGTGTGGCTAAGCGTAGACATAAGAGTTTTTCTTTTGGTGATTAATTTTGTACAAGAAATTGATCCATCTTTTCTGAACCATTGCTCTTTTATGCCTTTTATTAGTGTTGCTTTGTTAATTATTTAGAATCTTTTGTTAATACTGGTTGGTGGCTTGATATTGAGTGCTAAATTTAGTAAATTCTGATTCTTGTTTATGCAGAATGTCGATTCAAACAAATGTGAATTTAAGATTTCCATTACGGTTGTATTCACGTGGTTGTGAGCCAAAACCTAAAAAAAAAGCATCAATTGCCATAGTAAAACCGAGTTTCTAGAATAAGTAGAAAATACTGTTGGAGAAGAAGTATGGACCTACATCCGTGATTCTTCGCTGGGTGTAATTACACAGTTTGTAGAAAATAAGTTCACTTGGTCATCTAAGATCGTCGAGTATCTTCTTGTGAATCAACTTGCATGCAAAAAAAAGCATGAGATGTGGTGCTTGTTTGGAAACACACCAGCTCGGTTCTCTTTGTCGGAGTTTGAAGACATAACGACTTTGAAATGTGCATAGAAGCAAAGGCACATAAAAAGTTGTGGAAGAAGTTGAAAGTAAGCAGGAAGAGCCCTTGCAAGAAAGAGTTGAAAGGAGCTTTAGAAGACGTTTCTTCTTGGTCAAGAGAAGACAAAATTTGTTTTACGTATCTGTGTATTTTAGCAACTTTCATAATAGGTGAGGATGATAAAAAGGAGCTTCCGTTTGAATTTGCTCGAATGGTTTTTGACTTGCCCGAATTTGAGAAATATCCTTGGGGCAGAGAGGCTTTCAAGCGGCTGATTGAATCAACGTGTAAATTTGGAAGCTAATTCATACACATTAGATGGATTTGTACAAACGCTTCAAGTATGGGCTTACAATACCATTCCCAGTCTCGGAGCAAAGATTGGTCGTCCGTCAAACATTGATGGTCCTCCTATTTTGAAATTTAAAGATTTAAAAGGATTAAACAAGGTATATGCACCATACAAAGGTATTCTTTGTGTATTAAGGATGCACAGGAGTTTCCAAAGATAGATGTGGTCGCTTCCCAATAACAGCAAGAGCATGTTCACATGGTATCTTATCGACGTCGTAAACGCCACAAGTACAACTCCTCTGTTACCTGTACGAGACGATTGAACCAAACTAGTAACACAATAACAACAGGTTATAAGATGGTAATAATAAGGTAATATTCAGAGAATATGAGTAGAAAAAAAAAAGAAATCATACCTGTTGTATATCAACAATACAAGCAAATGCACCGCCGGTGACATGGCTATGATGTGCATCTATATGATGCACCATAAGAGTACTGCCAATACTGCATTGATATTCCAGTTTAAGTTCGACTCTTAGAGTAAAGAATGTTTGCAGTGACATAGCTTGTTCCCGCCGTTTCATAAACCACTTCGAAAATAGCTTCCGAAGCTCTTTTAAAAAATAAGCAGTTGGATACTCACGGGCATCTTTAAGAACCTTATTGATAGACTCAGCAATGTTGCTTGTCGTTATGTCATATCTGTCTCTTTGAAAATTTGCGCAAGACCACAAACTAACACCAGCATTCTCCAAATATGTTGCAATATCAGGATTTTGCCTTCGAATCTCGTTAAATAGTGCAACAAACTCAGAAACCCTGTACATCCTTGCAGCTTTTTTTACCAACTTTAGTGTAGTACTCTCTTTAAACTTCATAATGAGGTTTTCATGGAGATGATAGGTACATATTCCTCTATGAGCTTGTGGGAACACCTTCCAAACAGCTTTTCTAATGGATCTATGTCTATCAGAAATAATCACTAGCTCTTGTTGGTCATCACAAATCATACGTAACTGGGTTAAAAACCACTCCCATGA
This sequence comes from Eutrema salsugineum, assembly GCF_000478725.1. Classification (NCBI taxonomy): domain Eukaryota; kingdom Viridiplantae; phylum Streptophyta; class Magnoliopsida; order Brassicales; family Brassicaceae; genus Eutrema; species Eutrema salsugineum. The sequence goes on from NW_006256612.1 coordinate 594,751, forward strand.
AGCATTATTTTTAGAATCTACAATCCCAAAAGCTAAGGGGAATATCTCACCATTTCCATCCTGCGAAGCGGCGACAAGCAAAACACCCTCAAACTTTCCTTTCAAATGAGCCCCATCAACCACAACCACATTTCTTATAAACCGAAAACCATTGATACATGCACCAAATGCAATGAACAAGAACCTAAACCTGTCTTGCTCGTCGCATATAAGTCTGGTAATTGTACCTGGATTCGCTGCCTTAATCTTATGAAGAAACATAGGCAAATCCTCATACCCACTTTCCCATGTATCTTGTTCAAGCTCACGTGCATGCACTAATGCTTTGTACGACTTCCAATAATCAATAGCAATACCATACACCGCCTTCATGACATCCATAATGTGCATAGGAATAATTCCAACACCAATTTTTCCAAATTTTCTCAAATATAAGTCACCAATACACTTTGACGTAGCTTGTCGATGACGAGAACACCTCTCCGTGACTAAACATGTATGAATGTCTATGTAATTTCACAATTTAAACTCTGAGGATTTTTTGATTGCCGATGCACAAATCTTCCAAGAACAACCAGCGAATGAACAACGTTTTTGTCAACTTATATGTTGACTAATCAAAGTTCTGAAAAATTGTGATCTGCCGCAACTTATATTGTAACTCCGCCTTGGAAGTATATACTTGCCCTATCCTAATACATTCTAGGATCTGCAAAATATTTTGTGTGCCTTCTAAGCCACCAATCATATGCTCTCCAATATCCTCATGGAAAGACATATCTGAAGTAGAACCATATCTACCATCAATAGAAACACGAGTTTGTCCATCTTCATCAAGTTCATCTAAGGAAAAACTGTGTGTCTCATTTTCACCAAATTCTCTAGGCATACCACTATTGACCTCATTTTCTTCACGTCCATCCGGAGCACCATTATGTGCCTCATTTTCACCAATTTCATCAGGAGTACCATTTTTTTCATCAGTTTCACCACCTCTGTCAAGAGTACCACTTTTTTCTGGAGCCTCAACACCTCCATCAATAGTACCACTTTTTTCCTCATATACACTAGTTTCATCAAGAGTTCCTCAACTTTTATGAACTTCACCAATTTCCTGCGATATAATAAATATAGAAAAACAAATCAGAATAGCATAAAATATAGAACTATTTGGCAGACTTTAGATTACGATTTGGCAGACTCATATTTAGTCTGCCAACATATAAAATCCACAAGTTATCGGTAGATGACACTACCCAATCACGCAGACTTATGATTTTTCAGCAAAAAATTGGTAGACTTACATGAAGTCTAAATGTTTTTGGTAGACTTCAAAATCGAATTTTAACAGACATACTAGAAGCCTGCAAAACACTCAGCAGACATGTGTGAAGTCTATACATTTTTGGCAGACTACAAAAACCAATCAGACAAACTTACTTTGAATTTGGAGTGCTTGGTAGACTTTCATGAAATCTACATGTTTTTGCCAAACTTTAAACCGGCAGACTTGTAGTTAGTCTGCAATAAGTCGATAAACTTTCCTATCGCCTGCAAGTTCTTACCAGACTTAAAGATCCTATCTACCAGACTGCTCGCAAGTCTGCAGAGAGAACTTTTAAATCTATAAAAACTATGAGGACATTATGCAAGTCTGCCGACCCAAGATTTAAAGTCTGTTCAAATTACGTACACTTCACGTAAATCTGCCGATCATCAGCAAACTAAAAGTAAGTCTGCATGATGGGCTTTTAAAGTCTTCTGGAAACATGTAGACTTCATGAAGTTCTATCGCCTCCACATTTTTAGCAGATTTAAAGATCCTATCTACCAGACTACTCGCAAGCCTACAGAGAGAACTTTTAAATCTACCAAAACCATGAGGACATTATGCAAGTCTGTCGACCCAATATTTAAAGTCTGTTCAAATTACCTAGACTCCACGCAAGTCTGCTGATCATCAGCAAACCAAAAGTAAGTCTGCAGGATGGGCTTTCAAAGTCTTCTGAAAACATGTAGACTTCACGAATGTCTATCAAGTGTTGTCAAACTTGTAATCAGTCTGTCGGATCAGACTTTAAAGTCTACCCAAAATGCGTAGACTTCATGAAAGTCTATCAAATGTATGTAGACTAAACGTAAATCTACGGAACTAGCTATTGAAATCTACCAAAAACTTGTAGACTCTATAAAGTCTACCGAATTCCATGGACTAAATATAAGTCTGCGAAATTGGCTATTGGAGTCTGCCAAAAAACTTGTGGACTTTACGCAAGTCTACTGATTGTTTATAAACTTTACTTAAGTCTACTTATGAAATCTATCAAAAATAAGTAGATTCGAAGTCTGCTAAAACATGGCAGAGTTCACATGCTTTTCATTTTCTACATGAAACTGGTTTTAGTTACATGAATCTCCATGAACTTTGAATTCTGAAAACTCAGAAAATGATTTTGTTCCTTTTTGACCATGGTTTGTAAGACTTAAAGTGAGTACCTACACACAAAAAAATAGTATTAGAAACAAAATACACAATCTGAGAAACCTAAAAAATTATCAATCTTAATACAGAAATAAAAGAAAACATGAGTCAATTTATGATTTTTTTAAGAAAGTAATAAATTTGATTGTTAATACCTTTGTTGTTTAGTAGATTTTAGTTAAAAATAAAAGATGTCTCATGAGGAAGAAGATGGAACCGAGTACTTTTTCAAAAATGTAACAGAAACCATCGACACTGGTTTTAAAAAAATGATTTCCTTTTTTTTTAAATAGACGTTTTCCTTTAATAATTGTGTATTTATTTGTTTTTAATGTTAGTTTTATTTAAGTTGATTGAATTTCCTTTTTTAATTTATTTTCGTTTTTAATTAAATATAAAAGAAATCAGTAATATAGGAAAAAAAAGTCTTTAAAAAAAATATGGTAATTTTGAAAAGGCTATTTAGACTATTTTTCATATTTTTAAGGTTATTGTAACAAATGTCCTTTTAATCTTTGTACCATCGACTTTTTTGACATTTTTAATTATACATATTTATATGTACAAACATGGACAAGTCTTTTCATGAGAAGTTTGTTAAGATGATTTTAGTAAGCTTTTTTTCCTAAAAATTAAGAAACCTTATTAAATTTTCAATTCAATAAAGCTTTCCTAATTTTCAGGAATAAATTCGTAATAGTTAAAGAAGGTCTTCCTGAATAAGAAACCCTCAATGATCACGTTTTAAATATCTCTTGAAGATTTCGAATGTATTATATGTTTATGTATTTGTTGTTTAACAAACAGTTTCTCTTGATTTGATCGGGTCTAATTTTGTGATGAATAAAGATGATTGAATATCATTAAGAAGCAAGTAGGTTTTCAATGTTTTGGAATAGTATGCTGATTCGGACCAAAAAGAAGTTGTTTACATTTTAATTTCAGACCTAACTACATATTGTTAAACTTTTGGAATCCATGTCTGAATTTTTAATTAGGAATGCCTCCCTAAATATTCAGGAAGGATTCATAATAATTTAGGAATGTCTTCATGACATTCAAAAAACAATAAAAAGGAACAATAAGCGAGTGATCTATATATTTTGTGACGATGATGAAACCAAAATTAAAATCTCTGACGATTTACTAATAAAATAATGTGACGATCCTGTTAAAGTGATAGTAAGAGAAGTGTATGGTGATTTATACAGATTGGAGAGAGACCCAAAGTTTTTTCAAGATAGAGCAATTCTCACCCTGATAAATGCAGACATGAGATTAATAAACAAATACATGTTATCGGAAATACAAGGTAAACATATTTAACGCTTTATAAATATAGATATATGATCTTACACTTGAGCTCCATATCATTATTTTAAGTTATACTTAGTGAACTTCTTTTAATATTTTTCTAGGTGAGGAACATACATAATTTAGCTCGGACAATATTGATACTTCTAATAAGGGCAAGATTGACGAAAAAGTCTACACCCAGGAATATCTGAATATTATTAAGATCTCAGGATTACTGAACCATGAAATTGAAAATAGGAACACTTATTATGTTGCTTCGAAATATTGACCCTAGTGGTGGTTTATGCAGTGGAACAAGACTCTTGGTAACACAATTGGCCAAACATGTTATTCAAGCTAGCCATAACTGGTGAGTATATTAGTCTAAAGGTCTTGATCCCACGAATGTTTGTTTCCCTCACTGAAACAAGGTTTTTTTTTTTAGAATGAGGCGTAGACTATTCTCTATAGCAATCGCCTGTGAAATGACTATCAGTTAAAACCAATGATAAACTTTGCAAAAGGTTGGAGTGTAGTTACCAAAACTCGTATTTTCCCATAGACAACTTTATGTGGCTATATCACGTGTTACTTCGAGAGCTACTTTGAAGATTCTAATAACGTATACTATGGGTAAGCCACAAACCAATAATTTGAATGTTGTATACAAAGTCGTCTTTCAGAATATAAGAAAACGATAGTTTATTTTATTTATTTTGGTTTAGATCTTTATTAATTAAATAGTTTGTTTTAATGACACTTTGGTTTACTTATGCTTCAGAATTGATACTCTTTCTCTTTTTCCATTAATTGTTGTTCTGATTGTCGAGAATCGATACTTTTATTAAACATAAAAGAAATCAGTACAAAACTATAATGGTGTTTGAAAAATACACACTGAAACAAACTGCAAGTTAAAGATCTGCGGTATTGGAATGTTGTACATCAGCAAATATTGATGCACATAACGATAATGGTCACAGTTGATAAAGTGATGAGTTTTTTCAAAAGTACTATTATCCAACTATCAAATTTATGGGTTTGTTAACAATACAGATCACAATACCATTGTCCAACTACTAAAACTTTTCGCCATTATAAAAAAAAAGAAATAAATGGTTCATGATAGTTAGTATAGTTAGAACAGGAAGATATGAAAACATATTATTTCAAAATATTAGATATAACTTTCAAACCTCCTACTTATCAATGATCGCATCTACAAATTTTGTAATCAGCTTTGTATACATCGCAAGTCCGCGTTTGGCGCAGATCCCCACCTAGTTAAAATAATAAAATATTTGTTTTATAAGAAAGTGATTTGTAATTTCCTACATATTCTGTTTGTAGTAAAGTTGTTCAAAATTTCTGACGAATTTCCTACCATTATCACAGTAAAAATTTCTCAACCGATTTCCTACTATTTTTTTATCAAATTTCCTACGGATATCTTTTTGGTTGAATATTGGTTAAAAAATTTTGACTGTTTTCCCACGATTTTAGTCATAGGAAATTTCCTACCAATTTTCTATAACTTTTATTTTTTATTATAAGCTCGTAGGAAAATATTAAAAAGAATTTCCAACTAAAATTTTCGTAAAAAAATTCGTAGGAATTCAGCATGTTTTCTTATACTTAATATCAAGAGAAAAGACAATAAATATAGTGCACATAACATATCGGTGGTTGGTCTAACATAATATATAATTTAAGAAACTTCCATGACACAATTATTTCTTGTGAACCTTTCTTATTAAAATCCAACCAAGCAAAATTCAGCTATGTAACAAATGACGTATAAACACAACAGTCATGTGTCAGCTTTAGAGTATAGATGAGATGTGTCATCCCTAAGTTCACCCCCGCATCATTTAAATGCTATCGCCAAAAATATTCAACCACCAGCGATGTTTGCTCCTAATACTCCCGAGTCATCAATTCTTGGCTGTTTCATGTGCCATTATAACCCCTTCCTTCGAGCTCACCAAAGCATAAAAACTGGATCTTTTACTTGATAGCCAAAGTTGAAAGCATTCAAAATTCGATAGATGTAGAGACAAAACTTTCTCTGAAACGCTTTTAAAGAAAAAAAAACTCCAGTTCTATGATAACATCCGATTTTTACCATTTTTATAAATCGTTTTTGGTATGTTATGCAAGTGTTTTTATTCTGATTTCAATGTTTTTAAGTGATTTCTATGTTTTAAACTTTCAAAATACTTTTCAAGAGACTTGGATTAAAAGAGTTCATTTTGGAGAAAAAGTAAATTTTTAACCTATATGAATACATTAAATGAAAGAAGATGATATCCCATGTTATGCAAGACTTGGATTAAAAGAGTTCGTTTTTAAGTAAATTTTGTTTATGTGTACTCATTACACGAAAGAAGATGATATCCCATGTTATATTCGCAATAACAATCGATTATTAAAAACTATTGGTGAAAACATGAGTTTTGACAATGTATTAATCTGAATATTTACGATTTTCAATACAATATGCATCTCTATACTATTATTTAATTATTTAATAAGTCATTTTAAAAAATAAACGTTAATAAGTCATTTACGTCATTTTCCCAAATTATTATATACTATGCAAGTACAAATAAGAAAAGATAAATAAAATAAGAATATAATTGTCTTTCAAACCAAAAGAAAATTTAGAAAGTATTTTTTTTCATTTTCATTAAATATATGATATTTCTTATTTAATATTTATATATTATGCTATCAAATATTATATATTTCAAAATAAATAATCAATCCACATTTATTCAAAACAAATATTCAAAATTCTGCAATATTTTTCATTATAATTTATTACTATATTCATATATATAGAAAAATAAAAGTTAAAATGGATTAACTTTATAGTTACATTTAATCAAATAATTCAACAAATCTATCTATAATAATTAGATAAACATATTATAAAATTCAGAAAAAGACTAACATTTTCTTATAAAAAAATTCAAAAAAAAGGAAAATCACCGCGTAATGAACAGGTGTTAATCTTAGTTGTGAAATAATATAACAGTGAATTTTGTTTACATATGATAATTTGATTGAAAATATTTTAAAATTGATTGTAGATTATGATGCGTGCTCGTGTCAACTATGTGAGGGAACAAGTTTTACCCTTAACAAAACAAATGAAAGCCGCAAGTGCACAGCTAATCAGTTGTAGTATTTAGGGATCGAATCCACAGAGATTTGTGTGCCTGGTATTCTTCTACGGTTTTTAACTTTATGTCTAGACTAAATTGGTTTTAAAGGTTGGTTGTTTTTCTTGCGAATTAAACTAAAACAAAAGAAAGCAAATAAATCTATCCTAAAAAGCAAGTAAAGAAAATCGAATGAAATGCAAATGGAATAAATATCGAACTAAACAAAAATAAGGCAAGTAAAATATCGCATGAAAGGTAAATAAAGCAAGTAAATAACGAACTAAGGAAATTGAAATACAGGTCTAAGAAAGCAAGTAAAAATCGATGGAATTGTAAACTATGGCTAAAAACGCTGAGCTTTTGGGAACTCTAAGGGATCATAATCGGTTTTAACACTAAGGTAGATAGATTGGGATTGACAGATAACAATATATGGGTTCTAGAGCTAGAGTACGGCAGTATGACTACGTCACCGTTGTGATCATAACCAACTGTTTCTCGCAACCCTGACCAGTAGGTTTCCACTCTGGCCCTGGAAGGGAGAGAACGCAAGAGCTGCACAAGACTCGTCAATACTCACGATCTCGCCGCAGGTAGGTTTCCACTCCTACGGAAAAATCGCCTGTTTCATTCTAGGGCTGATACTTAATGAAAACTTTCGCAACACTAACTATCTAGATCAGATACTAGGTGATCAATCAAGCATACATGCAATAAGAACAAGAATAAACAGAGAACATGTTGAAATCCCAGATCTATAAACCTAGATGTCTTAATCGATTATGAGAGCCCCTTTCGGGAATCCTAAGCCCAACTCGGGATCTACTCAGACATGGCTGAGTTCGATATCATCATTGGTTTTAATAAAAGTAATGAAAAACAGTAAAGAAAAGAGATAAAGAAAGCTTCTCTATTGAAGAACTCGGACTTGATAACAATCTTCTACAAAAATCTCATAAACACGGCTAAAGGAAAAGGGTTTCTGTAAAGTATGAAGGGTTCTCTCTAAAAACGACCTAAATGACATGTATTTATAGTCTCCAATGCTCCATGGTCTCTAGGGTTCCGGAATTGAGGCTGAGAATGACTTTGGGCTTCAGATAAGTGGGCTTTAAGTCGGAGCTTGAATGCCGTGGTCGGGAGTGTTGTGACCGCGGCAATTGGCTTGTTGGCCGCGGTCGGGAAGCTTCTGACCGTGGCAAATAGCTTGTTGGCTGCGGTCGCGTGAACTGCTGGCCGACTTCGAGTGGCTCCGGGGCTAATGAAATATCTTGAGATCCAACCGTTGGAACGTCTCCAAACCAAGTGAAATTGAAAGCTGGTTGATTCTTCTATAAGTTGTCCAATTTTGAGGGTGATCAGATGGTGAGAAGGTCTTCGTCTCTCCATGAGAGTTCTGACGGTCTGCATTTATCCAAAAGAGTCTTTTTGTTCTATTTTGTGCCTCTTTATCCCAAATTACCTGAAAAGTCTTTTAAAATCCGGAAACATAGAAATCCTTTGAAAACTTTTGAAAATGGAGTAAAAACACCTGTAAAAGATATTAAAATGATCCATAAAAATGGTCAAAATCCGGTGTTATCAACTCCCCCAGACTTAGTCTTTTGTTTGTCCTCAAACGAAACAAAGGCTAAATCTCGGCGAGAGGTTTGAAAACGCAGGAACTAAATAAAATCTCAGAGACCAAACTTCTAGACCAATATCAATCAGTATGCATCAATCGGGAATAGCCTAGAAAATTCTCACTAGCAATACAGGCATAACTAGTCCGTTAATCCGTCATGCAGAAATCTATGCACTAAGATCTAACTTCCAGTCAACTAGCTCTTAACATTCATTAAAAATCTCGGTGGTTCTCATCAAAGAAAATCTAGGCAAGGCAATCTAGGCTAGGTGTAAAGAAGGATTCTTTTGGGGGTATGGCTTAAAGTGTTTAAGGGTTACCTGAAGATCTGGAGGATGCAGGACATTATGCAAAACCGCAAGAGAGTGAAGCTGTTGGTATCCACAGTTTTCAGTCACTTTCTTCTTGACATAGATTCCTGATCTTCTTCTTCATGTTCTGTCCGAACTCCCCCAGACTTAGATTTTTGTAAATCTTTCAAAACCATAGCTCCTTAAACGAATAGTGGTTGCTCATTGCCCCACAAATTTCGACAATCTAAGACTCATTAGGCTTTTTGTTCCCTTTTCTCTTTTCACGTTTTTTTTTTTTTTTTTTTTTTTTTAAAGAAAGGGAACACCTTTAGATATGGAGTCTTAGAGAGCACGAATTTACCAGTTAATATCTTTCTTGTAAAGCTTTATTATGTTTCTGATACTCTTCCTTCCCAATTCCATTCAGTCTCATTTGTGAGTGACTGAAAACTGCGTCGCTCCTCTTCTCTCCGACGTTTTTGCACATATCTGCTGATATCAACTAAAGAGAGAATGCATGAGGATTGAAAACAAGGGTTTTTGGTTTAGGGTATGGTACCAGATAAAGATAAACTGGTCATCTAGGACGACAAAGAGTGGTAAAAGTGATGGTAAAAGACGTCCTAGATGTGTATGTCGATGCCTGCCTAAATTCAATGATGAGAAAATTAGATATCAATATTAAGTCCAAATAAAGTGAGCTAGTATATCCTGTCAGAAAGAATCTCCATGAATAGAAGTCCTCTGGTGGGAGTTCGTAGTGCAAGTACTCTAGCTACCGCCTAGTCTAGTGCTAAGCACAAATGAGCTATCATGCATAGTGTAGAAGCGTGCAAGTCTAAATCATCATAGTTTTGTGTCAAATATTCCTGAAAAATACTTAATGTCAAATAGGTTACATATTAAAATTAAAAAAAAATACTTGAAATTTAAAAGCAAAAGCAAAAAAATGATTAGTACGGATAGACATCCTCCCCCAGACTTGAATCACACTGTCCCCAGTGTGAAAAAGTTGGTGAGAAGATGGTGAATGAAAGCAAAATAAAATAAGATAAAAGAAAAGAAAATGATGATAGAACCGTGATGGTAGTGAAGTGCTGATCAATCACTCATCCTCCGATGTGTCGTCTGCGAACTGGTGCTGCTCCTGTAAGAAGGTGACAACGCGCTCAAAGCGTCGTCCCTGTCTCTCAACTCTGCGCTCCAGATCGGAATGAGTGTGTGATGATGTATATGATGAGGTGTGGCCGGTCGGAATAGATGGCTAAAAATGAGCACGGGCTGCAGCTGCATCACGCTTCGCCTTGGCCACTATGTATTGGCCAATGGTGAATGGTAGACGAGGTACAGATGGCAGAAAATCATCAGATTCTGGAGTCCATCGAGGGCGTCCTCCGTTGCTCAATCTCGGGATAGATGCTGAAGGTAAGCGGACTCGGTGCTCCTCGGTGCCAGTGCAATACTTGTAACCAAACCTGTCTGGATCGAAAGCGTCACGAGAGATAGTGTGATCGCGAGAGAGATAAAGTAGATCATACCAGACATCGGGAAGTGGATCATCAGATGAGAAATCGAATCCTACAGCCTGTAGTATCGCTGTAATAGCACTCCCGAAAGCTGGAGTAGCGTCCTCGCAACCATGTAAATCATGCTTCACCTTTACCATATTCTGCGCTATGATCCATGCGAAGCAGGCAAGTCGTGGATCATCCATAAACGGAATCTGAAGTGTGATGAGCTCAGTCTTCAAAACACTTCCCATGTTGTCTCTAGAGAAGATCATGTGTGCTAAGAGTTTGTGCACAACTCTCACTGCTGGGTGGCTAAGAAGGGCTGACTTAGATCTCCCACTATCATAGGCTCCATGACCCATCTCTCTCCACAGGTTTAGATCAGGTTCATCTTCAAGGTAAATGCCATCAGTGTATGGAAGCTTAAGAGCTTCACAAACCTCGGAAATGGTGAGAGAATAAGGCTGTCCGTGGATAGAGAATGACAAGATGTCATCAGATGCTCTGGGGTTCCTCCTCTTCGTGTGGTGGAGTGTAACGGTCGCTAAAAGCTCACGGACTAGCTCGGGATAAGTCGAAAGGTTCAGCTCCATGTAGGGTCTCAGCTTAAGTGCATCGATGTACCAGATCACATCCTCTCTGATTCCAAGCATCTCGAGTGTATGATAATCAATGCAAGGCGTGGGTTTGATGTTCAGCTTCTTGAAACGCCTTGCATAGTCCACTCTCGGGTTTGTCTCCCTCCCAATGTATCGAATCTGTGGTGGCTCGGGAGGTGCTCGTGTTTCTCTTGAGTGCTGGAACAATCTCATGACATAGCTTCTTATTCTCGGTCTGGCTTGGTTTAGCATGTACTCTCCTAGAGTAGCATCATCGGGAATGTCTTCGGAGCTGCCACCAGTGCGACGGCTTCTTCGGGATCTGGTTTGTTCCATTTTTCTGCAAAACGAAATGATTCTTGGAAAAAGAGTGAATATGGATGCTGATTTTAACACATTAAGATCTGTTATACTAATACTAGCATAAAGAGATTAATTAAAACCATGAGCAAGTAGAATTGATATTAAATCAGAGAAATCAAGTAGTTCATGACTAGCAGTGTCAATTGGGCTGTCCATGTCCAAATGGGCTTGTCCAAGTGGACATTTTTATTTTCTGGACATTAATGGTCCACACCCAAATAGGACCATGTCCAAATAAGACCAAATCCATTTTGGACCATGATCAATTGGGCTGTCCATAAGTCCAAATAAGACCATTTTCAAAATTACTTAATTGTATCAAAATGAAAAGATTCAAAACATGAGTTTAACTTAATTGCAGCAAAAAACGAGATTCAGCTTACAAGATACAAGTTCAACTAAAACATTGTCATAAAAAAGATAGAAGGGAGATAGAGACATTAATAGCTTCTATGTTGTTCGGATCTTCTTTCTTCCACTTTCACCATCATCTTCTTCATTTTCTTCATATGGCTCAAACTCGGAATCACCTATCATAAAGCATCAGCAATTTCATATAATCAATGTATAAAAAAATAATAATAAAAAACAAAACAACAATACAAACATACGACAGAAAGTGATTATGATATTAACTCAAGATTGATGTAAACTTACTGATTACTTCAAAGCCACACAGCCAATTTCTTGTACAAATCAGAGCTTGGACATTTGATGGAAGAAGCCGGCTCCTATACTTGTTAAGAACTCAACTCCCAGCACTGAATGATGACTTAGAAGACACTGTTGTTATGGGAATACAAAGCACATCATAAGCCATTCGAGACAGCTCTTTGAACCGTGATGCAAAGAGCTGTCTACCAATATGTCTTTTATATCTATCATTATGCATATATTTATAAAAATTTTAATTTATACATTCTCTAATATAACAAAATTAATTTTTAAAAATGAATAATTTCCACTGGTAGAAGAATAATAATTAAAATAATTTAAGAAGAATAAAAAAATCTCAATTTGATTTGACCAGATTCGGATTTTTGATGTTCTCAACATAGAAATCTTCTAAAAATCGGTTTTTATGAGCAATTTCCATGTAAATTCTAAAGATTACCCAATACTAATCACTAATCACATAAGACTAAATCAAATTCATCAATTTTTCTGTTCCAAATTCGATTTTTATTAAGCATGTGGAGTCCAAATTTCAAAAATCTCAATTTCTCTTAAGCTAGGTGCTAAAATCGATTTTTAGATAACCTAAATGGATAATCTATCATTCTTAAGCTATTTACACCATCAATAGACCAAGATTTTGGGTTTTTAAAGAAAACCCTAAGTTCAAAATCGAGTAAGAATGGTGAGTTTGAGGTTCATACCTTGCTGGAAAGAGAGAATTGACGGCAGAATTGAAATCAGCTTTGAAAAAGAGTGAGGTTTGAGCCAAAAATCTCTTAAAAAGCTTAAGAATTTAAAAATGTGTTCTTTCTCTTAAATCTCCAAATCTTTTTGGAAGAGAAGAGAAGAAGGAGATTTAATCCAAAAAGTTTGTTCCTTTTCTTTAAAAAGCGTTTTTGAAGCAAAAACGGAAAATTTCAGGAAATTTTTAAGTTTACGGGAACTTACCTTTTCTTGTTTGCACATTAGGAAAGTTTAAAACTTACGGAGGATCTTTTCGGGTTTTACCGGGAACATTTCGGGAAACACCGGGAAGCACCGGGAATCACCAGGTAACACCAGGTAAACACCAGGCAACACCGGGAAAACACCAGGCAACACCGGGAAGCGGCAGAAATCCACGGAATCACCTCAACGACCAACGGCCGCGGTCAGGAGACGCGCGACCGCGGTGGTTGAGGGCTCGGCCGCGGTCACATTCACGGCGCCGTGTCGATGCACCCTTGGCCGCGGGTCGAACGGTCGCGACCGCGGCTCTTCCTCCTGCGGCCTATGGTCCAATCTTCTAGTCTTTGCCGGGCCGAGCAGCTAAAAACCTACCTTTTTCTTCTTGGTTTTTCTAATTTTCTGATTTTTTTTTTGTGTTTTTGTTTTATAAAATACCTAAAACTTAAAAAGAAAAAGAAAGCATATATTGTAAAAAGGAAAAGAAAACTAAAAAAAAGAGTACCTAAATGGGTTGCCTCCCATTAAGCGCTTTTGTTTTAAGTCGTTTAGCTCGACGTAAGCATGAGGAATCAGGCTGATTTGAATGGCACTCCACTTGATGTGCCTTTATCACTTCCGGTTGCTGGAGGTTTTACTTCTTCTCCTTGAGGAGCTGTCTTCTTTCCTTTATTCTTCTTTCGGACTTTAATGTTGTTCAAAACCCTTTTTGTATTTTCAATCAGCTCCTGGATTTGGTCCTCACTAGTTTCTGTTGCATCTGGTGGAATGATGATTTTGATCTTTGCAGAAGCTTTCGGCTTCTCCTTTTCTTTCTCTTTTGGTCGGTTTCTTGGAGGAACTTCATCCTCCTCTCCATCTTGTCGAGCATGATCACCTCCTCTGTGATCATTCTCTTCATTTTCTTCATGTTCGGACCCGTCTTGGTCCATATTTAAAGCTTGGTTAATAGGATCTCCAGGCTGGTCGTCGTTGGCCATTCCTTGCGTTCGTCTAAGTCTTTGAAGTTCTCTTTCGTGTTTGTCTATCTCGTCTAGAATTGGAATGTTTTCTACAGGTCTGCGCCTGGTATTCATGCAATTCAGAGAAAAAAAAAGAAGGGAAAGATAATTCAGCAAAACTTCAAGAAAGAACTAGAGATCAGGTGTCTAGAACAGAAGTTAAAACAAGAAAAATAGCAAAAGGCAGCAAAACAAATCCCCGGCAACAGCGCCAAAAACTTGATGCGTGCTCGTGTCAACTACATGAGGGAACAAGTTTTACCCTTAACAAAACAAATGAAAGCCGCAAGTGCACAACTAATCAGTTGTAGTATTTAGGGATCGAATCCACAGAGATTTGTGTGCCTGGTATTCTTCTACGGTTTTTAACTTTATGTCTAGACTAAATTGGTTTTAAAGGTTGGTTGTTTTTCTTGCGAATTAAACTAAAACAAAAGAAAGCAAATAAATCTATCCTAAAAAGCAAGTAAAGAAAATCGAATGAAATGCAAATGGAATAAGTAAAATATGGAACTAAACAAAAATAAGGCAAGTAAAATATCGCATGAAAGGTAAATAAAGCAAGTAAATAACGAACTAAGGAAATTGAAATACAGGTCTAAGAAAGCAAGTAAAAATCGATGGAATTGTAAACTATGGCTAAAAACGCTGAGCTTTTGGTAACTCTAAGGGATCATAATCGGTTTTAACACTAGGGTAGATAGATCGGGATTGACAGATAACAATATATGGGTTCTAGAGCTAGAGTACGGCGGTATGACTACGTCACCGTCGTGATCATAACCAACTGTTTCTCGCAACCCTGACCAGTAGGTTTCCACTCTGGCCCTGGAAGGGAGAGAACGCAAGAGCTGCACAAGACTCGTCAATACTCACGATCTTGCCGCAGGTAGGTTTCCACTCCTACGGAAAAATCGCCTGTTTCATTCTAGGGCTGATACTTAATGAAAACTTTCGCAACACTAACTATCTAGATCAGATACTAGGTGATCAATCAAGCATACATGCAATAAGAACAAGAATAAACAGAGAATAGGTCGAAATCCCAGATCTATAAACCTAGATGTTTTAATCGATTATGAGAGCCCCTTTCGGGAACCCTAAGCCCAACTCGGGATCTACTCAGACATGGCTGAGTTCGACATCATCATTGGTTTTAATAAAAGTAATGAAAAACAGTAAAGAAAAGAGATAAAGAAAGCTTCTCTATTGAAGAACTCGGACTTGAACAATCTTCTACAAAAATCTCATAAAAACGGCTAAAGGAAAAGGGTTTCTGTAAAGTATGAAGGATTCTCTCTAAAAACGACCTAAATGACATGTATTTATAGTCTCCAATGCTCCATGGTCTCTAGGGTTCCGAAATTGAGGCTGAGAATGACTTTGGACTTCAGATAAGTGGGCTTTAAGTCGGAGCTTGAATGCCGCGGTCGGGAGTGTTGTGACCGCGGCAATTGGCTTGTTGGCCGCGGTCGAGAAGCTTCTGACCGCGGCAAATAGCTTGTTGGCTGCGGTCGCGTGAACTGCTGGCCGACTTCGAGTGGCTCCGGGGCTAATGAAATCTCTTGAGATCCAACCGTTGGAATGTCTCCAAACCAAGTTCAATTGAAAGCTGGTTGATTCTTCTATAAGTTGTCCAATTTTGAGGGTGATCAGATGGTGAGAAGGTCTTCGTCTCTCCATGAGAGTTCTGACGGTCTGCATTTATCCAAAAGAGTCTTTTTGTTCCATTATGTGCCTCTTTATCCCAAATTACCTGAAAATTCTTTTAAAATCCGAAAACATAGAAATCCTTTGAAAACCTTTGAAAATGGAGTAAAAACACCTGTAAAAGATATTAAAATGATCCATAAAAATGGTCAAAATCCGGTGTTATCAGAATACATATATTGTATTAATTAAGATTGACTTAAACTTAGGTTTTGTGTAATACACGAGAAATTGGTAAATTATTTAGATTTTAAAATTAATAATTTCATTATGATCTATATAGTTAGTGTTTAGGGGATTTTCAGTCCTTTTGTCGGGGCAAGTCTCCTGCAAAAAAAGGAAGAGACATGAAGGCCCACAAAATACGATGGGATGATGTTTTTCGATGGCTCTCCGACGCTCAAGTCAGTAAACTAATAAAGAAAGACCACAGAGTGGTGAATCGGAGAGCAGAAAGAATAATCGGAAAACGAGTGAAGAAATTGGGTGCATGTCGGGTCCTTAGAAGGGATGGATCCGCAACGAGGTTTGAATGGAGGGCTCTTTGAGGTGAAAGAGAAGAAAATAAGAGTTTGGGGGTGGATGAACTTCACCGCATAGGAGCAACCATGAAGTTGACTGATGAGTGGTCGGAAATGAGACTTAGTCTCGAAAGTGAGGAAATCTGTGTGTTTAGAAGAGAATATCTTTAAAGCTCCTTAGTTTCACAGTTATATATATGATAATATGAGAGTTAGGAAGTGGACCGAGCTAAATCTGTCATGAGGATGACCGGAGTACGGCCGGAGAAGAGACTTGAAATCTCAGAAATAAGAAGTGTTAAGCATATAAAAGTACTCTTCTTGCTCACAAATATCTATGTGATAACATGAGTCAAGAAGGGTGAGTCAAGATAGCGGAATCAAATCTGATCCCCCTCTCTCCGTTAGAGGAAGAGAAGTATTTATAGAGTTTTACCTGACCTGAGTTAGTATACCGGATTGGATCCTGGGTGTCGGGTCATTGGGTCGGTTGGCAATCTCATTTGGGTTTGATGATTATGTCATGTGCATGTCTTCGTTTGGCTTTCTCACCTACTTTCCTTGGCAGTATGTGCCCGCTTTCTGACCGCGCCTTTTTGGTGTCGCTATCCTTCTCAGAGTACGATGTTAAGCAAAGTATGGGCATCTCCCATACTGTTCACTACAAGAAAACAATCGTTTTCCAACAGTCCATTACGACGGTTTAAAAATCATCGCAAACATACAACGATTGTACGACGATTTTACGTCAAACCAAAAAATCGTCGTAAAACCGTCGTACAAAAAAATCATCGTAACTTCGACATACAATTTACGACGAATTATGACGATTATATATCGATAAAGAGAGATTATTAATTGCAAAATCGTTGTAAATTAGATGTATTATTACGACGAATATACGAAGACTTATATTCGATGTACATTACGACAATTTTACGTCGACAAAGAAGTTAGGTGAGGAACATTTAAAACATGTTTACCTATCTAATGTCTTTGAAATATTTTATCGCATAATAGACGTAAAATCGTCGTAATATTAATGTTGAATGTAAAAGCGATGTAAAAAATTGTCGTAAAAGCGTCGTAAAGTCCGAAATTTTGTTATAAATAGATCTTCATTCCTTCTTTCATTCACAACACATCATCATTCAAACATAAGAGCATCAGCATCTTGGAGACACATTTTAGGTCTCTTAAACCTTAGTATAGTGTTGTAAATTGGGTTGTCCATTGCTGGAAACCAGAATTAGTAGTTATTTCTTTGAAAAAAATAAGTAATAATATTAAAAGGTTTACTCAATTCACGTGGCTAGACGTGACACAAGAGACCGGCTCTTTTATTGTCTAATCAATAAAAAGAGATGTATTTTGAGTTTACTTCAAGATGTCTATATACGAGCTAAGAAGCTGGATGTATATGCGTAAAGATACAGATGGGGCGTTGACAGAAGAATTCAAGAACGGGTTAGAAATATTTATGTATCAGGCCACAAATATGGAGAGAACGAAAGATAGCGGGAAGATGTTTTGTCCTTGTTTGAAATGCAAGAATACGAGGTATACACTAACCAAAACCACGTGGACGCATTTATTAAATAGAGGGTTTATGCCACAATATTTTGTTTGGTATCTACATGGAGAAGGATATGGCAGGAATACTCATGGGAATGCTGGTAGTAGTAGTAATTATCAAAGTCATGTTGATTTTGATGAATCAAATTATGGTCATCAGCCTAATCAGTATCAATCTGATCGAAGTCTAGATCATGATAGGATGCATGAGATGGTGACTGATGCATTTCATGAAACGCATACTGGTAATGCTATTGAGGAACCTACTGTAGATGCCAAACGATTTTATGATTTGTTAGACAATGCTAATCAGCCAATCTACGAAGGATGTAGAGAAGGCCTGTCTAAATTATCGTTGGTAGCTAGGATGATGTTAATTAAAACAGATCATAACCTGGCTGAGGTTTGCATGGATGATTGGGCTGATCTTCTGAAAGAGTATCTACCGGAGGATAACTTGGCAGCGGCAACATACTATGAAATACAGAAGTTGATTTTTAGTCTTGGTCTACCTTCTGAGATGATAGATGTATGTGTTGACAATTGTATGATTTTTTGGAAAGATGATGATCAGCTGGAGGAATGTCGATCTTGCCAAAAACCAAGATACAGGCCGCAAACTGGTGGGCGTAAAAGGATACCATACCAGCGTATGTGGTATCTCCCTATAACTGATAGGTTAAAACGGCTTTATCAATCTGAAAGAACAGCTGCATCAATGAGATGGCATGCAGAACATACACAAGTAGGTGGAGAAGTTGTTCATCCATCAGATGCAAAGGCATGGAAACACTTCAATATGGTATACCCAGATTTTGCTAAGTTCAAACGGAATGTCTATCTTGGTCTGCGCACTGATGGTTTTAGTCCATTTGGTATGTCTGGTAGACAATATTCATTATGGCCAGTAATCCTAACTCCTTATAACCTTCCTCCAGATTTGTGCATGCAAAGGGAATTTCTTTTCCTAAGTATTTTGGTTCCAGGTCCCAATCATCCGAAGCGAGCTCTCGATGTATTTCTGCAGCCACTCGTATATGAGTTGAATCAGTTATGGTATACCGGCGTTCGCACATATAACTGTTCTACGGGCAAAATTTTTACTATGCGGACTGTGCTTATGTGGACAATAAGCGATTTCCCCGCTTATGGTATGCTATCAGGATGGACTACACATGGGAGGTTATCTTGTCCTTATTGTCTTCATCGAACTGATGCGTTTCAGTTAAAACATGGTAGAAAAACCTGTTGGTTTGATTGTCACCGGAGGTTTTTACCGGATAACCATCCATATCGGAGGAACAAGAGGTTATTTATGAAGAACAAAAGTGTACATGTCCTTCCACCCGTAAATTTAACAGGAGCTGATATACATGCGCAAATCGAGCATTAGGGGGCGGAGGAAACAGTAACGCGTTGGAGAAACTGGCACACTCCTGCAAATATGCCTGAAGGTTATGAAGTTCATCATAATTGGCACAAGAAAAGTATATTTTGGCAACTACTCTATTGGAAAGATCATCTGCTCAGACACAATCTTGATGTCATGCACATTGAAAAAAACTTTTTTGATAACATCATGCATACAGTTATGAACGTAACGGGAAGAACAAAAGACAATGGTAAGTCAAGATTGGACTTGCCTGATTTATGCAACAGAAGTGAGTTCCATATACTGAGAAACGGAAAGCACCAGTTCCTGTATTTCGGTTGAGTGCAGATCAAAAGTCAGCATTGTTCAGATGGGTTTCTTCTGACGTTAAATTTCCTGATGGGTATGTTTCTAATCTTTCTAAATCTTTTGAGAAGGGGGTAAAGTTTGCAGGGATGAAAAACCATGAATGCCACGTGTTTATGCAACGATTATTTCCATTTGCATTTGCTGAACTCTTACAAAAATGTCCATGAAGCTGTTGGAGGCATTGGTGCTTTTTTTCGGGATCTTAGTACACGAACATTATCAGTTGATGTAATATCACAACTGACATCGAATATTCCAATCTTGTTGTGCAATTTGGAAAAGATCTTCCCACCATCATTTTTTGATGTTATGGAACATCTTCCTGTTCATCTCCCTCACGAAGCAGAGCTCGGTGGACCAGTTCAGTACAGGTGGATGTATCCGTTCGAGCGTTTCATGAAGCATCTTAAGGGTAAAGCCAAAAATCTAGCTAAAGTGGAAGGTTCAATTGTGGCGGGAAGCTTGACGCAAGAGACTTCGCACTTCACTTTGTACTATTTTGCACCGAAAGTACGAACACGCAAAAGAGCTACTCGATATGATGATGGAGGAGTTGGCCAAACATATGCAGTTGAGGGTGTACCTGACATATTCTCGCTGATCGGACGTCTTAGTGGAAAACTAAAAGAAGTTTGGTGGTCTAATGAAAAAGATTATCACAGTGCACATATGTATATCCTGCTAAATTGCGAAGAGTTATCATCGTACGAAAGATACTTTTTTCCAGAAGAAATATATATATATATATATATATATATATATATTTGTCAGTCTTAATTAACTATTTGTTGTTTTCTCAGCACATTCGTTGATGAGGTTAAAGAATGCATCTTTGGGGTTTCTGAAACTGAAATCAATGACCGTAAAGATCAACACTATGCCCAGTGGTTAAAAGCGTAAATACGTATAAAATATAAATTAAAAGACTACTTTGATATATATCCAAATGATCCGGATGATTTTCCAACATGGTTCCATGCAAAATCAAGAAATTAAAACAAGTTGTTTTCTTATTAGGTGGACCCGAATGATCCGGATGAATTTCCAACATGGTTCCATGAGTTACTACTAGGTCTGATGGCAAAAATAACTACAGCCTCCATGTATTTCACTCGGGGCTATGTTTTCCACATATACCGTCACGGTGCAAAGCGGGCGACAACTAACTATGGAGTATGTGTGAAGGTTCTGCAGGAAATAATTGAAGTGGAGTATCCTGGATTGTTAAGGCTGAAAACTGTTCTCTTCAAATGTGATTGGTTTGATCCAACTGTTTGAAGAGGGGTACGTCTAAACAAGTTTGGAGTTGTTGACGTGAACAAATCATGACGGTACAACAGGTTTGAGCCATTTATATTAGCTTCTCAAGCAGAAACAGATAACATTTCTGCCATACCCCCGAGTTCGATCAACAGGAATCTCATGGTTAGCAGTAGTTAAAGTGGCTCTGAGGGGCAAGATTGTAGGGGTTGAGGATATTCCACTGCAACAGGACACTTGCGTAGATCTGACTGAACCAGATGTTGATGAGGAGATTTTCTTAATTAACCCTCGGAACAGGCAAGTTGAAGATCTTCCCGATGATACAGAAGAAGAAGGTGATGATGAGTTTGCTGAAACCAATGATGACGATTTGGCAGAAGACGACGGTGATGGTGACGAAGTAATAGAGGAAGATGAATCTGACTGATTTTTATGCATCGTATTTAGTGAATGTTTGTTATTATGTAATTTGTAACTGTGTTTGTTTGAATTTTTTTAATGATAAACATATTGCTTTTACGACCGTTTTACGACGATTTTTTTAAACCCTATATCCTAAGTTTAGGTTTTATACCCTGAATGAATAGGGTTTAAGTATTACGACGAATTTACAACTATCAGTCGTAAAATCGTCGTAACATTACGACGACTTTACGGCGCGTTCACGAGCCCATCGTAAAATCGTCGTAATATTTGAAATCCAAGATTTTGAATCTTTTATATTTGATTGGTTTTAAGGTATTTCACAAATGTTTTTGATTGGTTATCTTATTTTATATGAAAAGTTGTCAATCAGATCAAAATCAGAAATTTGAAAAAAAAACATACATATTTACAAGTTTATGCATGTTTTTGTAAATGTTAAGTAAAAGGTTATATATTAGATAAGATGATTTCAATATTTATTATCTCATGTACTAAATCCATCATACATGCAAAGTTATGAACCTATTGTTATATGTTAGTATAAAATAAGCTTTGTGTAGTTCTTTATGCAATAAGCCTTTTGAAAGATTTAGGGTTTAATAACTTTTTTAAAAAAACATCGTAAAACCGTCATGGTCGTAACGTTACAACGGTTTTACGACGAATGTTTCTTAAACCATCGTTAAACCGTCATAATGTTGATGACGATCATACATCTAACAGCCCCCGGATTGGCTCCAGATCCGAGGTACGAGGTTATAAATGTTGGCATATTATGACGGTTTTACGACGATGTAGGGTTTAATCGTCGTAAAACCGTCATAATAGTCAAACGGTGTGAACATGACACGTGTCATGTCATGCACTGGTACGATAATCTATATAAGGGACACGAGTTTTCCTTCTTCGTCGCTCATTCCTCACTTCTCTCTCTCTCTACAAATAACTCTCTCTCTCTCTCTACCTTTCCCTCCTCTCCTTCCTCTCTAGCTACTTTGTAAGTTTTTTTTTAAAAAAATATTTCATTATAATTTTGTTTAATTTTTAATAATTAGATAGATATAATTAGGGGATTTAGTTAGATTCGGAATTTAGATAGGCCCGGAATTTATAAATAATTTATATAATTAATAATTATATTTCATTTAATTTTGTAGATTATTCAGATATGGCTCCTCGGACAAAGAGGTTCTACTACCAACAGATGGTAGATCCGGACGGTACGGCTCCGTCCGCCTCAGCTACAGGGTCCATCATCCCGGAGTCTTCGGGAACACAACGAACGGTTTTGCAACCGATCGTTGTACCACAGCCTGCACCGCCTCCACCACCACCAGCCGAACCAGCAGCCCCAACACCAGCCGCAGCCCCGATACAGCCTGTACCGTATGCCCAATTTACGGTTCAGGATCTTCTACGCCAACCGGGTCGTGAGAGTATGAACAAACTCGATCCGGATCGACCCCCGGGGACATTTTGGTACAAATTTTTTTTTTTCAAATTTTTTTTAAACGAATAATATTTATAATTAATTGAAATATCTAACTTAATTTTTATTTGCATTTGACTAGGTTTACGACCGACAACGCGGTCGGTCATAACGTTGCCGACATCATCAAAGAGTTTTTCGTACAACCCCATACCAGCTGGAAGAAGCTAGATCAGGCAACTCTTGACACTTGGTTCAAGTGTTTTACGGTAAATACTTCTTTCAAATTTTGATTTATATTATTATTTTTTATTTTTTACAATAATTACTAACTTCTTGTTTTTTTTTCTAGCAAAACTGGGATTGGGAAACTTCCGCACACGGACGTGTGGAGGCGGCCTTCAAAGAAAAGGTCAAGTTCCGCCTCAACAACATCGTTTCCGACTGGAAGCGGAAGTGGGAGGTCGACGGCGACAAGGCCAAGCCGGCGCCAATGGCCGATACCATCTAGAAGGGTCTGGTGCAATATTGGTTGACTCCGCACAACCAGACTACTGCCGCCAAGTGTTTTACATCCAGGTATCTTTGTGTTTAGATTAAATTAAAATATATGTTTAGATTATAATATTATTATCTAGGTTTAATTATTTACAATTCTAATTATTATATTTTTCAGGAACGCTACTGACGATGCGGGAAATCGAAAAAACGTCCCGCACACTTCCGGTCGGATTCCTTTCACCGGGAGATGACTTATGATGGTAACTTTTAATTAATGAGTTTTTGTTTTTAAATAATTAACTCTTATTTGTCTTATTAATAATTTCATTTTGATTTTGTAGGTCGAAGAAAACGGGGGAGAACTTTCTCCGATGACGAAGGTCTTCGCCGAGACCCATAAGAAGAGAAACGGCGAATTCACGGATCCTCGGACGGAGGAGATCTACAACGCCGCCTGTGCGCGGATCGAGGAGCAGCAGACGCAGCTCACTCAGCAGGCGCCTCTGACATCTCCCGGAGGTAGTCGGTCCAATCCACCCCGATGCTGACGGTGGCGGAGATGGACCAGATCTTCAAAGAGGTAAGTGTATTCTTTTTCTTATTTAGTGTAATTTTAACTTTATATTGTACTTTTTAACATAATTTTTTTACATATTTTCAGGTTGCCCCTAAGAAGAAAGGCTGGGTTATAAGGATGGGATCCATCCGTGATACCCCAGTCGCTACGGCAACTGGTCATGTCCGGGCAGCGGATCCGCTTATCCGCCAGGAGATCCATCAGATGCGGACCCAGTATAAGACGAAGATCGACCAGTTGTACGGTCTCTTCGAGATTATGGGGGCCGGCAACCCGGTGCTCATGACGCAGTTGGACAGGTTGCGGGCAGCTGGAGTTATCGGATCATCTGCTTCATCTTCTAGAAGACAACCACCGGTGCAGACGGACGAGGAGATGTTCCGATCTCTCCGGGTTGATCCTCCTAGAGCCGGGGATCAGGCGCCGGAAGCCTCCAACCGAAGACCCGGGGATCAGGCGGCGGAAGCCTCCAACCGAAGACCCGGCAAAGAACATGTGGAGCAAGATGGGGAGCAGGACGATGAGGGGATCCACATTAATTTAGATTTAGATCTTTAGGATTTTTTTGTAATTATTATAATTTTTTTTATTTTAAATTTTCATTAAAATTAAAATTGTAAATATTTCTTTTTTTAATTTTAAATTTTAATTCGGATTAATTTTTTTTTAATTTCATTTATAAAAAACGTCGTATAATCGTCGTAATATATTTATTATTAATTTATTAAACCGTCGTATATTCGTCATAACTCTTACGACGAAGTTACGACCATCTATTCGTCGTATATTATAAGACGTCTTATACGACGAATATACGTCCGTGTTTTATGACGGTTTTACGACGGTTTTACGACGAAATGATAAAAACTTTTACGATTGAATTACGACGAAACTTGTGTCGTATATTATACGACGATCTTACGTCGATTTTTAACGACGATTTTACGATGGTTTCGCTGTATACCAAATCGAGGCAAATCGATGTAAAGTAGTCGTAAGCTTTACGACGCGTTTACGATGATCTTTTTACGTCGATGTTACGACGAATATAAACCGTCGTAGATTATACGACGATTTTACGACGATTTCACGACTTTTTATCTATTACGACGATGAATTTACGACAATTTAAAAATCATCGCTAGTTCGTCGTAATAGTTCGTCGTAATAGCTCTATTATGACGAACTAGCGACGATTTTGGCCGTTGTAAAACGGTGTTTTTCTTGTAGTGGTTGCTCTTTCCTATACCCAGAGTATCGTCACTTTCTCCTGTCAGGTGTAAGCATAAGGCATTAAATGCATGTTTGTAAATTACCAGAATCATTGATAAAAGTTAAATATATTCTGATTGACAATTGGCGGGAAAGTTTAAGTTAAAAAGACTATTCCTGCCTAAATAATTTACATACCTGGGCCAAACTCCCTGATACTGAGAGTCGGGCTGTCGTGGCTGCCAGGCGTAGGGTGCCCCTTATGCTTCGGATCTACTCCTCTCCTTACTCCCCACATGGTTCTGGGAGAAAGTGAAGGCTAATTATCCATCCCAACATGTCCTAAGGTTTGATCACCCAGCTTCGTAATCGCACCCTCTCAGGGTGGTGCACTTTTAGGATAAGTGACTATCTAATCTAACTTGATCTGTGCATCCTAACCTGTTCTAAGGCTCGATCACCTAGCCTCATAACCACACCCTCTCAGAGTGGTGCACTTTTAGGATAAGTGACCATCTAATCTAGCTTGATCTGTGCATCCTAACCTGTTTTAAGGTTCGATCACCTAGCCTCGTAACCGCACCCTCTTGAAATGATGCGTTTTAAGATAAGTGACCGTCTAGTCTAGCCTGACATGTGTCATCTTTTGATTCGACAGTCCAAGAAAAATAATTTTTCCCCAACAGATAGATTCTAAATTAAGATTTCATTAATTTATCAATAAAATTGTGTTTTAATTTGCCAATAGAAAATTCAAAATTGATCTATTTTTTCTACAAACTTGATATAAATCTTTCTAAATTAAAAATCATATTATAAATTATAGATTTTATAGTTTTAACTTTTTTCAATTTCATAGTTTCTGTTTTTTCTCTTATTTTACTTTTTCTATTTGATTAACTTTTTTTTTTAAAAATAATTTATTTTTCTTTATTTGAAACAAATAACTAAAAATTGGATATTTTGTATTATTTCATTGACAAATGTCACTATATAAATTAATGATGATACATGTCGCAATTCCGTGAGTTATAATCATTTTACAACATTGCTCAGAGATTATCTTTTACAAATTAAACTCTTATAAAGCTACAAGAATGTGAGGGCAAGTCATAAGTTAATATAGGGTTGCTCTGAAAACCATCCACTAACCTCTCAAGTAATGCAACTGTGAGGGCCTTGGGCCAACTCATGCCGGACATAGGGTATGAAGTGATTATTATATCAATGTTAACATCTTTAGTAGTTGCGTAGCTTCTCCTCTGTAATAATATCATAGTGGCTTGTTTACCCACCCCATCTTTCCAAGCAATAACTCGTCGTCGTCTTCAATGTTTCTTGGAAGTCCTTCCAATTCATATTTATATATTTTCCTATCAATAACACAAAGAAGGAGACAAAACTCTTTTTAATTATTTATTAATTCTGTGAAAGAACATGAAAGCCTTGACTAATCCCTAAGAAAAATCCTTGAGAGGATATTGATTAAATGTTGCAGCAAATTAAAGCATGAACAAAAAAGCTAGGATTCTAGAGAACCTTGATATAGAGGGTATCAAAAATCCTTGAGTCCATGAGAAATTTTTTTATCATAAGCACCAGACATAGATCAAAAATCTGTGTCATAAACACCAAACATCCAGTATCTTTATTAGATTTATACGGCGAGTACTAATGTTTTTTTTTAAGTTTAAACACTTCATAACTGAAAACTTACACTGAGAAGATGATGAATTGAAAATTGATCTTTCATTTATTTTCCTATCAACAACTGAACGGAGATAATTCTTTTCTTTCTTTTCTTTAAATCAAAAAAGAAATCTCTTTTTATCTTTCTGAATAATGAAACTAAGAACATGAAAGCCATAATAATCCAGAAAAAACCTTTGAGAGGATCTGACTAAATGTTGCATCAAGTTAAACCGTGAAAGACAAGAAAGCTATAATGGTCCTAAAGAACCTTGATGTTCTCGTCATAAAGATCTCGTGGAGCTAAAATGAGAGCTTAGTACAAGGAAGATGTTTCAGACGAATCTCGTTTTCATTAATCATCCAAAAACTAACGTACAAGAAACAGCAAAAGATTCTACTTACCCGAAACCGAGAAGATCAATAGAGCTTTACATCGATAAGGTCTATCTCAAAGCAAGGCTAAACTAATAAACTGAAAAATAAGCAATTTAAACACACTTGGAGACAACAAATTAGATGATGAGATCGACTTGATTGGGTATACAGGCGCTACTGCGACTGCACATTTTCCTATTGATTCATGGAAGTTACGTTGGAGCCCAAGGTATCCACCTTCTCCCCACCCTGGTCCCCAGGAATTACGAATAAGCCAATAGTCTCCTTCTTCTGATGATGTTCCATATCCAACGATTAGCACATTGTGGTCTACCCGACAAATCACCACAAGGTACAACACACCCTGAGGAAAAACGCAAGAAACAAACCCAAAAATAAAATTTGATCACAACTTAGTATTGGGTTTTAAAAAAATAGATATATCAAAGCACATTAGCTAGTGATAGTGTCAATTGGAATTTCAGATGTGTAGTCGCTCATGGACGGCTCTAGGTTGAACATAGCTGACTGTTGAGCTTCGGATTTAGTTCTTGGAGTTGGACCAAGAACTCCTCGGTTATGTTGAGGCTGAGTAGCCGAAACACCCGCGTGATCAAGACGATATTGATCACTGATGGTGTTAACAGGATCTGGAGAATCAGCGAACTTGTAGGATTTCTTCACCACAACAATCCGACTCTTCTTCAAGGTCTTGAGATGGCGTGTCAGCAAAGTATTGTGATCAGGAGGCAAACCGGTGTAATTTCGCTCAATATACCTCGAAATTGACTCTTTGCTTATAACTTACAGTTCGTTTCACGCCGCAATCTCCATGCTAATCATCTATACCCATACATGAACATACAAAAAAAAAAAAATCTAGTCCGTATTAGGTAGAATAAAAGGGTTTTCTCGGTTACGTAGACCAAGACGAGAGTTTACTTGGAAGTAAGGAGGGTGGTGAGGATGGTGAGGATCATTGGAAACATAAAGAGATGGATCCATGGTTTTGAGAGAAAGAGAGAATCAAAGAGGAAGATGAGATTAGGGTTCTCTTTTCTTTCCTTTTCACTTTTGATATGATTTTGTATTATGAATTCACTCCTTTTTACAAGTCCAAGAAATGATGTTTACTTCTTCCAATTCTAGTCTTTATAGAGTGGGGCATAGAAGCCCAACTTTAAAAGGAATAAAAAACGACCTATATAAGATCAGAGATTATTGCAACAGAGGTTTCCTCTGTTTCTCTCAATTAGTCATGGAGAAGAAGCTAAACCCTAATCCTCATGAGCGTGTCAGACAAGATGTGTCCAATTCCTGGTTGGAGCTTCCTCAAGATCTCGTGAATTCGGTTTTCGAACGTCTTAGCTTTGCTGATTTCCAACGAGCTAAGTCTGTCTGTTCGTCTTGGCACTCTGCCTCGAGACAACAGGTCTTGCACGTTGTTCAATCCTGAGAAAAGAGAAAAACTTTGCTAAACGCAAGATCTGGGTTTGAAATTCTCAAAGAGTGTTTGTAAGGCAACCTATGGAAGTTGGCATTTGATGCAAGATCCTTGTTATAATCTCTACATTGTGAATCTGTTTTTCCACGAGAGTATCAACCTACCTCCTATGGAATCACAACTTGGAATGACAAAGATTGAGCGAACCTAAGATGATGGTTAGTTTTGCATTACAAGTCACAACAAAAAGGAGTACAAAGGTATTAGTATACGATCCCCTGTATTTTGGATTGATGAAAAAACCAAAGATTTTGTTGCTCTATAGGGAATTCGAGAATTCGAAATTCCAAGAAAAGAGATAAGTCGTGGAATCAAATCCCAGAAACTTCGGGTTGGTGCAGTGGCTGAGGAGACAGGAAAATTATTCACATAGGTCATAATATATATTTATTTAAAACTATATAAATTTCATTAAACAAAAATTTAGTATTGATAAACATTATAAAAATATACTCTACGTTCACTCATATATTGAAATCGTTTTATCACAAATGTCACAGTTTCAAGCAACTGTTTTTCAGTAAAATAAACTAGACAATTACTTAAAACTCATCACCAAAATTATGACGCGTGGTCGTCTTGCAGAAAAATACATTTCTACGCTTGCGATCGCAGGAGGAATCAAACATAGCCACATCTTAATAGATGTGCTATTTATAATAAAAGGATTTGTGTGTTATTATTTATTATTATCACAAGCATCAATGGTGTGTGAGTTTTAAATTATTTATAATAAATAATTAAACCACTTAGCCATACAGCTTAACAGATTTCCAACAAGTAAGGGAAAAAAAATAAAAGAGAAAAGACTAAAATAAAACTTGTGAATTACTTGAAAATTAGTTTTACACCTTCTCTTTCTTAAAAAAAACACTAATGTGCAGCTCTTTAAATTATATTGAAATTTAGAAAAAATTACACAAATTATCTGAGTAAATATTATTTTAACATGAACTCTTATTTATAGTGGAGCTTTCCCTTCTATATTATATCATATTTGATCGATGTGAGATAACTAAAAATTTTTCATGAACTTTTATTCTATAATTTTTGGTGATGGTTATTGGGTCAACATATATTTATTGGACTATATTTATAAATTTCAAAGGGGTTAATTCTTGTTTTGAGCTTGGAAATGGATCAATTAATAAAAAACCTAATAACAATTAAATAATTTTTACAGGTTTGACCTGGGTCAGTTGATCCACCTCAATACATGCTAATTTTGCCACTGGGTTGGAGTTGTGTTGTTTCTTGGTGACAAAGTATCTGAAAGGGTTCTGGTAGACCGAGTTGAGGAATATAACGGGCCTTATTAGGCTTGATTTAGTTTTTCCTTTATCGAGTGGGATTAGGAATTCGGGTTTTGAGGTTATAAACACAAGGCTTAGGGTTTGTAATTATTCATTCATTCACACAATTAATAAGAAATCCTAAACGTGTGTTTTGCCTCAATTTGCGATTTCTCTCTCTTTGATTATTGCTTTCTTCTAGTTTGATTTGTGTTTATTCACAACAAGTGGTATCAGAGATCAAGGTTTTCCACGAAACTGTGCCATGACGAAGGGAAGTTCTCTCAAGTTCGATATTCCTAGGTTCGATGGGAAGGGAAATTTCAGTCTGTGGCAAAGTTGAGTCAAGGATCTGCTGACGGCAGCAGGGGATGAAGAAGCTGGACAAGATTGAGAAGGATGACTGGGACGATATGCAGGATCAAACTGTTTCAACTATTCGACTTTGTCTTTCTGATGATATTACCAATCAGGTGATGAACATCACGACTTGCAAAGAGATGTGGGATAAGTTAGAGAAGATGTGTATGTCGACGTCATTGTCCAGTAAGTTGTATCTGAAGCAGAAGTTGTATGGGTTGAAGATGGCAGAGACTAGCGATCTTATTGGTCATGTCAACAACTTCAACCAAATCATTGGAGATCTGGAGCGTGTGGATGTTAAAATAGAGGACGAGGATAAAGCCATGATTTTGCTGTGTTCTCTTCCTCCTTAGTTCGAGATGTTGGTGACAGCTATCACAGTCGAAAAACGACTATATCACTGGAAACGGATTGTACTTCACAGAAATCTCATTGGGAAAGGCGACAGAACATAACCGTGGTGGACAAGTCTCAAGGTGATGGATTGTAAGTGGGTAGAAATCATCAACGAGGAAGGCAGAAAAAGAAGCAGGATGGAAGTAACAGGGACAAGTCGAAAATTAAGCCAGGGAAGAATTTGATGTGCTTCGGTAATGGCAAGAAACGTCATTATCGAAGGGTTTGTCCTAACAGGAAACAAAATACAGGTGGATCTGGTTCTGCTAACGTGGTTCAGAAGGAGGATGCAGATGACAGTGTAGGCGATTTGCTGGCTGTGACATCTGGTAATTACACAGATTCTTGGATACTGGATACAAGTGCATCATTCTATATGACTTCTCACAGAGAATGGTTTGAGACGTTGATAACACCGTATTTGTACCCATTTTCACCATTTATTTCAAATGCTTTTTCAAAGTTTTTAATCAGTTTTAGGAACTTTTATTATGATTTCTATGTATTTGTAGTTTCAAGACTCTTTTCAGGAAACTTAGAGAAAATGATGGCAAAATGGAAGAAATCCATATTTTCAGCTCAGAGTCAGACCGTTTGAAGTTCAGCCTCAAATGAAGATTTTATCACCTTCTGATCCAGCTCAAATTTCGAGACATTAAAGAGGAGATTAACAGCTTTCCATATCACTTTACAGCACGGAGATCCAATGGTGCAATCAAAAAATACATGGAGAACAAGTTGACCAAATTCACCAGTCCCAGAAGACTCTCACCGGCGGCAAAGTAGCATTTTACCTGCCCTGGAAGACTCTCACCCCCGGTGGACCTAATGACAAGCCACAAGGCCCAAAATCAAAGCCCACTTAGCCATTCCTCTTCAGAGAAGCCCTAAATGAGACTTGGAAGACCCTAGGATCTATAAATACATTTTTAGCAGCCCTAAACAGGTGTGTGCTCCTGTAATGAGATCCACCAAACTTTTTTTTTCTAGGGTTAGGCGATGGAGATGGGGATTCTTCTCCTGATCCATTGTTCTTTCTCCTTTCTATCTAATTAACTTTTCTGTTTCATCTTTTGCATTCTTTCATGTCTTTTATCATTCTTTGCATCATGTAGATTTGTCCCAAAAAGTCAAGTTGTTTGAAGAGTTTTCGATAGGCATACATATCGATTAAGATTTCTAAGTTTCTAAACCATATTCTGGATCTCATCTCTTCTAAGTTATTCATATTGCATGAGAGTAGATTCATGACATAGTCTCTTAGCCTAAGATCGATCAGAGCCACGAGAGTGTTGTATCAGATCCATACCTAGCTTTAGAAGAACGTAGTCGCTATAGGAGTCGAGAGCTACCTGTAGAGAAGATGTAAGCAGAAAAATTCAATATTTAATGCATGATCTTAGTTTTGGCATGAGAGCGAGAGTTAATTGTTAGATCTGTGTTATTAGTTGATTAAGATGGCGAGAGTTGGTTAATCATACGCATGTCTATTCTAGTTCCATGCAGATCCCAGAAAGAGATAAAGATAAATCTCCCGGAGGCTAATTGAAAATGTTTTGACATCCATTAGAGTAAACCGGAGAAGTCTAAGTCGCCACCTATGAGTTTAGAGTCTATAGTTTGAGTCGGCATGCTTGAGATATTCTTTTAATAGTTAATTTATATTGCATTTTATTTCCTGTGAATATTATATTAGGTTTAGTTCAGGATTCTTAACCAAAAACTCCAAATCCCATGAGTTTATGGCTTTGCTTACTTCCCAGTTTGTTGTTTCTTGCAGATTAGACATCCTCCATGTGGATCGACACCCTAAGTCCTACAATGTACATCTGTGCACTTGCAGACACTAGAGTTTTATAAATATAAAACTTTTTAAGGACCAATTCGCTTGTTAAAAAAACGAATCCTAGGCCCGCAAGCCCATCGACGTATAGGGCTGGGACATTGGTTCTGTTCAATTGGCAAACGACATGTCATGTGGTGTCGTTGGTACTGGAGAGGTCAAGTTTCACATGCACGATGGCATCATCAAAACATTGACTGATGTTAGGCATGTTCCAGGGGTTAAGAAGAATCTGGTCTCTTTGGGTACTCTTCACAAAAACGGATTCAGACTCAGAGGTGATGAAGATGAAGACTGAAGGTTTGTAAGGGATTTATGGTGGTGATTAAAGGAAAAATGACAGTTGGTAACGTTTACAGGAAGTTAGGGAGTGTGGTTGTAGGTGGAGCTGCAGCTGCAGTGTCTGAATATGATAGCACAGCTCTTTAGCATATGCGCCTAGGGCATTTAGGAGAGCATGCTTTGCATGAATTCCATTAAAGAGGTCTTCTGGATGGGTTAAATAATTGTAAGATGGAATTCTGCAAGTTCTGTGTGATGGGAAAGCAGTCCAAAGTTTTGTTCAAGACATGACAGAACACGACAAAGGGTATTCTATGTCCATTATGATGTGTGGGGTCCAACTCGGGAACTGTCATTGGGAGGGTTTAGGTACTTTGTCATCTTCATTGATGACTTCTCCAGGAAGGTTTGGGTGTACTTCTTAAAGCAGAAATCTGAAGTTTTTTCCAACTTCAAGGTTTAGAAGGCTGAAGTAGAGAACTAGGTGGAGAAGAAGGTTAAGTATCTGAGATCAGATAATGGCACAGAGTATACTGATGGGGAGTTTCAGAAGTTTTGTGATGAGCATGGAATTCAAAGACACTTCACTGTCAGGAAAACACCTTAGCAAAACGGTGTCACTGAGAGGATGAACCGAACTATTGCAGAAAAAGCAAAGTGTTTGAGGTTGAATACAAGGTTTCCTAAGCAGTTCTGGGCAGAGGCAGTAAACATGGCAGTGTATCACATCAATAGATCGTCGAGTTCAAGAAGGGAAGGTCGCTAAATTTGGACTGGACATATATTGATCTATCAGACTTGAGGATATTTGGATGTCCAGCTTACATGCTAGTTCCAAGTGATGAGAGATCAAAACTGTATTTGAAATCCAAGAAGTGCATATTTCTGGGTTTTAGAAAATGTGTGAAAGGCTTCAAGTTATATGATCTTGTTGATAAGAAAAGGGTATTCAGCCGAGATGTGGTCTTTGATGAGCAGTATATGGTGCAGAAAGCGAGATCAGAACGAGTGCTTGTGATCATTGAGACTGAAACAGATTCTGGTACATCACAAGAGATTAGACTAGCAGCAGAAGGTGATGAGCATCCTGTTTAGGTGGAGCAGAACGTTCAGCATAGGAAGGCAGAGGAGAGTTTGGCACTTCAAAGACCAAGGCACATCATTAAACCGCCTGAAAGATTAGGGTTTGAAGACATGACTAGTTATGCTCTGGTGGTTGGCTCAGATGATCTATGAAACTTTGGGAGGCTCTCACAAGTCCTGAAAGAGATTGGTGGATTTGAGTTATGACAGAGGAGAATGGAAGCCTGGAGAAAAATCAAACATGGGATCTAATGCTTTTACTAAAAGGCAAGAAGGCGATAGGATGAAAGTGGGTTTTCAAAGTAAAACTTGGGATATCTGAGAAGGAACCAATTAAGTACAAGGCAAGATTGGTAGCAAAGGGTTACTCACAGAAGAAAGGGGTAGGTTATGACGAGATTTTCTCCTCTGTGGTTAGGCACACTTCTATTAGAGATGTGTTGGATTTAACACTCTCGTGGCTTGGGTTCAACCTTAGATCGGATACTGGTTAGCTAATCCAGCATACAGCATTAAGAACGGGATGAATGGGAGAATCATTTAAAAACGAAATTCTTTAACCTAAAAAACCTAGATGTATCGGTCATGGGGTCCTTTTCGATGGCCCTCTTCATCCAACAAGGTGACTACTCAGACATGGCTGAGCTTGACAACATCATTATTGGTTTTGAAATATAAAAGCATTAAAGTAAAAGAGATTTCATAAACTGAATAGATAGATAAAAAGAAATAACAAAGGTTCAAGAGAACAATCTTTATCTCCCTAATCTAAACCTAAGAAACAAAAGTTGGGTGTCTCCCTAACAAGGGGAAAGGAGAAAACATGAATTAGGTCTTCTAAAATACATATTTATAGGTCTCCAAGTCTTTCTGGTCATCCTTAGAGCTTTCTTTGAAGAGAGAATGAGTTGGGTTTGAAAACGGGCCATTGGGCCGAAAATGGGCCTGTCGCAGAATGAAGTCTCTCCAGGGCTGTAAATGATGGTTCACCACGGTTGGAGGACTCTGAGGCGCAGCCAGAATAGTGTTCACCGCGGTCACGAGCTCCTCGGCTGCAGTGGTTGGCCTATGATGTCCAAAGTTCATTCCTTCTCTTGCTTCTTTCGCGAGACTGCAGAACATATCTTCAGTAAATTGGTAAGAACTTATGATCCAACCTTTGGATTGCGTCCAATCCACTTAAATTAGAAAGATGATTATCTCCTCTATCTTGTTTCCAAATTTGAGATTGATCAAACGGTGAGAAGGTATTCATCGGATGTGAAACTTCTGAATGTCCGAAATTGGCCAAAAGTGGATTTTTCTCTAATTTTCATTGTTTTTGCCTAAGAAACCTGGAAAGTCTTTTAAAACTCCAAAACATGGAAAAAACTTATAAAACATTTAAAACTGATTGAAAACACCTGCATAAGATATTGAAGGTGATCCATAAATATGGTCAAAATCAGGTGTTATCAATTCCCCCAGACTTAAACATTTGTTTGTCCTCGGGAAAAAGGTCAATTAGTACCTCAACACAGATAACTGGTACCGATTAGTACCCAAACAATTTTGATGTGCTAATAAGTACCCAAACATTTAAAATTTTGAATATCAATACCTGAACAATTTTGTTTTGGCCAAAACATGCTTTGACTTAATTTTCGTTAGTCAACTCCGTCTAAGTGTTAACAAAAAATCCGAGTTGGCACTAGAAATCTGATGTGGCACTATAAATTAAAACTACGTCGTTTTGATAAGTTTAAGTTTAAAAAAAAAACTCCAGCTTCTAGGAATCGAACCCTCTTTAGAAAAATTAAAAGAACTGCGCATTTACCAACTGAGCTAGAGAAGTATTTTAATTACTCCTCTCAAATATTGTTATTATTACCAGCTCAAACCATGAAGACATAAACAACTCGAAGATCTGATTCTGCCCTTCGATTTTGTTTCAATTAGCAAATTAGATTTCGTTTTTGTTTTCAATTAAATCCATGTTCCTTGAAATTTTCTTTGATTTGAGCGATTTTTTTTCACTGAATTTTTTTTTTTTTGTTTTCAACTGAATCCATCTTCTTTAAAATTTCTTTTTTTCCGTTATAAATTCTTATTGAACAGATTTTGCTTGTATTTCATGTTTTTCTTCTCCTTTCATCATATTACTTCTTTTTTTTTTTTTTGTTCTATATTCTTTTGTTTGATTTCTCCAGAGAGATCCGACAATGTCGAACCTTTACGAAATTGAAGTTTTAATCGATCCATCCAACCCAATTTCATGGCGAGGAACAGATCTCTGCAGCTAATGGGTCATCGAAAATGGAAGAGTCGAAGTTTTTTTTCAAAAATGGAAGAGTCTCGATGCTTTGTTATGTCTATATAAACAATACTTGGTAAACATATGTTAATAGGTTTGGCTAGCTCAGTGGATACGCGCGTGAATATAGACCTTGTGGTAAAGGGCTCGATTTGCAGCAGTTGGAGATTTTTTTAAAAAATGTAAACTTATCAAAACGACATAGTTTTAATTTATAATGTCACCTCAGATTTCTAGTGCCAACTCAGATTTTCTGTCAACACTTAAACGGAGTTGACTAACGAAAATTAAGTCAAAGTATGTTTTGACCAAAAAAAAATTGTTTAGGTATTGATATTCAAATTTTTAAATGTTCGGGTACTTATTAGTACACCAAAATTGTTTGGGTACTAATCGGTACCAGTTATCTGTGTTGAGGTACTAATTGGCCTTTTTCCCGTTTATCCTCAAACAAAACAAAAGATCTAACTCTAGAAAAGAGATTTGAAAATTACAGGAACTAACAAAATCTCATAGACCATGATTCTAAACTAAAGTCAATCATTATGCTTAGATCAGGTATAGTCTA
This sequence comes from Eutrema salsugineum, assembly GCF_000478725.1. Lineage (NCBI taxonomy): Eukaryota > Viridiplantae > Streptophyta > Magnoliopsida > Brassicales > Brassicaceae > Eutrema > Eutrema salsugineum. Next base: position 631,359 of record NW_006256612.1, read on the forward strand.
GAAAATTATCACCCAAAATACAGACATAACTAGTCCTTTGATCCGTCATGCGAAAGTCTACATACTTAGACCTAACTTACAGTCAACTAGCTCTTAATATTCATTCAAAAGTTCCAGTGGTTCTCATCAAAAGGGATTTAGTAAGGCAATCAAGGGTAGGTATTCAGGGGCTTTTTAATGGTGAGGTTCTTAGTGTTTTATGGTTACTCTTTTTTAGAGAGACAGGATATTATGCAAAACAGCAAGAGAGGATGGAGTTGTTGGTATCCACAGTTTCCACTTACATTCTTCTTCCTTCAAGATTTCTGATCTCCTTTCTTCAGACTTTCCTTATAACTCCCTCAGACTTCACTATGTATAGATCGACAGGTGCTATGCAATCTCCAATCGTTAGAGGAATGTCTCGGGCTATCCCTCTTGGAATTGCACTTGAATCATTTGCTAAGCTAATTTTTGTCCTGGTACTTGAAATGTGCTTAATGTCAAGTCTCATAGTAGTAGCTTTGGACATCATGTAAACGCAAGCTCCAAAATCACAAAGAATATTGAGAAATCTTTCACCTCTAATGTCACAGGAGATAAGAAATTAACCTTTGTCTTGAACTTTGTGCAGAGTTTGAACTGGTCTTTTCTGTGGATGGTATGGTGCTTCGAATGCAGAGTAAGAGCCACAGTAGAACTTTGCTGCATCAAAACAGATGATTGAATCTATGTAAGACATTTCAGTCTTCTTGGTGATTCATCCTCCACATCTATGACATCTGGTTCACTTTCTGTGATCATCATGCATGGAATGTGGGAGTTATGCTCTTCTGGATTCTTAGGGACTTGGTGTTGTGAGCTTAGGAAAAAAGGAGGTCTTCCGCAGGTAAAGGCATCGCAGTCGCAGCCAGGTGCCATTCCGCCGCGGGTGAGATCCTCGTGGCGACAGTAGGGAGATCCGGTGGCTGCGCAGCTGCTTCTTTCTCTTGCTCATCCAGGATGTCTTCAGGGCTATCTGGGATATCCCTTGTAGGATTTCCTGCACCAGAGTTGGTTGATTCTTCTTTTTCTTTTTGATTATGGACAATAGAATTCTTCTTATGATTTTCAAAGATCTTCTTCACCATAAGGTTTGTGCCTCCTTGGCACTTGGAGAGATACTTTATATCAGAACTGGTCTCCTTGCTCTTGTGCTCGAGCTTGCTTAGTCAAAATTCAATCTCTTGAAGTTCACCATCTGTCCTTCCTCTATACCATGAAGCAAACTCATTGGCCTCCTTGATCTCTAGCTTGGCAGCTTTGGCATCGATGGACCCTTGAAGGATATCATACTTCTGTCTTGGTTGCTCTTCCTCAAAAGCTTCTATCTTCTCTTTTAGGGCAGAAATATCCTTGGAGTGCAGCTCTTCCAGCGTTTCACATGATTGGAGATCATTGATCTTCTTGTATAAGGTAGCTTTGGTAACAACTTGGAAGTCAATGTATTGATTTAGCATAGCTTCTAATCGAGTCAGTTGGAGCCTAAATCGATCAGTCTCAGCGCTCTAATGCAAAATCTGATGAGGTAAAGTATGAGATGGTCGACAGTTCACCAGGTGTGGCTAATAGGGCTCATCTCGGTGGCTTGAAGTTCGCGAGTCTCCTTGGTGGTGGTTCGGATGAGGGTTCCGATCCAAGTGGTTTGAATCACGCCTGAATAGTGATTCACATGCGCAGGGAGCTTCACACAGGTTGCAAAAACCTTCGCTCGGGATTAGGGTTTTTTCTTGGATGATCCATGCTTCAAGGATTCTGAAACTAGGGCAAGCAGAAGGAAGAATAAGCAGAGAATCAAAATTAGGGTGTTTATGAGTTTGGTTTACTTCCTATGATATTTTAGCAGAAACTCGACATATATATAGTCATCTGCGGCTTCAACCTCCTAGGTTTAGACCTCCAGGGACTAAAAGCTTCCCTGGAAACGGCGCCAAAAACTTGATGGTGGGCATAAGGTTGTCGTCTTTTGCAAGCCCATTGGTCTGAAGTTTTAAATTTATAAAACCCTAGTGTCTGCAAGTGCACAAATGTACGTTGTAAGACTTAGGGTGTCAATCCACAGGGAAGATGTCTAATCTGCAAGGAAAAACCAAACTGGAAGAGTAAGCAAAGTCATAAACTCATGGGGGTTTAGGGTTTGGGGTATTTGGTTACGGATCCTAAACTAAACCTAATCTAATATTTACGAGAAATAAAATGCAATTCCAATGAGTTGCTAAAAGAATATCTCAAGGGTGTTCGACTCAAACTATAAACTCTAGACCCATATTGGAAAATTTAGACTTCTCCGATTTACTCTAATCGATGTCAAAACATTTCCAATTAGCCTCCAGACGATTTATCTTCATATATTTTCTGGGATCTGCATAGAACTAGCATAGATATGTGTATGATTAACCAACTCTCGCCATCCTAATCAACTAATCACTCAAATCTGACAATTAACTCTCGCTCTCATGCCAGAAATAAGATCATGCATTAACTATTGAATTCGTTTGCTCACATCTTCTCTACAGCTAGCTCTCGACTTCTGTAGCGACTATGTTCTTCTGAAGCTAGGAATGGATGATTTGATACAGCACTCTCGTGGCTCTGATCGATCCAAGGCTCAGAGAATAGGTCATGAATCTACTCTCATGCAGTATGAACAACTTAGAAGAGATGAGATCCAGAATGTGGTTTAGAAACTTAGAAATCCTAATCGAACATGTATGCCTATCGATGACTGTTTAGAAACTTGATTCTCTGGGACAAAATTTACATGATGCAAGAAATGATAAACGACATGAAAGAATGCATAAGATGAAACAAAAAAGTTAATTAGATAAAAAAGAGAAAGAACAATGGATCCATTGAAAAATTCCCTTCTCCATCGCCTAACCCTAAAAAAAAAGTTTGGTAGCTCAAAATCTCATTACACGAGCACATACCTGTTTAGTGCTGCTAAGAAATGTAGTTATAGGTCCTAAGGTCTTCCAGGTCTCATTTAGGGCCTCTCTGAAGAGGAATGGCAAAGTGGGTTTTGATGTTGGGTCTTGTGGCTCGGCATAGGTCCACCGAGTTTCTTCCGGGGCAGGTAAAACACTTGTTTGCCGCAGGTGAGAGTCTTCTGGGACTGTTGAATTTTGTGAACTTGTTCTCCATGTATCTTTTGATTGCACCATTGGATCTTCCTGATGTAAAGTGCTATGGAAAGCTGGTTGTCTCTTCTTGAATGTCTCCAAATTTGAGCTGGATCAGACGGTAGAAAGTCTTTATTTGAGGCTAAACTTCTGACGGTCTGACTATGAGCTAAAAATGTGGATTTCTTCCATTTAGCCATCTATTTCCCTAAGTTTCTTGAAAAACGCCTTGAAACTACAAATATAGAGAAATCATAATAAAAGTTCCTAAAACTGATTAAAACCTTTGAAAAAGCATTTAAAATCAATGTTGAAAATAGGTACAAATACGGTGTTATCAAAGACATTCATACAGCTATCACAAACACATTCAAATGACAAACAAACTGTTATTGCATTAAACATTTCAAAATCTGAGAGTTCTTGGTCAAATTCGATATAGTGATGTTCCACATATGAGGTTTTCAAAGCAAGATGATGTTAATGCTAATTCATATGTAATCTAATCATGTTGTCTATCAATAGTAACCAAACAATCCAGATTTGATAATGCTGAATCAAACAGTTCTTCAAATTTTGATTTTCTCAAGTGTTCAAATCTCAGATTATTTTAAATTTCAAATCTATATGATCTAGGTGCTAAATCATGCAATTAAACTACCCAGAAGTCTAGTCTTGAGTGCAAAGACAGTTTCCAGTCATCCTAAGGTGAATTTTGACTCATTCCAAGAAAACACTAATTTTGAGTTCATAATAAAAAGTAAGAAATTTGGATACATACCTTGAAGAAAGTGTGATGTGATGATATATTTGGAATTTCCTTTGAAAAAGAGAGAGACAAGTTCGAAAATTTGAAAGAGTCATCAAGTTTGAAATCTGACCTTCTTCTCAAAATCTCCAAGCTTGTTGGAGAAGATGATGAAAAAAAGCCTTTTGATCTTTGAAATCCTCTTTTTCTTTTAAAAAGGTGTTTTTCCTAAGAAAATTTTATTTTAAAAGTTTTTAAGAACTTACCTGGATGCAAGATACAATGAATGATGCAAATGTTGGTGGAATGCATTTGGGGATGATGGTGTTGATGCAAATGATGCCTAGGTAGATGTATGATGTATGAGCTTCAAATCGGGAAGATGCCGGAAGATTTGGGAAGATGTAAATAGGTGATGGATGGATCGTATAATGGTTATGGAGGTAATATGATGGAAAAAAAAATTCTTGACAAGAAGAGATGTCATTGTTGGTCTTTGTGAATCTCTTTGAAGAGATATAATACAGACAACTTGCACCAAAACTTTCATAACTCCTTGCTCAGTGGTCCGGTACTTGATTTTTCAACTCCATGAGAGTGGTGACTCAAGCAGTTTCAATTTTTATGAAGGGTTTGACTGCATCCGGAGATAGCAAGGCTTCTGTCTCACCGGTTCTTTGAGGCGTATCTGATTGATCTAGCTGCGAGACAAGTTCATCTTCAAACGGCTATAACTTTCAGCTTAATGTTCCAAATCTCCTGATTCCAAATGTTCTGAAAATATTACATTGTCCTCTACAGACTTGGTGAAGACACCGAATTCTGTTTCGAAGTGTAATACCTCCTTCGCAGGCAATCTTTCAAACGTGTCGCCAGGTGAAGAATACATGTCAGGATCAGGGAATGGTTCAGCCGCGGGTCAGGCACTCCGGACCGCGGTAAAACACTTTTTTGTGTTTTTTGAAACCTGAAGCAAAGAGAAAAGAAAACATTAATAGAAAAAGAAAGAAAAACTAAAAGAAAACATACCTACAAAGGAATTGTCTCCTCCGGGATCAAAGATTAGTCTTGGAACTTTTCTGGGATATGATCTTCAATGCTTTTCCTTTGTGACAAGTCTTGAGGGAAGATTCTTGAGGACCATCTATGCTTCACTTTAGCTCTATTTGAGTCTTGATCACGTCCAGTGGAAGCAAAGATCAAGTGCGCATCAAAAGAGATTTTGTTGCACATTGAACTTCTCTGGTTGATGCTTTGATGAAGTTTGAAGGACGTTTTGAACATCCTTTGTAGCTCCTCCAGGATCAAAAACTGGTCCTTATCCACTGCATATGGTCAGGCAATGAGAGTTCTTTGCATCATTTCTCATCTCCATAACATGGAAATCATTAGGAACAAGACAATCTTCCATTTGAATAAGCAAACTGGGTTTGAAACCTAGTAGAACTCCAACGTGAATATAAATCAGATGGATGAAATTTTGAAATACCTGTTCTCTCTTCAGTGAGCTTTGGTATTTGAATCACATCAGATTTGATATCACAAAGAGAATCATGAACTTTTATTCCTTGCTCTTCTTCAGGAGCTTCTATTCTTTCTTCTAAAATTGCAACAATCTTATGATGTTTCTCTTCTATGGACTTCACACGCTCAGAAAGATCATTAAACTTCTGGTTGAATTCAATGAAGATGGAATCAAACTTCATATGCAAGGCAGAAACAGTGTTAGCAACAGCGTTAGCATGAGATTCATGCATCTGATTCATCTTGGCATCAAATTGACTAAGTTGGAAAATTGATTAAGTTGTAGACTTAATCGATGGGTCTCATTGTTCTGGTACAGAATTTGATGTGGAAGAGGGTGAGACATTTGATGGTTCACCATGGGCGAATACACTTCATCTCAGTAGTGATGGTTCGGATGAGAGTTCCAACCATATAGTCTGATTCACAGTATGCGTCTGAATGAGAGTATTAAGCAGCACACAGGTTATAACATCCTCGCCCAATGATCTCATCTTGCTCCCAAGGCGAATACATGTTCCAGAAACCTGAAACAAAGATAAACAAAACAAAAATTTAAAAGAAAAAGGTGTGTAAGAGTCGGGTTTACTAACCTATGAAGTTTGGCAGAAGCAAGAACGAATCTCTCCCCGGCAACGGCGCCAAAAACTTGATCCGAGCTATGGGTGATGTCGCAAAAAAAGTTTTGAATTTGTAAACCTTAGTGTCTGCAAGTGCACAGCCGTGCGTTGTAGTACTTAGGGGGGAAACCGGCTAATTCCTACCCAAACTATGAGAAATGGTACCGATTCATACATGAGAAATTTAAGTGTGCGGTTGTATACCTAAACTCTTATATATTGGCAAATTCATACCTGAACTAATCACTTCTCGGCGAATGTCAACATTGACCAAGTACCCGGTAGTCAACTCTCTTACTCCGTTAACAGAGAGATGGTCTGTTCCATGTCGGCTGCCCAGTTGTCACGGGATCCTGAAACGACGTCGTTTTAGAGAAAAGAAACTTTAATTCCAGGATTCAAAACGTCGTCGTTTTATTAAGTTTAAGGTAAAAAAAAACGCCGTCGTCGTCGACTCAGATATAAATCAGAAAGTCGGGTTTGAGAAAAGTGATGGGAAGAGAGACAATATCTCTTTGTCTGAGCCGATGAAGCTTGCCGGTGTGAAAGATACGTTGATCATGGGGAAGTTTGGGTTTTCTGAGCCGGATAATTACTGGTACAGAGTTTGCGAAAGAGATGCAGAATCTACTGTGAAAAGACCGGCATCTGTTGTGGAAATCAAGAAGGTTGATGGAGATTGTGATAGGCCCATGAATGTCTACACTAGACGACTGAAGAAGGATGATGAGATACGTGTAGCTAGTGCGTGAAGGAGAGCAGTTGGGGATACAAGTATAAATAGACGAGTTGTAACGAAATACGTATCGATAGTTTGTATATTCGTATGTGAAGGGTTGGTGTTTTGGTTATACGCGTTATGAGTGTATAACGATTCAGTTACAGAGTATACTTGTATTCATCTCTTACTCAATATACGAAAAGTTACAGAGAGTTTATGATCTAAGTTTTTAACAAATGGTGTGTCGTGACGTGATCGATTCAGCTGCGAAAGATGTCAGAAGCAAAGAAGATGAGAACGATGCTTCGACGGTGAAAGATGAGCTGGAGGTTTTACATGGAGGATTCACAAGACTATGCAAATCGAATACTCAAACTGAAGCTCATAGAAGAGATAAACGGGAAGCTCAACTCGATTTTAATGGCGATTCAACAACAATCGCGACTTCCACCGAATGCAGATGGCGGCGTTCGACCGATTGAAATTCCCGGATCTTCCCAAAATCCAAATCAGGTACCTAATTTCTCATCTGGAATAAAACGGAGTGATAATCCGTTAGGTTATCGACCAGGGAATTCAGATAGAGCGAATAGAGATAGTATGTTAAAAAAGATAGAAATGCCGGTCTTCGAAGGAATTTCTCCATATGTATGGATCGCCGATGTCGAGAACTTCTTCGATATTGGTAGATACAGTGATGAAGCGAAGCTGGATCTGGTTGCGTTGTCCTTAGTGGGAAAGGTCAAGAAATGGTTTATTTGGGTGAAGAAACGGCAAGGATTCAGAGATTGGAGAGATTTTAAGGCCAAATTATTGGTGCGTTTTGCTGAATCATTAGAAGAGGAACCGGGAAAACGATTGTATTCTATCAGACAAACAAGATCGATCGGTGAATATGTATCAGAGTTCGAAGACTTGTCTTCTCAGATCACGGGTGTGGATGAGAAAGGATTGGAGGATATCTTTTACAATGGTTTATCACCAGAGCTGAAGGAGGTGATAAATATGAAGGAACCGAGAGGTCTACCCAATCACATTGCAGTGGTGCTCAAGATGGAGAATAGTGCTTTCTGTAAAGTGATCGGAGACATATCAAAACGGGATACCAGTTCAAAAACGATAGCGCGGAATCCTACCTTCTACAACACTCAGAGGCCACAATATTCAACACCATACAAATAAAGTGTTAACTATTGCCGCTAATGAGCAAAAAGAAGAACAACAACCAACAAGGAACAATATCAGACCTCGTAAAAAGTTCACTGATGCAGAACTTGATTTGAAACGAAGCAAAGGATTGTGTTTCAAATGTGATGCTAAGTGGTTCAGACGACATGAAACAGTCTGTCCAAAGAGGGAGCTACAGGTACTTACAGTTCTGAATGGATTTGAGGTTGAAGTTCTGGATGAGCGCATGTTTGAGTTGTTAGAAGAAGAGCCGAATAATGCAGGAGAGCTAATGCACCTATCGCTAAATGCCTTTTTGGGTATTGAAGCACCGAAAACAACTAAGGTACTGGGTCAGATTGGAAAAAGACTAGTTATTGTGCTGCTTGACAGTGGTGCGTCACATAACTTCATTGCCCCAGCAACAGCAGCAAAGGCAAAACTGACCGTTTCTACCAACCGTGAACACGATATTCTTTTGGGAAATGGACTTCAGGTCAAAAGAATGGGTCTGTGTCAAGGAGTGATGTTTAATCTGGCTGGTTTGGAGTTCACAACGGATTTCATATCTTTGGAACTGGGAAATGTGGACGTGATCTTAGGAGTACAATGGCTAGAGACATTGGAAAAATGTCAAGTTGATTGGAAGAAACAGGAATTCTCATTTAAGTATGAAGGTCAATAGGTAACATTGTACGGTGATGAGAATCTTCATACAAAACGCCTCTCCTTAAAAACCTTGTCCCCATTGCCTACCATTAAATCAAAAGGAGTGTCAGTTGGATTTTTGGAAATCATCAAGCAACAGAAAAACTAAAAACTGCTATACCTTCAATGATTTCCGACTTACTTTTGGAATTCGAGGTTGTATTTGAGGTACCATCAGGCCTCCCCCCAAAACAAGGATGAGAACATGGGATAAACCTGTTGAATGGACATGGTCCGATAAATGTGCGGCCTTATAGGTACCCACAAATGCACAAAGAAGCAATGGAACAGATGGTAAGGGAAATGATCGAAGCAGGCACAATTCGACAAAGCATCAGTCCCTTCTCAAGCCTAGTACTATTGGTGAAAAAATAAAGACAACAGCTGGCGTTTCTATGTAGACTATAGAGCTCTAAACCGCGCTACAATACCTGATAAATTTCCAATACCAATGATAGATGAACTCCTTGACGAGTTGAATGGAGCTGTCATCTTTTCGAAATTGGATCTCATATCAGGATATCATCAAATAAGGATGAAAGATGAGGACATTGAAAAGACTGCATTCAAGACTCATGATGGTCATTATGAGTTTTTAGTAATGCTTTTTGGCCTTACTAATGCCCCTGCAACTTTCCAATCCCTGATGAACGATTTGTTCCGAGTTTTCCTTCGAAAATTTGTGCTGGTCTTCTTTGATGACGTGCTAATATACAGCAAGAGTCTGGAGGAACACACGGAGCACCTAAGAGTTGTGTTGGCTATTTTTGCTGAAAACACTCTATATGCAAACAGGAAGAAATGTATGTTTGGCCAACCAGAGGTTGATTACCTTGGACATTTTATGTCACAGACAGGCATGGCCACAGATCCAAAAAAGACAGAGGCAATGACAAAATGGGGTACACCTAAAACAATGAAGGAGTTGAGAGGTTTTTTGGGTCTTATGGGCTATTACAGACGATTTGTGAAAGGCTACAGTATATTGGCTCGACCACTAACTGAGTTGTTAAAAAAAGACAAGTTTTATGTGGTCAGAAGAAGCTCAGTTAGCAAATTGAAATCAGCGATGGTATCAGCACCAGTACTGGCTCTACCAGACTTTGCAGAAACGTGTATTGTCGAAACTGATGCTTCGGGTTTTGGACTAGGAGCAGTTTTGATGCAACAACAACGACCCATTGCTTACTTTAGCTGTGGATTATCTGCTTGAGAACAACTCAAATCTGTTTACGAGAGAGAGTTGGTGGCTATTGTTTTAGCAATCCAAAAGTGGAAACACTACTTATTGGGTCGAAGATTTGTCGTGCACACAGACCAAAAGAGTCTTAAATTTCTCCTAGAACAACGAGAAGTCACGATGGAACATCAAAGATGGCTAACTCGTTTGTTAGGATATGATTTTGAAATTCGTTACAAGCCAGGCATTGAAAATAAGGCCGTGGATGGTTTGTGACGAAGTTTACAGGCTCCTCTGGAATCAGTGAATACTTACCTATTGGCGTTAACCGTTCCATCAGTAGTACAATTACAAGACATCTTTAAAGAGATTGGAGAAGATGGAGAGATTCAAGCTCTGATCAAACGTATAACAGATGGTGAAACGGTTAAGGCAGGTTACATAATTGTGGATGGAAGATTGTGGTATAATAGGCGGTTAGTAATTCCAGAAACCTCAGCTTACATTCCTTTGATTGTGGCAGAGTGTCATGAAGGTGCTTTGGGTGGACACTCGGGAATTCTAAAAACCTTGAAAAGAATACAACAGTTGTTTCAGTGGACAAATATGAGAAACTCGGTGCAAAAATTTGTCTCGGAATATAACATTTGCCAAACACATAAGTATTCGACACTCTCACCAGCTGGACTACTTCAACCGTTGCCTATTCCAACAGCTATTTGGGAGGATATCAGTCTTGACTTTATTGAAGGTCTTCCCTCATCAGTTGGTTCTAATACGATATTGGTGGTTGTTGATCGCCTCAGTAAATTTGGCCACTTTATAGGGCTTAAACATCCATTCACGGTGACACAAGTGGTTGAGAAGTTCATTAAAGAAGTGATCAGGTTACACGGTTTTCCCAAATCAATCGTATCCGACCGTGATCATATTTTTCTTAGCCATTTCTGGAAAGAATGCTTTGCTCAAGCAGGAACTCGACTCAAGTACAGCACTGCCTTTCATCCACAAACAGATGGGCAGACTGAGGTCTTGAATCGCTGCTTGGAGACTTACTTGAGATGTTTAGCATCAGCTCACCAGAGAACATGGGTTAAGTACCTACCGTGGGCGGAGCTATGGTACAACACCAACTACCATACGACATTAAAAACAACACCGTTCTTGGTTGTATATGGTAGAGAACCACCTTCGATCATACGGTTTGAAGAAGGCTCAACGACTAACTTCGAGTTGGAAAAGATGTTGAAGGATCGTGATTCAATGTTGGTTCAGATTCAGGCTCATCTTCTTCGGGCGCAACAAGTAATGAAAACCCAAGCTGACAAGCATCACAGATATGTAAGTTTTGAGGTGGGTACTAAAGTTTTCCTGAAGCTGCGACCATATCGCCAATCTTCTGTGGCTCGTCGAGTATATAAAAATCTGGCTGCTCGCTTCTATGGACCATACGAAGTCATGGAACGCATTAGCAAAGCCGCTTACAGGTTAAACTTACCAGTGGGATTGCGTATACATCCGGTGTTTCACGTGTCTCAGTTAAAAGAAGTTGTGGGACAAAATTATGATGTTTTACCTTTACCTCAAACGTTATCGTCGGATGATGAGGTTATAGTGGCACCGGAGGAGTTGATGGATTATCGCTTGAACACTGAGGGTGCGTTGGAAGTCTTGTTGTCTTGGAAGAATTTACCTTCACACGAGACTAGTTGGATTCGAGCAAGAGACGTGAAGGAGAGATTTCAAGAATTGATCTTGAGGGCAAGATCCGTCTTAAAGGGGGGGGGGGGGGGGTATTGATAGGCCCATGAATGTCTACACTAGACGAAGGATGATGAGACATGTGTAGCTAGCACGTGAAGGAGAGCAGTTGGGGATACAAGTATAAATAGACGAGTTGTAACGAAATACGTATGGATATTTTGTATATTCGTATGTGAAGGGTAGTTGTTTTGGTTATATACGTTATGAGTGTATAACGATTCAGTTACAGAGTATGCTTGTATTCAACTCTTACTCAATATACGGAAAGTTACAGAGAGTTTACGATCTAAGTTCTTAACAAATTGCTTCGAGGTTGAACTGGGATTACGACATACTACACATGGAGAGAGGAGAGAAAGCAAGAAACAGTGAGCTTTGGCCTAATCTTGAGAAAGATACTTCACCGAGTGATCTCTTGTCGATGTTAATTGCAGCTACTTGATCTTTGGACCTGCAATGTTAATTGCACCTACTTGATCTTTCTCTTAGATTCCTCCTTTGTTTGAACAATGTTTTAAAAAACCAAAACAGTAAGCTTTGGACCTGTAACGTTAATTGCAGCTACTTGATCTTTCTCTTAGATTCCTCCTTTGTTTGAACAATGTTTTAAAACATCAAAACAGTAAGCTTTGGACCTGCAACGTTAACTCCAGCTACTTGATCTTTCTCTTAGATTCCTCCTTTGTTGAACAATATTTTAAAAAACCAAAACAGTAAGCTTGAACAATGTTTTAAAAAACCCCAAAACAACAGAGCTAGCTTAAACATCCAAAATAAACTTGTTTTAAAAGTGAAAACAAACATTGTTTGACAGAGCTAGCTTAACCATCCAAAGTAAGCTTCTCTTAAAAGTGAAAACAAACATTGTTTGACAGAATCAAAATAACCGAACAAGCATAGTAAACAATAAGAAAAACTGGTCCTCCCTCTTGAAGGTCCAAAAAACTTCCTCCCTTGAAGGTTCAAAAACTACTCCGTCACCTTCAATCTTCCCAAAAACTACTCCTCAAAATAAACTGCTCTGACTGCAAAATATCTTAAATGTCACAAACCAAAAAAAAAAACAAAGAGAAGAAGATAAAAATGAGAGAAGAAACACATTACCTGGTCAAACAAAAGATGTTGCCGGTGTGACATGTTCTGTAACAGAACCACCGATGTAATGTAGTTCACCATTTTCAAGCAACCCAGAAGTCTGAACTCAAAATTGATTTCTCTATCTTCCAAAACAAACAATTCCTACTAATCTCACACAGATTTTCGAAGAAGAATCACTAAGCCTTGTTATTCTCAATCTCACGCACTCCTTGACGACAAAAGACATTTTAGTTTAGGAAATTAATTTCCTTCTCAATACACAGTCGTATTGTTCTCAATTTTTTAAGTTTCTTTTGTCTAAAACGACTTTGTTTCAGGATCCCGTGACAACAGGGCAGCCAACGTGGAACGGACTTTCTCTCTGTTAACGGAGTAAGAGGGTTGACTAACGGTACTTGGTCAATGTTGACATTCGGCGAGAAGTGATTAGTTCCGATATGAATTTGCCAATATTTAAGAGTTTAGGTATGAAATCGCACACTTAAATTTCTCAGGTATGAATCGGTACCATTTTTCATAGTTGAAGTATGAATTAGCCGTTTTCCCGTACTTAAGGTGTCGATCCACAGGGAGAGTTATCTTTTCTGCAAAAACTTCAAACTGGATTAGTAATCGAAGTCAAAAACCAATGGAAAAAATAGATAAAAAAAAAGATGAAAAATGTGCTGGGTGTTAGGGTTCATCTCTAGGGTTCATGATCTATGACACAAGGAATCTAGGTAAGGATTTTCTATGACTCTGAAACTAGGATAGAGACTTATAAGATTAGCCAACTCTCGTCACTTAATCATCTAATCACTTAATCTCGGCAATTAACTCTCTTTCTCATGTCGGATTAAGATCATGCATTTTAGATCGGAAACCATCCCGGTTTACGTATCCTCTGTAGGTAGCTTTCGTTTCCTACGACGCTTACGTCCAGAAGATCCAATTCAGATAACCCATATACAACACTCTCGTGGCTCGGATTCAACTTTAGATCGGATACTGGTTAGCTACTCCAGCATACAGCATTAAGAATGGGATGAATGGGAGAATCATTTAAAATCGAAATCCTTTAACCTAAAAAACCTAGATGTCATCGGTCATGGGGTCCCTTTCGATGGCCTTCTTCACCCAACAAGGTGACTACTCAGACATAGCTGAGCTTGACACCATCATCATTGGTTTTGAAATAGAAAAGTAGTAAAGTAAAAGAGATTGCATAAACTGAATAGATACATGAAAAGAAATAACAAACGTTTAAGAGAAGAATCTCTATCTCCCTAATCTAAACCTAAGAAACAAAAGTTCGGTGCCTCTCTAACAAGGGGAAAGGAGCACAAAGTGGGTCTACATGCCATGTTAAGTTTTCTGGACTTCCAACTTAAAACCAATTAGCGATAGTGGAGAAGCCCAAGTCCCTTATATACTAGTGTTAGTCCCTTTAAACTTCCGATGTGGGATTTTAACACGCTCCCTCGAGATGATGGCTCTATCAGCTCATCTCGAACCGAATCCCACTTTAGGACCGATAATAAACCCTTTTTCGACCACCCTTACTGGGTCAACAAACGAGGTTCTGATATCATGTTAAAAAGCTTACTGAGCTTCCAACTTAAAACCAATTAGCAATAAGTGAAAATGTCCACTTATATACTAATGTTAGTCCCTTTAAACTTCCGATGTGGGATTCTAACACTTTTGGATTGGATCAATTAAGACAGAGCCGGTGCACTCATTTGATTGGTCTTCAGTATAATTCTCAAGCGCTCGACGGTTCTTTCCAGGTTTTCAGTAAACATGATTGATGCCAACTATGTTTACTTCTTCAATAATATGTTCTTTTTTTGTTTTCGTTGTTTTTTCATTCTCACGTCAAGTATGTTGTCACCGCCCAAACTCCTTGTTTTCAGACCCAAGATTCTGAATGGAAGCCAAATGGGGGTTTTGTAGTTATGGACTCACAAATTTCTGCCACGGGATAAATCACCTATGAATAATAACAAATGTATATTACCTTTTAACCATTGAAAGATAATAAGAGCAAATAAGAGATGAACAATTGATAGTGTATGCACCTTATCTTGATGAGCCTTCACATCTCTTAGAACTTTATCATATCCGTAACCTACCATTAATTATAAATTTGAAATCTAACATGCTATATTATGAAAATTTGAAAATGGGTGAGAAATAGTTTGTTCTCTGTACAGCTAGAACGTTAGCAATCAGCTACACACACGGAAAAGTTTACTTATAGTAAGTAAGAACATATGATTTAAATGATGCATCTTTGACACAATTATACATGTTAAGAATCATAAGATGACAAAGTAAATAAGAACATATGATTTAAATGATGCATCTTTGACACAATTATACATGTTTAGAATCATAAGATGACTTCGATTAAGAGTTAACTTTGAATCAGCTGTGAGGAAACTAATTTAGCACCTATCAGTCCGTTCTACTAGTACAACATTTTTTTTTGCACACAATGTTTATTGTAAACTTTATTCTATATTTACAACAAACAACCACATGCATATCTTTTTTTACCATAACCATACATCAATCAAGTGGAAAATAATATAAAAAGTGTTTTATATATAACCCACGTAATCAACCATCTAGTAGTTATAACATGATAGCATATTGAACCCACACACTCTTAGCACGGTATGCAATGGCGGACCTAAAAGAGTATTTTACGAGAAGCAATATATTATTATAATAGTTTATCTTTTATATATTATCTTAAATATATATCAAAATTTTATATTTTTATCATTATACACTTCAAAATTATGTTAAAAAAGCTTATAAGTAGTAGATTAATGATTGTACTTTTTTAGCGTTATTAATTCATTATAGTGTTTACTACAAAACAAACAAAAATAGAAAGTGCACTTGATTGTATAAGATGAAATTAACTCAGTTAGATTTAACATAAGAATAGATTAAAGCTTGGTAGATGTTTAAAATAACTCGACTGGATTTGAAAATGCAGTCAATTGCATTGTGCTTAAGAACGTTGATGATATTGTTTATTATGGTGAAATCAGCCTTGGTACACCAAACCAAATTTTCAAAGTAGTTTTCAATTTCCGGCAGCGCAGATCTATGGGTACCCAATAAAGATTGGCCTCAACTTTTCCAAATTCAAATAAGGTTAAATTTTTCAAATAAAAAAAAATGTTGAAGACATGCAACGTTTTGGAAATCGGACCACCGTCGACTCGTCATTGTCGCTTGGTGGATAGGCAAATTGGTCTAACCAGTCGGATTGAGTTTTAAATTTTTTATTAAAAGTAAACTACATATTTGAAAATAAACAAAAATGACCATAAGACTTAAAAATATTAGAGAATGCCAATAACTAAGCTCGTCACCTTCAAATTTATACTTTTTAATTAGTTTTGATTTCAAATCTCCACCATTTTTTTGTCTATTATATGAAAAATGTGTCGATAAAACACTAATTAAGTTTTATGTTATACTACAGAGGTATAACATGATAGATCAAGATTTATTTTTACAAAATGTTTTCTCAATGTGGTTGAAGTCCGGGGGCGGACGTAGAGACCGGAGTTACTTGCCCCTTATTTTTTTTTCTTATTTATTGAATAAACTTTAAATAAATTGGATTTAATATGTTAATGTAGTGGTTTTTAGAAAAAATTCTTCAATTATTAAAAAAAAAAATGTCTTTCACTAAAAATATTTCTGATAAAAAAAAGTTATAGATCCGCCACTTGAAGTATTATAATGAACACGATGAAGAAGGTGGAGCCATCATTTTTGGCGGATTTGACAATGCGCACTTCAAAGGGGACCACACAGTTCGTGACAGTTCTGATAGAAGCCGAACATTGCATCCGTGACAGTTCTGTCATGTTTGACTCCGGTGAATCTTACGTGATAGGTACACCGGTAAGTATGTATATTATATACTAGCAGGGCCATGTCCAAGTAGTAGTTTTTTAAACATTGGTCTAGGACCAAATTTTTTTAACATTTAAAAGAACTTCTTTTTTTACTAAAAGATATAATATATTATAATTTAAAAGGTGTATATATAGTTTTAAAGCTTAAAATATATTTTTTTCATACTCCAACATAGTTTTTACAATTTTCTTATATAAAACAGTTAAAAACAAAATTAAAATATAAATATATATATATATATATATTAAAACAAAATTTATAAAATGTTCCGTCTCTACCGTGTAGTGTTTGTAAATTTTTCTCAATTAATTTTTTTTAAAAAAAATTGTTTAGGGCTTTAATTAATGTGGGCACGGCTCTTGTATACTAGTACTTGTAATGAATTTAAAAACTAACATACTTTATTTATTTATTATGATAGTATTCACTTAAGAGTATTAATGAAGCTTTTGGAGCAGATGAAGTAGGAACCATAGACTACTACATTGCCCATAGTTTCATTTACTATTGGTACAAGAGTGTTTTCTCTCTCAACAAAAGATGTAAGATCAAATTAGATTCCATTTATTTATTTTTTGTCGTTGTACCGAATTTAATGATTTTATATTTTTTCCAGTATATAAAGATGAGAGGTAGAGATGAATGGACTCAATGCTCAACCGTATTCAGGTTCATGCATGATGATGATGATTATCATCAATCATAATGATCATATCTGGTACTAATTTTCGATTGGCTTTCTAGTAGAATTTGTAGGACTTACTAAATTGGCGTGGGCTATACTAATGCAGGATTTTGGGAGAGGTATTCATGAGACCTTCTAATGTCAGGGGGCTATACCATCAGGTCGGATCTGAGAATTTGGGGGCTAGAAATAATTTAAAAATAAATATTTTTTTTTATGATTTAGGGGCTGAAAAATTCTTAAATAACCAAAAAAAAATTTTGGAGCTTATAGGCGGATGTTTCATCAGGCTGTCCCCAAATCCGGCCCTGTATACCATACAGTGTTTGACTTCGAGAATAAAAGAGTTGAGTTTGTCGAAGCGGTTCAAGAAAACCCCATATAAAAGAGGGGCATCATTATCTCTCTATATTGGGCTACTTACATCTAAATCATATTTTCAGTTTTAACTTTAATTAAATAATTGTAAGTTTAAACATTAAAATGTTATTGGATTGGACTCTTGTGTGGAGTTTAAATATCTTTGAAATTGTAAAGTTTAATGAATTTATGAAGAGTTTATATTATTTTATTATAAAAACTAGCTATGTATCCGTGCTACGCTGCTGAATTTTTTTAAAAAAATTCATTTTTTTGTTAGTTTAATGTTACTCTTTGATAGATATAGTTTTATTGGTTAATTCAAATATATATATATATATATATATAATTTTTTACTGTTTTTGTGTTATATTCAGAATAAGTTATTTAGATTCTGGATGTTAAGAATGGTAGATATAAAATGAATATTTAAAGAATAATTAAGAATAGGATGTTATTTTCATGAGTTGTTATGCATATTTTTCATTTAGCATTTGGAAGAGTGAAAAAATCTTCCATTAGATTATTTTTTCTATATATATAATAAGAGCCATATGACCTTTATAAGAATGTATAATATTCCACAAATTGTTTTAACAATATACAAAATCAAATTCCCATAAATTTTATATTATTAGTTGAATTTTTGGATAGTTGATGTTTGATTAATTGTATATAATTTTTTGGACATATTACTTAAGTTTTATGAAAACAAAATTAACTAAAAGACTGGACAAAAACGTTAACTCTCCCCCTTTAAGTTTTACTACCATGCCGTTTCTTCTTCTTAGTCGACTCGTAAGATCTACTCTTGATACATAATCTTTTTTTTTTTTGGGGCAACCTCTGGTGAACTCCTGACTAATGTCTGTTAGCAAAATATATTTTCATTTCATATATCCAATTGCTCCACTGTAGTTATGTCTGTTTTTGCATTTATATGAATGCAGATATTATAAATATACCTTGCTTCTTGTATATGGCATCACAAACAAGTACACGTATTAAGAACAATGAACTATGGACCAAAAAACCCACCACCCAATTTCTCCCCAGAAAAATATGCATGTGACGTATGCCTTGCTTTTGCTTCACGATATCAATTAGGAGGCTCAAATCTTTCATGGTTTATAAACTTGAGATGTATACTATAATACTTGGGTCTGAAAACAAGGAGTTTGAGCGGTAACAACATAATACTTGACGTGAGAATGAGAAAAACAACAAAGAAAAACGAACATATTATTGAAGAGGCAAACATTGTTGAGATCAATCATGTTTGCCGAAAACATGGAAAGAACCGTCGAGCGATAGAGAATTGAACTGAAGACCAATCAAATAAGTGCACCGGCTCTGTTTTCTGTGTCTTGAGATTAAAGAGATATATATCATTTGTGATCCTTGTATAACTAACACTGAAATAGATGGCATTGCTAACGAATCCATCAGTGTCATTGGCGAGCACTGTGATGCCTTGATCCAAAAGCATTGCTTCGCCATTGCCTAAAGAATCAATCAGTTGGGTTTTCTTCAGGAATCCTGATGATGAAAAAACCTTGAAAACCCGGAAGAACCAGGTTCTAGACCTTCTTCTCCACGTTTTCTCAACCTTGAGGACATCTCCGGTTACTGTGACTACAAGCTTTGTCGTAACTGGCCAATTCAACGCGAACTCCACAAAAACACCAAGCTGAAAGATTCGTCTTGGAATTTCTCCAGAGAGATCGAAGATGAAGAAACAACCAGAAATGCTTAAGTAGTAAAGCTTGGAATCCTTGTAAACCATGTCACACCAACGATCTGAAGTTTCCAGGATTTGATTCCACGAGGTATCTCCTTTCTTGGAGTAAAGGACACACAAATCTCGAAGTACCCATAGAACAACATAATCTTTGGTTTTCTCATCAATCCAAATGACAGGGGATCGTATGCTAATACCTTTGTACTCCTTTCCGTTGTGACCTGTAATGAGAAACTTATTGCGAACTTTGTCGTTCCGAGCTGTGACTCCACAGGAGGTAGATTGATCCTCTTGTAAAGGGTGAATGTATTAATCTCATTAGAATAGCTTTACATCAGATTTATACAATGAGACGAGAGGAATTAGAGGAGAATCAGAGAGAAATTAGGAGAAAATCAATTACAATGAAGACCTAAATATATACTTTCTATATCTAGTTAATACGCCCTCTCAAGATGGAGTGTTCTTGAAAACTCCAATCTTGGTACACGCATGTTGAAACCGTGCTCGTTGAAGTGGTTTCGTTAACGTATCTGCTAGTTGGTAATTCGTCGAAACATGAGAAACCCGAAGCATTCCACCTTGAATTTGATTGCGAACAAAATGATAATCAAGAGCGATGTGCTTCATACGAGAGTGGAACACCGGGTTGGCACATAAGTATGTTGCTCCCACATTGTCACAATAGATAATAGGAGCTACCGGGAGATGAATGTGCAGTTCTGTGAGTAAGGAGCACAACCAACGGACCTCAGCCGCAGTATTGGCAACAGCCCTGTATTCGGCTTCTGTAGATGAGCGAGCAACACCACGTTGTTTCTTTGAAGACCAAGAAATGGGATTTCGGCCAATGTAGATTAAATAACCATTAGTAGACACAAAATCATCCGTATCACCAGCCCAATCCGCATCAGAAAACGCATGAATATTGAGT
This sequence comes from Eutrema salsugineum, assembly GCF_000478725.1. NCBI lineage: Eukaryota > Viridiplantae > Streptophyta > Magnoliopsida > Brassicales > Brassicaceae > Eutrema > Eutrema salsugineum. The sequence goes on from NW_006256612.1 coordinate 651,679, forward strand.
GGACAAGCTTTATGTAGTTGAATACCATGATGTTGGGTTCCAGCAAGATACCTTAGAACTCGTTTTGCCGCTGTCCAATGATTTTGAGTCGGCTTATGCATGAATTGGGAAAGACGATTCACTGCGTAAGATAAATCCGGTCGCGTGAATGCTAAGTATTGCAAGCTCCCAACAAGTAATCGATATTGTGAAGCATCCGTGAGAGCTGTACCATCATGAAGTGTGAGTTTTGGTGAAGGAGGCATGGGTGTTGCAACCGGTTTGGCATCGGTCATATTTTACTTAGCAAGAAGATCAGCAACATACTTTCTTTGCATCAAGTGTAGACCAGAGGAAGAGCGAGTTACTTCAACACCAAGGAAATAATGAAGATCAGTAGGATCTTTGATAGAGAAACGTGTGGCAAAGCTGGTGAGAACGTGGGCAACGTGCGATGAGGTGTCACCGGTGACAATTATGTCATCGACATAGACCAGAACATAGGTGATAGTTGTACCCGTGGAGTGAATAAAGAGTGATGTATCAGCAAGAGACTGTGTGAATCAATTATCGAGAAGATGTTGGCGTAACGACATATACCAAGCGTGGGGAGCCTGCTTGAGTCCATAGATGGGCTTACGTAGGCGGCAGACGAATGACGGTCGATCATGATCCACAAAACCTGGTGGCTGAGTCATGTAGACCTCTTCAGTCAATTCACCTTGCAAAAAAGCATTATTCACATCAAATTGTTTAATAGTCCATGAATTTACCGTCGCCACACTGAGAACGCGGCGAATGGTGGTGGTTTTGATCACCGGGCTAAACGTTTCAGCATAGTCTAGTCCGTACTGTTGTGTGTATCCTTTGGCAACAAGACGCGCTTTGTATCGATCAAGAGTGCCGTCGGAGTGAAACTTTGTCGTGAAAATCCATCGACAGCCGACAAGATTCTGATTGGAATTGGCTGGTACGAGATCCCATGTATGGTTAACCATATGAGCATCGAATTCAGTAGATGCTGTGCGGCTCCAATTTTCATCTTTTAAGGCTTGATTAATTGTCCGCGGTTCTGTGTTGCCGACTGGAGAACCTGTCACAGCAAGAGAAAATTTTTGTTTCGGTTTTTGAATGTTATTTTTGGCCCTGGTTTGCATTTTGTGGGTATTTTGATTTAGTGGTTGAGATGGTGTGGCGATTTGGGATTGTGTTTGGTTTTGGTTTTCAACGAGGGATTTGTAGGTTATGAAGGTGTTTTTAACATCGCATTTTCGTTTTAATGGGAACAGCCATGAATATCGAGTGAAATGGTCAATGAGTATGATGTAGTATTTGTAGTTATCGATGGAGAGTATGGGTGATGTCCAAACATCAGTATAGATATACTGAAGAGGACGTTGGGAGACTATAGAAGAGTTGGTGAAAGGTAATTTTTTGCTTTTATTAATCAGGCATTCCGAACAAGAGAAGTTGTTGTGGTTTGAAGGGGAAATAGGAATAGAAAAAGCAGAAACAATGGTGTTTAAAATAGACGAAGATGGGTGACCCAATCTTGAGTGCCATGAGTGGAGGCTTGTTTTCGGGACCAGAGGCAAACAATAGTGCCATTGCTTGAGAGCTTGAAACCGGCCACTCATACAACTCATCCTTAGTTCGTCCTTGGAGTAACGGGACCCCCGTATTGAGATCCTTCACCTGAAAGGAGGCAGGGAAAAATTCGACAGAAACGTTATTAGTGTTGCACAGTCGATATACAGAAATTAGATTCTTTTGTATATCTGGAACACATAATATTTTATCCAATGTCATGGTCGAAGATGAGAGGGGAAAGATTTGGAACCAGTGTGGGTGATGGTAAGGTTGGAACCATCGGCGAGTAATACATCATCGCCTCCAGTGTAAGGCTGGTGGAGGGAGAGATTGTTGAGATCGGAAGTTATATGATGTGTGGCTCCCGAGTCGACAAGCCAATTATTTGCTGTGTAAGGAGCATTAGCAACAAGGTTGGCTCGTGGTTGCCAAGGACGGAATGGACTCGGTGGCATCTGATTTGTTGCAGATTGAAGTGCCTGGATTTGTGGGCATCGGCGTGCACTATGCCCTTGAGTATTACAGAATTGGCATTTCCCTTGATATGGTCTCGGAGCTCTTGACTCTTCGGTGTATTGGGTCTGTTGTGAATGCCAGTTGTTGTAGTTTTTGCCATTGGTACGATTGTTGTTGTAGCGGGTATTGTTGCTCGAACTGGTATTGTAGTTTTTGTTGTTGGTGTTGTTGTTTGTAGGACGCTGTTGAACAGCGTTTGCAGACACAGGAAACGGAGACGAGAGCGTAGCATCGGAAGCAGAGAAGCTTGGCTTCATGGTTGAGAAGACGCTCATGAACTTCAGTGAGCGTCGGTGGTGAGTCCTTGCCTTCAATCTGGTCAACCACTGTTTTGTATTCATCTGGGAGCCCAGCCAAGACGAACTCCAATTGATCTTCATGATCATATGGTTTGCCAAGAATGGCAATTTGATCAAGACGAGTTAACATTCCTTGCATATACTCATCAATAGTCTTCGTACCTTTGGTGTAGTTTTTAATCTGAGCAGTGAGTTGTTTCTTATGGCCACGACTCGGATTGGCATATGTTGATGAAAGCTTCGTCCAGATCTCGGAGGCGGTGGTGGCGCGAGACACCAACGGTTGCAGCGGCTGCGAGATGGCACCGAGAAGGGCGCTATAGATCAGCTTGTCCTGACGACACCATTTGACGTAGTCTGGATTGGAGGATGTGGTTGCACCAACGGTGGTGGTTGCAGGCCGAGCAGTGGTGGTACCATCAAGATGACCAGCTAGACCATGCCCATCAAGGAGAGCATTGACTTGGAGGGTCCACATGAGGAAGTTGGTGCTGTTGAGTTTGGTAACGTTGGACATATTGATATTAAGAACGGTGTTGGTCGTAACGGCAATTGTTTCGGTAGTGTTGGTGTTCATGGCGGCTGAGAAAAAAAAATAAATAAATTGAAGAAGAGAGGCTGTTTTTAGGTTTTTAGGAGCGTATGCTCTGATACCATGTAAATGGTGAATGTATTAATCTCATTAGAATAGCTTTACATCAGATTTATACAATGAGACGAGAGGAATTAGAGGAGAATCAGAGAGAAATTAGGAGAAAATCAATTATAATGAAGACCTAAATATATACTTTCTATATCTAGTTAATACCTCTCATTGGTAAAGAGATTCAAAATGTAGAGATTATGCAGAGGATTTCGAATCAAGAGCCAGCTTCCATAGGTTGCTATGCAAAAACTCTTTGCCATTTCCAAACCCAGATCTTACGTTCTGTAAATTTTGTCTTTTTCCTCGGGATTGGACAACGTTCAAGTATAACTGTTGATGTTATCGTTGTCTTTGGGAAGATAATCAGCCAAGGGAGGATCTGATTGTTTTTGGGCAAGCATTGTTTTGAAGCAGAGTGCCACGACGAATATACGGATTTAGCTCGCTGGAAATTAGTAAAGCTTAGGCGTTTGAAAACAGAATTCAAGAGATCTGGAGGAAGATCGGACCAGGATTTGGGTGTATCTCTTCGTCTGAGACGATCATGAGGATTAGGGTTATGCTTCTCCTCGATCTCCATATCGAGACGATTGATTGTTTTCCCTTTCTCATACCCTCAGAAGTTCCGTATTTATACATACCCAGACCGTCTTACTACAACCTAAATTACTAAAATACTAAATTTCTTAGCATTATTTGATTTTGGGTTGCAACTGCGGTTGAGATTGGCGGTTGATAAATAGAAGGTTGTTGGGCGTTTGCGGCGGCTGGAGTGGCTGGAGCCGTGGAAAGTATAAACCAGATCAGAACCGGAGACTTAATTTCTTTGTTGGAACAACAACTCATTGATTGCGAAAGGATGTACAAGTGGTGAGTTAGCAGCCGCTTTGATGTATATTAAGGACAACGAACGTGGTATAGAAAAGGATAAATATTATCCTTTTGAAGGCAAAACTAATGCCACGTGCAAGAACATTGAGTTTTGTATGTAAACCCAACATAAATGACCATTTTTTGTAGTTTTGATTATGGTAAGTTATGTGATCATTCATTTTGTTTTCATCCTGTCGATGGTTACCTCTCGTTTTGTAACCATTGATGGTGTCGGATATGTTCCTCAAAATGATGAGATGTCTTTGAAGAAAGCTGTTTCTCATCAACCTATAGCTGTAGGACTTGAATTCTATAACTTATCATTCACTGGAAAGGTAATCCCAATTGACAATATCACTAAAAAGCTTGATTTTTTATATATAAAAAAATAATAAATAAAAAGTTGTGATCAAATTTTCTTTTTGTTTTTCTTGTGTTCTTCCCCAGCGTGTGTTTAATGGACTATTTTGTTCGATTCCAAACCACAATGTGCTAATCGTTGGGTATGGAACATCAGAAGAAAAAGGAGACTATTGGCTTATTCATAATTCATTCGGACCAGCGTGGGGAGACGAGATATATTTTAGGCTAAAACGTAGTAACATCCAAAATTCAGGCGGGATATCTGGGATCACATATAATCCTGTATACCCAATCAAGTTGTTCTCGTCATCTGATTTGTTGTCTCCGAATGTAAAAGATACAGAGGAGAGAAGATGATCGAAAGAATTTCTGTGTTATGCACTCTTTTAGAACACAATACATATATATATACGAGCAGAGTAGAATCTACATTCCTAAAGTAATCCAGTCACATTTAATCTCAGAATATACACATCTTGAAGAGAAAGATAATCAAGGTGATTGAGCCTCATTCAACGGGATATGATATTAACGCCAATACCCTCCCTCAAGTTGGAGCATGTAAGTCCTCAATACCCAACTTGCCGCGAAACTCGTTGAACTCTCGTTTTCCCAAGGCTTTGGTCAATATGTCTGCTAACTGGATCTTCGTTGAAACATGGTTTGTCTGAAGCGTCCCATTCAAGAGTTCATTTCGGAAAAAATGGCAATCGACTTCTATGTGTTTTGTGCGTTCGTGAAATACCGGATTAGAAGCGATGTGGATTGCAGCTTTACTGTCACAATTCAAAGACATTGGTGCTGGGTGACTGATTCCCAAATCTGCAAGCACTCTTTTCAACCAGATCTGTTCCGATGTAACATAAGCCATTGCTCTGTATTCGGTTTCCGCAGAGCGACTTACGGTTTTCTGCTTCTTTGTTTTCCAAGCTATTGGGGAATCACCAAATTGCACAAAATACCCAGTAACAGATTTCCTTGTCAACGGGCAACTCGCCCAGTCTGAATCACACCATCCATGAATTTGCAAATCTGAAGTGGAGTTAAGCAAAATACCTTGTCCAGGACAACTTTTTAGATATCGAACAATTCGCAGTGCCGCCTCCCAATGTTCCTTTCTAGGAACTTGCATAAACTGTGCCATAACATGAACTGAATATGAGAGTTCAGGACGTGTTACCGCTAAGTAGATGAGACGGCCGATCAAACGATGGTAACGTTCAGGATCATCAAGTATCGGCCAAGTAGAGAGCGCTAATTGGTGATTCTGTTCTAAAGGGAAACTTGCTGGCCGAGCATCATTCAGTCCCACTTTGTTGATGATGTCCAAAGCGTACTTTCGCTGACACAAGTAAAACCCACTCGAATTTCTAGCCACTTCAATTCCCAAGAAATATTTCAATTGGCCCAGATCCTTCATGTGAAAGCAGGAAGATAAATATGCCTTAAAAAATTTCATAGATTGAGCCGAGTTACTGGAAATAATGAGATCATCTACGTAGATGAGAACATTCACACAGACATCTCCTTTCTCATACAAAAATAAGGAATAATCAGAGAGAGATTGCTTAAAACCGTATTCCTTCAATGCAGTACTCAATTTCGCAAACCAGCACCTTGGTGCTTTCTTAAGACCGTAAAGAGATTTTCGAAGTTTACACACCTTGGACGAGTCGGTAGTCTTGAATCCCGGTGGTAATTTCATGTAAACCTCTTCGTCAAGGTCTCCGTGCAAAAAAGCGTTATGGACGCCCATTTGTTGAACGTCCCACCCTTTAGCTGCAGCTACTCCCGAAAACAGTCTAACAGTGTCCATTTTTGCGACTGGTGCGAAGGTTTCCTCATAGTTTTCTCTTTCAATTTGGTGGTTTCCCAAAACCACAAGTCTTGCTTTATATCTTTCAATAGTACCATCAGCTTTGAGTTTGATCTTATAAACCCACTTACAGCCAAGTGCTTTCTTTCCTGGTGGTAAATCCACTAAATCCCATGTATGATTGAGTTCCAGCGCCTGTATTTCAGATCCCATGGCACCTCTCCAATTTGAATTAGCAACTGCATAACGATAAGTTTTAGGTTCCACCATTTTTATTTCCGCAACCTGATACGCCTGATGTTTTGGTGTGAATTTTGAAGATGTGATATAAGACGACATCGGGTAGAGAGAGGTTGCAGAAGGAATATCTGCGCCAGTGAGAGGAACAACTTGAGCAGCGTTGGTGACGAAATTTCGGAGTGTCACCGGTGGTTGCCGCTTTCGATGACCACGACCCAGTAGAATTCCCGGTGGATTGTCAGGGATTGCGGTAGAATTTCCAGCATCAGCAGAGTCATCAGCTTCAATTTCTGGCGGATTAACTATGGGTTCTGTGGGTAACGATGTCGAAGAAGACGAAGTAACAAGAGATGTCGTTGTTGGGTCTGATTCTATTTGTGGATATTGGGCCAGAATTGGGCCTGTTTGTCTTGGATGAAGTTGTGGCTTGTCCTCTACAATTGGGCCTGAAATCGGAGCCCACAAAGTTAAATCCTCAAAATCATCATCTTCTTTATTCCTCTGTAATCCACAATCGTGAAAAGGAATTTCAGTCTCGCAGAAGACCACGTCTCTGGAGACAAAAAATTCTTTCTTCTCCATATCATGCAATCGCCACCCTTTCTTTCCAGTAGGGTAGCCGACGAAGACACATCTTCTTCCTCGCGGTGCAAACTTGTCTCCTTTATGCCCTTGATTATGAGCATAACACAAGCTGCCAAAGACACGGAGATGATCATACGATGGTGCACATCCATGAAGTCGTTCATACGGTGTTGACCCATTAAAAACTTGATTTGGAGTTCTGTTTATCAAATACCCAGCTGTGAGAGTACACTCGCCCCAAAATTCAATTGGCAAATTAGGGTTAAACCGAAGAGCTCTTGCGATGTTAAGTATATGTTGATGCTTTCTTTCTACTTGCCCGTTTTGTTGGGGAGTGCCAACGCATGAAGTTTCGTGTACAATTCCTTTTGTTTGAAAGTATTCCGAGAGACAGACAAATTCCGTACCATTATCACTTCGGATCGTTTTAACTTGTTTCTCAAATTGCCGTTCAACCAAACTGATGAAAATTTTCAATTGTGTTGGTGCTTCAGTCTTATCAGCAAGTAATGATAACCACACAGCTCTGGAGAAATCATCAACTATCGTCAAAAAATACCGAGCACCAGAATGAGACAGTGTTCGATACGGTCCCCAAAGATCACAATGTACCAACTGAAAAATCGAATTTGTTTTATTCAAACTAACTGGGAAACAAGCTCGTGTTTGCTTAGCGCGGAGACACACATCACACGCTTTATTGGAAATTTCAGAAGAAATTGAAAACGATACATCTGGTAACAGACCAACAATCTTCGCTGAGGGATGACCCACACGGTTATGCCACAAGTTGTAGGTGTCTTCAACTCGTGTTGTGACCGCTCCCACTGTCTCCATACTGCGAAAATGAAAGGTCCCTCCCTCACGTTTACCCGCTCCAATCACCGTCCTCGAAGTGCGGTCATGGACAACAAGGAAGTGGTCAGCCATTTGCACTACACAATGATTCTCATCCATCAACTGTCCTAGAGAAATCAAATCTGACTGAAATCCCTCTACGTAGAAAACCGACTTCAAAATCAAACCAGAACCGAGACGAATTGTTCCTTCTTTTACTGAGATCTTTTCATGACCATCAGCCAAGATGATTATCACAGGTGTGATGTTTCGTACATCCGTTAACAGCTCAAAGTTTCCTGTCAAATGATGCGAAGCACCAGTGTCCAAAATCCAGAAAGGTAAAGAATTCGTACCGGTGAGATGTTCGGTGGTGGTGTTCTTTCCGCCGTTCAACAGATTGACCAAAGCACGCCACTGGTCTTCCGACAATCCTGCTACTCCATCTCGATCACGATCCGTGACAACATAGTTAGCACGTTCAGTATTTTTTGGAGCGCTAACTGTCACTGCATTGGCATACATCGATGAACCTCGTCCACGTCCCACTACCGTCGAAGAACTCGCTCCACGACTTTGATTTTGGGTAGATCGTGACTGAGGTCGATCTCCCCACCACTCCGGATAGCCGATCAATGCATAACAACTCTCGGAAGGGTGACCTCCTCGGTTGCAATGCTTGCACACAATGCCTTTGTTTTTTTTCATCGCGACGGGGTGGTCGTGTCTGAACAGCAAAAGCATTTATCTCTTGCTGATCCTCATTGTGCACTTGCCTCTTCAGATCCTCCTCTTGGCGCACGATGTTGTAAACTTCCTCCAATGGTTGGATTGGTTGACGGGACACCAAGCTGGACCGAACAGTACGGAAGAAAGTATCATCAAGTCCATAGAGAAATTGATGAACCTTATCTTCTTCACGGTCAAGTTCTTGCTGCTCCCACATCACATACGCACTTGCCGCAGGTACAGGTTCGCAGAGGCCGGTACGACGCTAGGCTATCCCAGATCTTATTGAGTTTGCCAACGTATGTCTCAATTGTCAATCCACGTTGCTTGCAGCATGCAAGCTCTGCTTTGAGTTGCTGGATCCGAGGGCCATTTTTCACAGAGAACCTTTTTCGCAGGTGTTCCCACAGATCTCGAGCAACATCTCGATGTGAAATGTTTGAACGCAACGCTGGTTCAATCGTCATCTTCAGCCACGAAACCAACAGAGCGTTGATGGTCCACCAATCCTCAAGATCTGGTGAGTCGTCATTTGGTCGAGGAATTGTCCCGTCGAGAAATCCAAATTTCTTTCGGGAACACAAGGCTGTCTTCATACCGCAGGCCCATTCGTCATAGTTGGTGCCTTCAACAGTGGGTGAGAAATTACTGCACCAGGGTTATCAGCGGCAGTCAAGTCGTATGGAGAGATGGTCCTTCTTGTCTCCATGATCATTGGGTTCGTTTCAGTTCCGGTCGTCGTCGTTGTGTTGGTCGGTGTCATCGTTGTGTTGGTCGGTGTCGTCGTAGTGTTGGATCCACTCATTTTCGTGTTTCAATGATGTTTTTTTTTTCAGAAAAAGAAAAGGTCAGGCTCTGATACCATAAAAGATACAGATGAGAGAAGATGATTGAAAGAATTTCTGTGTTATGCATTCTTTTAGAACACAATACATATATATACGAGCAGAGTAGAATCTACATTCCTTAAGTAATCCAATCACATTTAATCTCAGAATATACACATCTTGAAGAGAAAGATAATCACAGTGTTGAGCCTCATTCAACGGGATATGATATTAACGCCAATAGAATGTGTTCAAATTGGTTCTTTTATTTGTTATTCAGTTAATTGGGTTGCCCTTACTTTGATAAAAACTTTATCGAAGGCCAACCAAAAGGTTCATCGAGACTTAGCTTATTTTATTTCCACGAATAATGAAACTTGGTCTCTAAGTTGTTTCGGTTATGCAAATAAGGAGTTGGTCTTCCTATTTGTTAAGATCCAGTTCCACTTTCCATAAGTTATAGAAGTGAATCATTCCATCTGTTGTGGATTAAACTCGAAATAGACTTGCCATTCGAACACTCAGATCTCACAATCTCTCAAAAACAAAATCAAAATTAGAAGAAGACGAATACCGAAATATCGAATAAAATAAAGAAGACACACACTTAACTGAGTTCAGGCCCTCGATGCGAGTAAGTCCTACGTCTCTGCCTGGTTCTCCCAGTAATCCACTATATCTAGCTGAATTACACAATACAGACTCTCAGATTCAAGAACACACCTCATGAAGAAGATGATTCTTATCTAGCCGTTATAAACACGTGCGTACTATCTATATGTATATTATCTGTGTATAGAAGTCGGTTATAACAACTTAACCATAAACCAATGAGAATATATCCGGTTTAAATCAAAACTTAACCCAATTCCCAAATTAGACATAACCAGTCTCGGTTTAGGACTTGAAACAGAGTTGATTTTCAACACCAAGTTCAACACCATCGTACTTGTATTTGCTTCAATATAATATAAGATAAAAGCCAAAAATAGAAAATCTGAATTTTGCCAAAAGTAAAGTGCTTTTACGTTTTTGAATCCCTTAAAGTGAGCTCTAATTTTGGGACCCTTAACAATTGGTAACATAGCAATTACTCTATCGTCTATTCATTCATTTTTCCATTCTCTCACAAGGTCATTCATTCACCAAATATTTCCATCATTAGCCAAGTTCAAGTATGTTTGACAAAATTTTATAAATAGTTTGAATCAATAAATACAGTTCTACGGAATGAAAAACATATGATTTATTGATCTATCACCTTTGAATTACAACGAGTTTGATATTTTTACAAGAAAGACATTCAAATATTCTGTAGTCTTTGGATATTCTTGTCGTCTGTCTAGTTTTTTTATTTGAAGTGGTCTCCTCCCCTTTTCTAGGGTTTTCTACCCTTTTTATCATTGTAGAAATTATAACATGTATATTTTGGAGTTTATCCATTCCGAATATCGAAGTAACTCAAGTAAGCAAAATTTGGTAGTTTCATCAAACCTCAGAGATCATAATAATCTCTTATCTTCTCGGATTTTATTTTATATTTTCCATATATCATATGTTTTGAAATAACTATCAAATTTCACATAAATATTATTCCTAAAAATATAATTATGGGACAGGAGGAGTAAAGGTTGAATCAGAGTAATGGAGGAAAGAAGAAGAGTTGGTTGGGTGCTGAGCTTTTAATGAGTATTTGTACTCGGTAGCAAAAGGAAAACTGATATTTAGAAGAATAACTAAACACTGTTTCGAGCACTGTTGAATTCCCATACATCCGATAATGTCTCTACTTAACCCATGACTCTACACAGATACATCGAGATATAGTATTAGATATTGTGTTAGAATAAATAGATAGATATATATAGTCATAATGAATGAAGAAACAGTATATGGATAGAGATAATCGCTTTTCGTTTAAGGGACGACAGAGCTCGGGGAGAATATTCGTGGCCAACAAAATTAATACCACAAAACCAAAACTATCAACGCCATCCTCGACACTTTAGAAGATGATGAGATGCGAAAAGCCATCATTCTCGGATATTTAAGCTACACGAAATGTTGAAGACCCCAAAATATTATATGTTAGGTAAATAATTTAGCAAGTAACATTCGAGGTAACAGACTTGTTATCATTTGCATCAGTGTAAATTAAACGTTAGAAGACTACCCATCGTCGTATATCCGGTAAACTAATAAATAGTTGCATATAGTTTATGTTATAAGAAACCTGTAAACTAACACAGAACTCATAAACTAATGACCTATCTATTTTATTAAAACAGAAGCACATTTAGTGCTTGCATCCAAAGACTCTCAAAGTTTTTTTTATAATGTTTTATTTTATTTTTATATTTAATTTTCGAAAATTAGTTATTAATTTAATTATTTTTAGATTTCCTAAAATCTAGGTCATCTTTAATTCAAATTTTAAATTATTAGAAATTTAATTAAATTTAGTTACAAAAATTTGCATTCAATTTAGTTTAAATTCAAAAAAATCAAAAAAATTATAATTAAATTTTATTACGAAAATTTAGATAATAATTTTAATACTTTAGAATTTCTTAAATACAGGAAAGATTTAATTTTAAATTTTAAATTTAAATAATATTTTTATAAAAATGCATAGTAAATAAATATTTTGTCGTATTTTATCATACACAATTGGTCTAAAATATCATATATTTGAAATTAATAATATTTATATTATACAATAATATGATCGAGCTGATTAGAGTTATATATATATATATATATTTTAAAGTCCATGAGTTAATTTATTAAAACATATAAGATATTAAGATGATTTGAGACAATTAAACTAACAGGTTAGCCCGTTTATATATATATATATATATATATATATACATATACACATATTTTTTTAATAGCACAAATAGTAAATAAATATCTTATTATATTTTTTCATAATCAATTGGTCCAAATATTCCATATTAGTAAATATCTATAGGGTTATACAATTATAATTATAGTCTTATACGGGTTAATTTGTCAAAACATGTAAGATATTAAAAATGATTTAAGACAACTAAACGGATGGATTAGCAAATTCATAGATTTAAAGATTGTTTATGTGTAAATCTAAATTCACATAATAACAAAGTTTATAATTAACATTAGATCAATGTATACTTAATTAACGTATACTCTTATTCTACTAATATACAAATTTTACTGTTTAAAATTAAAATAAGATAACAATTTTTTGATTTAACAAAATAAATAACAAAAACAAATTATATATAAACAAAAAAAGATAAATGCAACGTATATTAGAAATAAAAATAAAACATTCCCGTACGGACGCACGGGGTTAAAATCTAGTATTTACATTAAAATTACTATCATTTAACACTGTTGACGAAAAGATGAGCAGCAGATTGGAATTACATTAAATGGTTCTCCTTGCATTATGCTGAAATTTTTTCTATGTAAGCTTATGGCTCCTACAGTTACGAAAAAGTGCTCTTAAGTGCCATACAAATACGAAAAAGAATGGATGTACCAAAGGAATTTACATTCTCTACAATGAAGATATATGATCGAACGACTGGCCTTTACAGTCATATAACACACATTATATGCAGCAGATGTTTACAGTTTACTACCACGGCTGAAAAATGATATTTTGAAGTTATTATCTACAAAGTGATATATTTCAAATCTCATTTCTTTACGTACTTTTCAGATTCATATATCCAAGCCTGACCCAGAAGGGATGGGTGTATGAAAAAGTGAAATAAAACTGACTACAGACTATATTGTATTGAAATTATCTTAAGCATCTAGATCAATGAATATATACAATGTCTTAAATTCATCGATTGTTCTTACGTATAGAATGGGTAATACACAACATTATATCCAAAAAAAAAAATCAGTTTTGAGAACACAGTATAAAGTGGGTTATAAACAAATATTATATCTAAAAAAGATTAATTTTAAATTATGTTTCTAATTTTTTTTTTTCGGCAAGGTAGTCCATTCATTACATACACACTTATGTCAAGTACAACAAAGAGTTTCTTATTAATGTATTCGTATGGGCTCTAACGTGCCAATTAATTGAGAAATATTAATTTTAAAATAATCTTTTTTGCTTTTCTGTGTTCATTACAGAACGTGCCATCAAATAATAAAATCTGATGATACGTAAGAACAAGCCAATACGAAGAAGAGATTCGACCTTCCCTCTCGCTCTCCACTTCGCTCTTTGTTTTTACTCAAGTCAACGATCAAATTATCCCGCTCTCTATAAATAGTTTGAGTTAACAGTGGTAGAAACACACCAAAAAAACCAGAAAGAGAAGAGCAAAAGAACAATGGCCATAAGTTCTATAACCCTAGCTCTCTTGACCCTATCGGTGTTACTATTTTCCTTGTCTCTAGGCGTCGTCACAGCAACAGAGTCGCAGCGGAATGAAACGGAGGTGTGGCGGATGTACGAGAAATGGCTTGTGGAGAATGGGAAGAGTTATAATGGTCTTGGAGAGAATGAGAGACGGTTCAAGGTCTTCAAGGACAACTTGAAGCTCATCGAAGAACACAATTCGAATCCTAACCGGACTTACGAGCTCGGGTTGAATCAGTTTTCAGATCTGACGGCTGATGAGTTTTCAAGTTATTTACTTGGGGGAAAGATGGAAAAGACAAGTGTATCAGCAGATATAGGAGATAGGTATCGGTACAAGGAAGGAGATGATTTGCCTGATGAAGTTGATTGGAGGAAGGAAGGAGCAGTTCTTCCACGAGTCAAAGACCAATATCAATTTGACAGATGTGGTATGATTTTCACATTTCGTAGCATTATATAATTCTGGATTGCGGTTGAGATTGGCGGTTGATAACTATATAGGAGGTTGTTGGGCGTTTGCGGCCGTTGGAGCGGTGGAAGGTATAAACCAGATCAGAACCGGAGATTTAATATCTTTGTCGGAACAACAACTCATTGACTGCGACAGACCAATGAGCGATGGATGTGATGGAGGTATGGCAGGATACGGTCTTCAGTTCATTGTGGACATAGGTGGTATAGTAACAGATGAAGATTATCCTTATGTTGGCAATACTACTGCCACGTCGTGCAGGAACATTGAGGTTTGTGAAAACCAACATAAATGACCGTTTTTGGTAGTTTTGACTATGGTAACTTATGTATTCTTACATCTCTGTTTTCCATCGTGCAGATGATAACCACTCGTAAAGTTACCATTGATGGTTATGAGTTTGTTCCTTTATTTGATGAAATGTCTTTGAAGAAGGCTGTTGCTAACCAACCTGTAGCTGTTGGGATGGACTTCAGAAACATGAGAGACTATACACATGTAATCCCAGTTGACCCTGTCACCAAAAAGCTTGATTTTACTTAAAACCCAATACAAAGTTGTGAATCAAATTTTCTTTTTTGTTTTCTTTTTCTTGTGTTCTTCCTGATCAGGGTGTGTTTCAAGGACCTTGTTATGAGAATCAAACCCACAATGTGGTAATCGTGGGGTATGGAACATCAGAAGATGAAGGAGACTACTGGCTTATTCGTAATTCATTCGGACCAAAGTGGGGAGAAGAGGGATATTTTAGGCTCAAACGTAGTAATACCCAAAATTCAACCGGGATATGTGGAATCACAGTGATGCCAACATACCCACTCAAGTCGATCTCGTCATCTGATTTATTGTCTCCCAGTGTGTTTAAATTGGTTATTTTGTTTGTTTTTCATTTAATTGGTTTGGCCTTGTTTTGAGATTGACTTTATCGAAGGCCCACCAAAAAGTTCATCGAGACTTAGCTTCTTTTATTTCCTCAAATAATGAAAGTTGGTCTCTAATAAGTTGTTTCAGTTATGCAAATAAGAAATTGTTCTTCCTATTTGTTAGATCCACTTTCCATGTTTCCTTAGAGTGGTGAATCACTCCATGGTACTTGTAGTTACTTTAATATTTTTTTATTATTATTTGAGTAATCATTTACATAAATAAACCTTACTTTGTAAAATATTATAGAATACTTTACATAAATTAACTTTTATTTATAATATATTATACTGTTAAACTTTATACATTATTGATGGACTTTCATAGGCCAAAATTGCAGGTCTTAAATAAAAATAAACTGGACCAAAATTGTTTTAGGAAAAAAAATTATAATCTATGAAAGAATGTGTATATGAAAAAAAAATACAACAGAATATAATTATCATTATATGAATACAAAAAAAATTCTAATCTACGAGAATATATATATATATATATATATGTTTTAGATTATCTCACAATTTCTCTTTTTTTTCCTAAAAATGACTTCATGCATAGATTAATTCATTTTTTATAATTCAGCCTAAAAATTAAAAGTGACTTCATATACGTACTAACTCATTTTTTAAAGTTCAGCCTAAAAAATATGTACTATATTATCGTAAAATTTATAACAATAATTATATTTACAAAATAACTGTTTTTACAAAATTATTTTATTTAATTGAAAGTCAAAAAAAATTCTCTCGTGTTACAACACGGGTTAATCCCTAATACACATGTACAAGAGTAAAGCCAAAAAAATAGGCAATACTAAGTGCCAAAAGTAAAGTGTTTCTACGTTTTTGAATCTCTTAAGTTGACCTCTAATTTTGGGACCCTTAAAAATTTGTTCAAGAGCATTGGTCTATCTTCAATTCATTTATTCATTCATCCATTCACTCAAAAAAATATTCACCAAATCATTACTAATGTCAAATCTTATAGAATGTGATAATATTATTGACTTCTTGGTTTAATCAAGATCATAAGACACATATATTGTTTAACATTGACATATTAATAACACCAAATAATGTAAATGTTCATAATATTATCACAAGAGGATTTCTATGAAGATAAAACAAAAAATTAAACAATAGATAACAATATTAAAAAGAAAATGAATGAAAACAAAAAAAAACTAAAAAGGGAAAATCATTTTTCCATTTAAAATATTGGGATCTTCTATCACAGTATTTATTCATATTATGCACGGAAGTCTTGATATCCAATATAAAAAAAGCAGAAAGCCATTAATTACTTACGGGTTTCAAAATTGCGAGAGCATATTTGCCAATCTCTCATTACTTTTTGTGAATGACAGTTCATTTTTTTTTCAAAGCAATGAATGCCAAAAAATTCTACAAATATACTAAAGTAGTATAAGTTTGTGTCGGGACAACAAATAAATTTTGACAAATCATCTCTACAATTTTGCCAGACGGTATTGGATAAAGTAAAAAGCAAGCTAAAGCGGGTCCTAGAAAAATCGAGAAATGGAGGCACTGAAACTTATCTTGGCATTTCAAAGAGTCTTAGAGGTGCAAATAGTAGAATATTTAATTTTGTAGCGGAATGGCAATATGATCAAAATTAACAGTTGGACATCAAGTTTATTATTAAAAGGGGGCAAAAAAGCTTTAATTAAATCAGTGGCATCTACAATATTCACCTTTGTTATGTCATATTTTCGGTTACCTAAATCTACAATAGTAAAACTCCAGTGCAGCGATAAGATACTAGTGGGGTTCAAATGACTAACAAAAAGGAATGTATTGGATAGTATGGGGAAAAATGTGCCAAAGTAAGAGATTAGCCATCATTCTCAGGAAGTTAAGCTAATCCTGTGTTACCAACAAATTAAAATAATAGGTAAATAATTTAGCCAATAACATTAGAGTTAACAGACTTGTTATCATTTGCAACAGTGTAAACGTTAGACGACTACGGACTACCCATCGATGTATATACGATAAACTAATAATTAATTGCATACAGTTTATGTTACAAGAAATAAACTAACACAGAACTCATAATATAATAACCCATATTTACATTAAAATAACTATACAAGAAATAAACTAACACAGAACTCATAATATAATGACCTATATTTACATTAAAATTACTATCATTTTAATACTCTAGTGACTGAAAAGATGAGCAGAGATTAGGGTCAAAACTAATAGTTCTCCTTGCACTACGCTGAAAATTTCCTATATAAACATCTAAGTCATTCAGTTACGAAAAGTGCTCTTTAAGTTCCATGCAAATACGAAAAAGCATGGCTGTACGTACCAAAGGAAATTTTTTTTTTTGAAAATAATGTACCAAAGGAATTTACATTCTCTTCAACGAAGATATATGATAGAACGAGTGATCTTTACAGTCCTATAACATATTATATGCAGCAGATGTTTACTACCTTGGCTGAAAAATGATATTTTGAAGCTATTATCTACAAAGTGATACATGTCAAATCTGATTTCTTTACGCACTTCAGATTCATATTTCCAAGCGTCACCCAGAAGCGATTGGTATGAAATTGTGAAATAAAAGATAATGTAAAACTGACTATAGACTATATTGTATTGAAATAATCGTAAACATCTAGATCAATTAATACAATTTCTTAAATACATGTTTTCACCTAAAAATTTTAGTCATTGATTTTTCTTACGTATAGAGTGGGTTATACACAATATTATATCTCCAAAAAAAAAAGATTAGTTTTGAGAAACAGTATAAAATGGGTTATAAACAAAGTATTATGTCAAAAAAAAAAGATTAATTTTAAATAATGTCTCATTTTTTTTGTATCGGCAACGTAGTCCATTCATTACATACACACTTATGTCAAGTACAACAAAGAGTTTCTTATTACTGTATTCGTATGGGCTCTAACGTGCCAATTAATTGAGAAATATTATTTTTAAAATAATCTTTTTGTTTTGTGAAAAAAAAAAATAATCTTTATTGTTTTTATGAGTTCATTAAAGAAACTAACCTGGTGCCATCAAATAATAAAATTTGATGATACGTTAGAGCAAGCCAATACGCAGAAGACGTCTTATCCGATCCGACCTTCCCTCTCGACTTCTCTCTTTGTTTTCTTTTAAGTCAACGATCAAAATATCCCGCTCTCTATAAATACTTATTACCCTAACGTGCAAAATCGAGCCATGCAAATAATTAAACTATACCATGTACATCAGTGAGAGGTTTTTAGCATTTTAATATTCTTATTTTTTGGATTTTAATATTCTTCTTTTTTAAATAAAATAAAAAACTTAATTCGGCCAAATGATATCAGTCCACGTCATTATTGAATCTGTATCTTGAATCTCTTATTTAAGAGACGGTTCAAGAATTTTAGCCTATTTTCAATTTTTTTTTCTCAAAACACCTAAGAACCTGGGCAGTGAACCCTAGGTGAACCTCTGATGTAGATAGGTTTTAAATCAAACCACTACGAAGCCTTTCCTCTCTTTTTTTCTTTTTCGTTTTCCCACTTCTCTCAACGACCAGAATTTCTCATGCTATAAGAGCATGTCCATTAGTGATACTGTAAATGGGGTTGTTAAGTTTTTAATATTATTATTTTTTGGATCTGTAAACAGTGAAAGAACAGTGAAAAAACAAGTCTAAAAAAAAATGGCACATGTCAAAAAAATATTCATACTGAACGATCAATCAAAACAAGCCACGTCTTGTATGAGACTATTTCTAAAGTCTCTTAATTAAGAGACAGGTTGATAAGAAAAAAACCATTTTCTTAAAAAAATATATATATATTTTGGCCTATGATACCGTGCCCAAAAAAGTTTTAGACCATCTCCATCCCAAGGTTTTAGTGGGGATATAAGGAATTTTAAGCATTTAAAATAAATCAAAAAATAATTAAATGCTTATATATTGAGTTCATAAACTCTTCCATAAGAACTTCTCTCTCCTGAATATATATCAAATTTAATAATAAACAATGTTTAACAACCCTTCATGGGTATGAGGGGTGGAGATAATCTTAGAAACCCTGATGGATATGGTCTAAGTACTTTTATTAGAGCACCCCCATCGATAATATTTCAGAGGGTATGTGATCATTAAAAATAGAAAAAAGTAAAAAAAGATGAGAGAGAAAGATAATTGGTTCTCATTTGAGAACCCAAAAAAAATTGAGATACTTTTGTAAAATATTTCACTCTTTTATTTGTTAAATTTATTTTGACAAATTTAAAATTTAATTAATTAATTAAATTACAAAAATTAATAAAATTATATTTGGTGCACCGTTGGAGATGTTCTAACACTAACAGAAATCTCAAGAATGTCATTTTAATATATGAGTTTTTGAATTTTGATAGTTTTACACCGATTCAACCCCTTTAACCTGTTTAATGGATGTTAATAAACATTGTTTAGTGTTGAAAAAATGTGGGTTAATTAGACTTGAAAAGACTACTGTTACCCTTAGTTTATCACCAAATCAATTGAAATCCTGGATTTTTCTTCTCTTTCTCTCAACCTAAACTTAGAAAAATCAAAAATGGAAAGCCAAATTTCAGGGTCAGATGCAAACTCATTCCGTCAGAGCTTTAACCAGAAGAATGATGGTCCTCTCTGTCACTTGAGCAGAGCGACTTGGATGTCTAAATTATGGACAGACGAGAATCCGGGGAGAAAGTTTTTCAAATGCAATGTTCATGGTTTTTTTTACTTGGGCAGATAAAGAAAAGTAAAATGGATGGCAGAAGGTGAGTTTATTGGAAGCCCGAGATCAGATTCGTCGTCTAAAAGAGGAAATTAATTAAGAGCTTTGAGAAGTGAAACAACAGATGGTGAGCACAACCGCAGGTGATTCAGCCATGGTGAACTTGGAAATATGGAAGAATCACGATGAAGAGATGAAGAAGCTTGAACACAAAGCTATGGCATCCAAAGAAAGGGAAAAATTGCTCCGCCAATTCGTTGCACTTTCGTGGGGGTGGATTCATCATAGTTACGGCTATAATCCTTAAAATGGCAAAGAATTAGCTCGAGGAGGTGGTTGTGATGACGAAGGAGCTCGAGCTGGTGCTTGTGATGATGAAGGAGCTTGAGGAGGTGCTTGTGATGATGAAGGAGCTCGAGGAGGAGGTGCTTGTAGAGGTGGACCAGTCATATCAACTGCCCTTGATCCCCAAACGTCGAATACCTCACCGAAAAATGGAGCAATATAACACCCATAACCTCTGGGAATAGGAGGTTGACCACGACCTCGAGCATGGTTTCCACGGCCTCGCGGGCGACCTCTACCACGCCCACGGCCTCCAAAATTTACTGCAGGTGGAGCAGTTGAATGCTATTACTCAGAAGAAGGCTGTGTAGAAGTTGAAGCACCTGGTGTTGATTGGCTTTGAGCTCTCCTCCTCTTGGGTGTATTTTCGATGCTCCATGGATCAACCTAGTGAAAAACCATTAGAAACCACTAGTTAACTTGTCAAAACAAATTCCACTAGTTAACCTGTTCAAAAATCATGACATACCGGAGTCTTCCGAGGTCTTCCCCTTTTCCGTTTAGGAGTTGTGTTAATCATAGGTGCTCTCTTACAAGTCCCTATATTATGGCCAATCTGCTTGTAGTTGCTACACGTTATAGTCCTTCCTCCTCTTGTGACTTTTGTAGGATTTGTGGAAGGCTCATGCGCCTCTTTAATCCGATCATATTTTTTGGGATGTCCTGGCATTCTTCTTTTCTCAGGGATTTGAATAGGATATTTTCCTGTCTTTTCCCACATTCTATCTCCATTTACGGGTTTGATGTTGTCTTTGTACGTATCTTGCCACTTGGGTGTCAAATAGTAAGAATCCACAAAGCTGGAAAAAAATGAGTTATAAATCCAGATAACATAACATTACTCACTCTTCACAAAACATTACTCACTCTTCTGGGTCACGATTATGTTCGGTGATGATATAAATGGTATGACGATAAAGTATTCTGGTGAGATCCCACTTTTACAATCAAAATGCTAGTCTGGAAGACATACCTCATAACTCTGAGCATGCTCTAAAAGTGAAACCCATTTTCCATTTAAAATAAAGAAATCTTATTCTATAAAGGAGAATGATTCAAAGTTCCTAACTCGCCAAATTGTGACCCGTGTTAAGTCAATCGATTAGATTTTGACACATATGTGTAATAAATTTCTAATTATATTCTAACATGTAATACGAACAATAAAATTAATCTTTATAATTGATTACTAATCTTAAATAATTGGGAATCCCTACGATTAGCGTGAAATATCTTCCATAACATTTTGGTCATCATTTTAAAACAATTTTTTTTCCCAATTTTTTTTTTAACTCATTCTCTGATTTGAAACTTTTGAAGAATATGTGAAAATAAAGTGAATATCAAAAGAATTTGCTAAACAATACCAAGTTGTCGTTGGTCTAACAATCGAGAGTGTTCTAATCGACTCAAAAGTTAGTTACTTTTTATTTTATTTAGTTTTATGATTCTTATTATCTATGCTAAATCTTATTCATATGTAGTTTTCTTTTCATCACTGTTAGAGTTAATTTAATTATTCTAATAGTGAAATGCACTATATATAATATTATCAATTACAATTTTATCTCTACACTATTATAAAAAAATGGTTTTATTTCTATATGACAATATATTTTACACCAATATAATATTTTTTTTAAGAATTTTTAGTTTTTCTTGTCCATATTTTCATTTCAAACTTATAAAATTTATAGATATCTTACTCTGCGCAAGGGAAAACTTGGTTACTATCTAGTTATTGAGTATTATAAAAACTTGGTTAGCTCCCATTGTTCTTAGTTATATTGTGGGTTCGAAAGGGAAAATTATAAAAACACCTCAAATGAGAGGTTTAGAGAGGGGATCTAAACAATAATAAAAAAAAAGTAAGAGAGAGATTCTAGAATCGGTTCTTAAAGTTCTCTATTAAGAACCCCATCCTAAACTATATCTACACTTGTCTCTTTTTTACTGGTTCCATTTTTTTCTAAAATCAATATTTAATTCTATAATTAAATATTTAATAAATTATTAATTTATATTGTTGAAAATCCATACTGAAGTACTAAGACCATCTCCAAATGTAAGTCTCCATTTTTTACTCAAAAATAGAGTTGTGTTTTGCTCCAATCTATGACTCCATTTTTGACTCCAAAAAAGAATATTCCTAATAGATTCTATTTTTCTTTTACTTTTAATAACCTATAACTTTTAAAAGTTACAAAATAACCCATTTATTTTATTTATCTAAAATATTTATAATTTACGAATTTAATAAAACTAAATATTTATTAAATAAATAAAATTACATAAAATCATAAAAACATAAGAAATTTTATTAAATAAAGAAAAATACAGAAAAACTATGCTTTGAAAGAGCTGAAGATTGGAAAACAAAATGTTATTTTATGACATGAGTTCCATATCAGATCCAAATATTCGTGCATATGTTCAAGGCGAACAAACAAAAATTTTACAAAAGCGGAATGCTCAACAACAAAATCAAGAATTTCCTCATCCATCAACTTCGTTTGGACAATATTTTAATGGTATCGGTGGATCAAGAAGCGATTTAGCAGAATATTAAATTGTTTGTATTTGTTGTGTTAAATTTTTATGTTTATCTTTGATTTTAGCACTTGTTGTATATTTTTCAGTTTATTTTAAGTTGTAATCTTTGGAAATAAAAATTTTAGTGTTCAAATATTTATGGTTGTCTATTTTTTTTTTGTTTTAAATTAGTAAAGTCTTATAATCTTGTCAAAAAAAAATCTTATAAACATGAATCATAAAATAAAAACTTAATTATTAAACCGATATATATATATATATATATATATGAAGATCATTTTTTAATTACATATATATATATATATATATATATAAGTTAAAGTGATATGTGTCACACAAATATTAGGTAGATATCTGAAAAAAGAAAATGCATATAACCATATATAATGTCGAGAATGTTGCTTGCTATATTGATAAAAAGGTATAAAATTATAATGATTTAATATTTTAAAGATCAGGTTGTAAATAAAAAAAGTATAACTGCAAAATGGAGTAGAATAATGTTTTACTTCAAATATGGAGCAATCTCTATATTTTCTCTATTTTGCAGTCAAAAATGAAGTAGAGTTGGAGTGATATTTAGTTCAAAATGGAGTTTGCAACAGAAAATAGAGCAGGGTTGGAGATGCCCTAAGACCATCATTAACGCGGTTTTTTAAATAGGTTTCTTAGGTGTTTTTGGAATTAAATAAAAGATAAATTCCTAATTAAGTTAAGAACCGGTTCTTATTTGGGACTCTTAAGCTCCACATGTCATGATCTGAGTGGACAGAGATCTTGAGAGATGGTTTATATCTTCTTTCTTTCTTCCCCAACGACTCCTCGCTTTCTCCGTCGCATTAATTGACTTTTTTGGGCTCCAAAAGGCAATTGGTCTCTATTTTCCTCTAGATTCTCAATACGGTAAGCACACATGACAAAACCATCTCTCAAAATTGATAATCTACCGATTTCATGGGAGAATTCTTTTCGCCATGGATGCTCTGTTTCGTGATTTTTTATGCTGTCTGTAATTTGATCTATAGCTGAAGCCAGCTCGTTGATGGATCAAATGATGGTTGATAAACCAATCTAATCTCAAACTTCCATCTATTTGTTTGGATTGATACCAGATTGTAAGTGTTGAGATGCTCAGAAACAGAGTATTTGTAGCTTGATCTTTACATAGTTTTCATATAAAGAGATCGATGTTTTAGAGATAATATGAATTCAAAAACTCATACTTCATTTCATAATGATCATCGTCTCTTAAATTGTTTTCTCATCGATTTATACAAAGAAAACACAACAATTATTCTCTAACATTCACCTAACTTCAAATATTTCCACTAACCTTACTTAGACTCTAAACAACATAGCTTAACAACACTTTCTGCTTTTACTGTTCTAACAATTTCTTTGGATTCCAACTGGTTCGGTTTAAAACTAAAAGGGCATTACTCAACACTCTCACTTGCCATTTTATCAATCAAACCGAGCTTGGTACGAAATCTTTTAAAACTCTGGCCTCCCAATGCTTTAGTGAATATATCTGCCAGTTGTTCTTCACCCTTGCAGTAATGCAGTTGAATCTCCCCATTTTTTTCATAATCTCTGACTACATGATATTTGATTTAGATGTGCTTAGTCCTTCTATGCTAAACAGGTTCTTTCCGATTGCTATTGCTGACTGGCTATCGCAGTAAATGGATACCACCACTGGAGTGTGAACCCTTAGGTCTTCAAGTAGTCGTCTCAACCAAGTTGCTTGGTTTGATGCTGCACACAGAGCCATATACTCTGCTTATGCGGTTGATTGAACGACAATATCTTGCTTGCTGGTTTGTCATGTAAAAACAACTGATCCAATGCTAAAACAATAGCCTGTTGTAGATTTTAGATTCTCTTTGCATCCTCCCCAGTTACTATCCGAATGACCAATCAGTTTAGATTCCTTCACTGCGTTGAACATTAGCCCTATACCGATTGTTCCTTTAATATATCTCAGAACTCTTTTGGCATCCTTGAGATGAGAAAATTTTGGTTCTTTCAAATACCTGGATAAGTAGGAAGCAGAAAACATCAGATCAGGTCGAGTAGCAGTTAGGTACAGCAAACCTCCTACTAAGCTTCTGTAGACACTGCCATCGGCAAGATCCTCTTCTTCATCTGGATTCTTATGCTGAGTTATAAGGGGTGTACTCATGATCTTTCATTTCTCCATATTGAACTTCTTCTACAGTTTTCTCGCATAACATTCTTGAGACAGGAATATACCTTCTCGGCTTTGAACAATTTCCATTCCAAGGAAATAGTTCATAACCCCAAGTCTGACATCTCAAACTCATTCTTCATTGCAGTCTTAAAGTCATTCACCATACTCTCATCATCTCCTGTGACAATGAGATCATCTACATAGATACAAACAACCAGTAACTTCTCGTTGTCTTCTTTTGTGTACAAAGAATGATCATTGTCACTTCTCCTGAAGTTTTCTCTCTTGAAAAACTCGTCAATTCTGCTGTACTAAGCTCTCGGAGCTTGTTTTAAACCGTAGAGAGCCTTGTGCAACTACAGAACATGTTCTTCCTTCTCTTTTCTTTCGAATCCCAGAGGTTTTTCAGCATATATCTCTTCATCTAATCTTTCAGTCAAAAAGGCAGACTTAACGACGAGTTGAAACCATTTCCATCTCTTTTGAGCCGCTACTGCAAAAAGCAGTCTGATGGTTTCATTTCTTGAAAATGGAGCAAAAGTCTTGTGGTAATCCACACCATATTGTTGAGTAAAACCTTTGGCGACTAGCCTCGCCTTGTGTTTCACCACATTTCTTTTGGCATCAGTCTTTAATCTGTATATCCATTTCACTCCCACAACGTTCTTGCCAGGTGGTCTTTCGACTAGTTCCCAGGTCTCATTCTTTTTGATCATCTGTATCTCTTCTTTCATTGCCTCCTTCCATTCCTTGTGTTTGAATGCTTCTTCAAACAGAGATGGTTCTTCTAAACTGCTGTAGCATCCTTTCATTACTGCAGAGTATTCTATGTCTGCGTATGGAGCAGTAAGTAGAATATATGAAAGTGATCGAGTTCTTTTGTTCACTCGCCTTGAGCTTCCTCCTGGACTTCTGTAATCGGTACTTGTGGATGCAGGGCTTTCATCTCATGGTTCATTATAGTTGTTTGGTTCTGCTTCTCCAGTTTCAGAGACTTCTTCTTCAGTTTTGATTTCAAGAGGTATGTTTTGATCCTTTACCACTTCTTTATTTCCCCAGTCCCACTTTCTGTCTTCGTCGAAGATGACATCTCTAGAGATGTCTATCTTGTTTTCTTCCAGAAGATACATTTTGTACCTTTTTTTTGAGACCTGTAACCAACAAATATTCCTCTCTTAAACTTATCATCTCACTTTCTTCTTTTCTCGCTTGGGATATGGACATAGTAGAGGCATTCGAATACTTTCATATGCCCTACTCCTGGTTTGGAACCATTCCATGCTTCAAGAGGAGTTTTTCTTTTTGGAGCTCTTGTTGGTGTTCTGTTTTGAACATA
Organism: Eutrema salsugineum; assembly: GCF_000478725.1. NCBI lineage: Eukaryota > Viridiplantae > Streptophyta > Magnoliopsida > Brassicales > Brassicaceae > Eutrema > Eutrema salsugineum. The sequence goes on from NW_006256612.1 coordinate 677,937, forward strand.
AGCGGCATTGTAGACCGTTTCTGCCCAAAATTTTAAGGGTAAAACTTTTGCTTTAACCATTGATCTGCTCAAAGTTTAATCCCTAAGCTACTCTGTAAGAGCACATATGTGCAGTTGTAGTATGTAGGGGTCGAACCACAGAGACAAGAGATCACTCAATAAACTTTATAGAGTTTGAGTTACGCTAAGAAGAAATATTGAAACTAAATGGCAATGCGACAGAAGTAAATTAAGCAGCAATAAAAATGGTTTGTAAGTTCGATTTGATAAAGATTAGGTCTAGGGCGTTTTTCAGGAGATCAATGAATGCATGTCAACTTAACTAATCAGGATTCAGTTTTAAGCACGGTTCTTGAACTCGAAACACAGAATTATAATTAACCAACTTCCGTTGTGAGAATTATCTAAGTTAAAATCTTAGAATTCCAAATTCCTTTGCAAATCCTACAGATTTAAACCAGCTTTAATGCACAAGTTCGATATGTTCACAAAGCATCTAAACCAAATTCCTTTGCGAATAGCTACTTTGCTCACCCTAGGTTCTTTCCAGTTATTCAATTACACTTCCGTGTCAATTAAGCAACCTAAGATCTAAGTTCTAGGTGATCAATCTAGAATAAGCATTAAGAACAACCTAAGATGAAGAACTAATAAATATGAACCCTAACTAGCAAGTTAATCAATCATTCAAAGCAAACCCTAATTAACCCTAAACCTAACAGGTGATCTACTCAGACATGATTATTGGAACAACAAACATGATGAATAGAAGGCAATAGATTAAATCAAAATAGATAAAGGGGTTCGAAATCTTCTCTCTAAACGAACAGAGTTTCAGACTTGTCTCCCCAAGCTCTCAAAAATCGCTAAAGCCGAAAACTCAGAGTATCTTTCTCTCAAAAATCTAAAGTATCGATAATAAGGGAATAAAAATCCTATATATATTTCTAAAACACGTTTTGGGCTTCCTTGGAAACGTTTAGGCCCAACTCCTTCTTCAAATAGGAAACAAAATTCGTCTTTTCCTTATTTCTTTGACAAGTGTCGAGCGTCACTCTCCATGGTGTCGAGCGACACTAAAGCACGAAATCCATCCTTGACGAATTTGATCCTAGTTTAGCTCCAAAGTGCTCCAAAATCTCCAGTTAAGCTCCAAGCGTACCTAAGACCTGTAAAGACTCCAAAAGACTCGAAAGACACCAAAAAAAATTCTATAAATAAGACCTATACCATGGTTTAAAATCATAAAAACCATGATATATCAACTCCCCCAGACTTAGCATTTGCTTGCCCTCAAGCAAACAGAATACCAAATAAAAGAAAGAGGTTTGAAAACACAGAGACTCAACTTTTCATTGGAACATCGCTTTTGACCGATCACCCTGCAACTCAACTACTGCTTCATCATTCCAAATCGAACCACCATGTACTTCTCCGTAGACATTCACAGCTTCCCAGATTAAGTCCAAAATTCCACAACATTGTCCATAAACCTTCATCGCTGGGTCTCACTGATGATTCAGATGCCAAGAACCTTCTAGACTCTTTCCCGTTCTATACTCAAACAAATCAGCCATACACACTTTGGTACTTTTTCTCTCCCCCAGACTTATTCTTTTCGCGCACTCATCATCTTTTTTTTTATGGCATATACTCGATAAGGGTAAAGCTGCGAGTACTGATGGTGTTTGCCATCAAGTCCCCGAGTTGTCCCCTTACCTTGTATCAAAGCTTTTCAGCGAATAGTGGGGTCATAGGAAACTTTCCTACCCCTCACTTCCTTCCTTTGTGTGATCATTCCAACTTAGAAGTGAAATAATTGGATCATTGGAAACATTCCTAACCCTTCACTCCTAAGCGAAAATCATCTCAATCTTTTCACCCTTTTTCTTTCTTTCTTCACTTTTTAGCTTGTCACAGGGAGAGAAACACCAGCATTAAATTTCACACAGGCTTTCATTTGTCAAGTATGAACGAGGAATCAAGCTCTATGAACATCAGTCACATCAATGAGTTAAAAGTGAAGTTCAGAACTTAGCTCAGGTTAGTGGATTCTGTTGGAAACATGGACGCCTCTAGTCAACTGGTCAGCCTTTGGATTTTTCATTAGTCGGATCTAGACTGAATCTGCAGCAGTGGTCACTTAGATGAAAGGTCAGCATAATAATTCCAGGAAAAGCATCATAATCTCCAACAAGTTTTGACTCAAAAACTTTTTGACACGACTGACTCATAAGAAAAACAGACACAATGTCAGCAACTACCTCCCCCAGACTTGAACAACACTGTCCCCAGTGTTATCTAGTCCGAAGTTGACGAAACAAGAGAAAAGAAACAGAGAAACACAGGAAAAACGGAGAACTTACCTGGCTGCAATGATGGTGTCGCGCGACACTTATGATGGTGTCGTGCGACACTTGTTCTCTTCGTACCAAATAGCAGCAGACCAATCTGAATTTCTGGTTTGACTCCGGTTACCTGATTTCCTTTTTTTTTTATTGGCGCCGTTGCCGGGGAGTCATGAGGAAGGAGTGATGATGATTTCTGAACAGGTCAGTGCTGTGATTCAGAATAAGATTCCAGAGAAACTCTCAGACCCAGGAAGCTTTGTTTTGGACTGCTCTATCTTCTCAGAGAGGTTCAAGAGATCGCTGTGTGATCTTGGTTCAAGTGTTAACCTAATGCCATACTCTGTAGCTGTTAGCCTTGGGATGACTGATTTCAAGCCAACTAAGATCTCTTTGATCCTAGCAGATCGATCTAAAAGAATCCCAAAAGGTGTCTTGGAGGATGTTCCGATTAAAGTTGGTGATTGCATAATTCCTACAGATTTCGTGGTTCTGGAATATGGAGAGAAACCCAAAGATCCTCTTATCCTGGGAAGATCGTTTTTAGCTACAGCTGGAGCGGTAATTGATGTCAAGCATGGTAACCTTGATCTCCACTTGGGAGATACCATCATGACTTTCAAGATGGAGAAGCTGAAGGATCCAACCATAGATGGTCAGACATTCCAAGTCAGTGCAATACCTGAAGTGATAGTTGGAGATCAGAACGTGTTTGATGCTGAGAAGGTGAAAGATCAACCTGAGTTGACTAAGACGTCTACAGAACCAGTAGCTGCTATTGCACAGAAAGCTCACAACATCAAGTTCCATTCATCTCCACCAAAGAATAGGTCAAGGTCACCCAAACACAGATCTCACCCTGGTGTTATTCCTGCATTCCTTGGACGACCTCATTGATAACTTAGAGTTTTCACTCTTTATAGAGGTTATCAATACCCCTGTCCTTGTAGTACAAGGGGTTATCAATCCAAGCTTGTAGTGGAGACACTATCTATGTCATTTGTTGACTTAAGTCAAGACAGATCGATGAAGGTTTTTACTAAGCTAAGTAACAAGCGAATGAGCATAAAAGTAAAGCAAATGATGAGATTTAAACAAAGCTAAGATGCAAATGACAAATAAACGATTCGGATGATGACAATGAATGATAAAGGCAGAAGCTTTAGACAGGATATTTGACTCGGGTGCTTCCAAGCTAAACTAATGGGCTAATGAATCATTTTATCAAGCGATTTCATTTGACTATGAACTCAAGGCATGTTAATCTTCTCATGAAAGTATTAAGCATCTAAACTGATCCTCTTTCATACCAAAATCCCTTTTGAGAAGCATGAATCAGTCAGCAATAAGATTCAGTTCAAAAATGCCATTTAAGAGAACAAACTATCACTCTCGCGATGAAAGACTCTTAAACCCTTAACCGAGTGGTTCAGACATTTCTACAAACACTTTTGATGCGAGATATGTCTAAGATCTGAACCTCAAGTGATGTGCTTGGATCCAGCCTAGAGATCTCGGCGGTTAAGGAATGAAACATGCAAGACTAGACACCTAAACCCATTAATCTATCTTGAAAGCACCCTAATCTACCTATCTAAAGCCTCTTAAACGACTACTCACTGATCATAACGAGCTCACTAAGTCCTTTGCAAGACGTGTAGCTTGTCATGATAAGGAGTTTAATACTGAATGATAAAAGAAATAAAGAAAGAACAAGATTTCTGATGCAAAAACGAGATATCGGATTAGATTAATCAACTTTCATAAAAGAGGCAAGTTCTTAGAGCTAAAACAGATAAGAGATAAGATGATTAGGTTTTTGGTCCTAAAATATATTTATAGCAAAGGGAAAGTGCCGCGGGTCAGCCCGGAACAAACCAGATACTGAGCCGCCTTCTTGGGTTGATGGGTGAGTGCCACGGTGTGTCGGAGAGTGAAGCCGAGGTCTTCATGTCGAGGAGTGCACGTGAGTTAGGATCCAAATGAAGATCTCGTGAAGAACACGTCAAGAACATGCATGAACCCTAGTCTTTGATCCATCTTCACGTGTGTGTTCTTGAGCCGTCTTGTTCTTGATTCTGGGTTTGTGACAAGGGGCCTCGGGATAAAATGCCGAGGAGCTTGGTAGTCGAGGGGTTTGGGAGAACAGAGTCCGGCATGCACGCCGAGGTCATTACACCGAGGTGCACGTTCAACACTTAGTCGTTTCCAGATTCACTTCTTACGTGTGCATGCCTTGATCCCAACGTGCCGAGGCGCCAGCACGAGGTCTAGTCCAAAGTACCCCCAAGATACGAGCCTTGAGCAATGCCGAGGCAATGATGCCGCGGCCTGAGAAAATACTTAGCGTGTATCGCAACTCATTTAGGCTCGTATCGACCATATTGCCTTCCGGAGATAGTAGCTTTCAACACACGACTCCAATTGCTCTGAGGCCAGTTCCATAGTCAAGATGACTCAATAAGCTCGAACTTTGGTGCAGAAATCGTTGGAGCTTGGGAAGTGGAAGGCTTTCTGGATTTCACATCTTTGCACCGCATTGGATTCACCAGAAAATGAGCTTTTGGACTGATGTGAACTCCGGAGAGCTTATCTTTCAAACCATTGATCCGAATTGAGTGATTCCAAGCGTTCTGAGAAGAGCTTTCACAGATCTCAAACTTTGATGAAGACCGGGCAAGCTAGTTCGGATCGGAAAGGCTCCGTCCGTTGTAATCTCTGAAATCCGCTGTTCGGTTCTCGAGTACGTGTAATGCTGGTGCTTCTTCCGGAAGCTGTATCTTCCTCCTCACTGGTTCGAATTGGATGATTCCAACTGTTCCGGGATCTTTGCTTGATTATCTCCAACTTGGGTGAAGACCCCGCTAACTGATTCGGACCGGAAGGTTCCCCGGATTGCTGATCTTTGAAACGCGCAGGCAAGGACAGGTTTTGGTCGAGAAAAGCTTCCCGCGGTAAGGAAAATGACCGAGGGCTATGTACCGCGGTAAGCTTTTTAGCCGTAAAATTCTTCTCGCCTCGGCCAAAAACTTAACCCGTGGTATTTTGCACCCGATACTCGACCCAGGCTGATTTTGGTCGATCGGTAAGGGTTTTGGTCGGTAATGAGCGTTCGGTAAGCTTTTTGACCGAGGTTTCTGTCCAGCCGGTACGTGTTTTGGCCGAGAAATTCCTCCAGGCGTTTTTCATCATTTTTGACCCTTTTCTTCACCGTTTTCTTCTCTGATCCTCTTCTTAAGCTCCAAATGGCTCCCAAAGCACCTGATAAAGACTTCAAAACATGCAAAACTCCTTGGGACCTAATGCAAGCCCTAAATCCTATTTTCATGCCTAAAGACTCAATTTACATGGGAAAACACATGATGAGGACTCTAAAATGCACTCTAAATGATGTAAAATATAAACATATCACTCCTGCGCACAACGCTTACACACCACCATGGATGAGACGACTTTCACAAAGGCATTCTATGCCATTGTCTGAACCACCAGATGGATAATCTATCCATAGTCAAGCTAATGACTTAAAACAAGCGCTTGGTGGAAGGCAATCCACTGGTAAGTCTGTACATAAGTCTTTTTGTTTCAGCTGATTTTCGTTTTTCGTTTTCGTGTTTTAGGTGAAGCAGAGCCTGGTGTCGAGCGACACCAGCATCGGTGTCGCTTGTCACTTGTTTCTGTAAAAAAAAAAAAATTGGAAAATCAGGAAACCGGAGTAAAACCAGAAATTCGGATTGGTCTGCTGCAATTTGGTACGAGAAGAACAAGTGTCGCACGACACCATCATAAGTGTCGCTCGACACCATCATTGCAACCAGGTAAGTTCTCTGTTTTTCCTGCGTTTCTCTGTTTCCTTTCTTTTGTTTCACCAACTTCGGACTAGATAACACTGGGGACAGTGTTGTTTAAGTCTGGAGGAGGTAGTCACTAACATTGTGTTTGTTTTTCTTAAGAGTCAGTTGTGTCAAAACGTTTTTGAGTCAAAACTTGTTGGAGATTATGATGCTTTTCCTGGAATTATTGTGCTGACCTTTCATCTAAGTAACCACTGCTGCAGATTCAGTCTAGATCCGACTCATGAAAAATTCAAAGGCTGACCAGTTGACTAGAGGCGTCCATGTTTCCAGTGAAAGGTTGTTTTTGAGAGCTTTTGAGGAGACAAGTCTGAAACTCTGTTCGAGAGAGAGAAGATTTTGAACCCCTATTTATTTATCTATTTACTGTTTTCTGCAATCTATTCATTCATTTTTATTGTTTCAATCTCCATGTATGAGTAGTTTGCTTGTTAGGTTTAGGATTCTCATAAAGGATTTCATTGGATGTTAGATTGATTTGTTAATTAGGGTTCATATTTGTTAGTTCTTCACCATAGGTTGTTCTTAAAGCTAATTATGGACTGGCCACCTAGAATTTAGATCTTAGGTTAATTGATTGACACGGAAGTGTAATTGAATAACTGGAAAGAACCTAGGGTGAGCAAAGTAGCTATTCGCAAAGGAATTTGGTTTAGATACTTTGTGAACATATCGAACTTGAGCATTAAAGCTGGTTTAAATCTTTAGGGTTTGCAAAGGAATTTGGAATTCTATGATTTTAACTTAGATAATTCTCACAACGGAAGTTGGTTAATTTTAATTTTGTGATTCGAGTTCAAGAACCATGCTTAAACCTGAACCCTGATTAATCGATTAATCTGCATTCATTGATATCCTGAGAAACGCCCTAAACCTAATCTCCATCCATCTGAATCTTACAAACGTTTTTACTGCATCGTTTTATTGCATCCTGTTTTCTTTTCATTAATCTGCTTAGCGTAATTCAAGTCTTTTAGGTTTATTGAGCGAATCTCTCGTCTCTGTGGTTCGACCCCTACATACTACAACTGCACATCTGTGCTCTTGCAGAGTAGCTTAGGGATTAAACTTTGAGCATATCAAGTTTTTTTTTGTTTCTTTTCACAGAAGCAAGTGACAAGCACACCGAAAGTGGTGTCGCTCGACACCAGCCTCTGTTTCACCTGAGACACAAAAAAATAAAAACGAAAATCAACTGAAACAAAAAGACTTATGTACAGACTCACCAGTGGATTGCCTTCCACCAAGCGCTTGTTTAAAGTCATTAGCTTGACTTGATGGTGATTCAGGCAAGAGGTGCACCGTCCAGAGGAACGATATGTCCATCTGGAATCTCAGCTTTGGCCCAGTAGTGCTTCACCCTTTGTCCATTCACTGTGAACTCCCTGCTGCCATCTGGTGTGAGGAGGACGATGGCACCATAGGGGCGAACCTCTTTGATTATGAAAGGACCTGACCATCAAGAACGAAGTTTACCAGGAAACAATTGCAGGCAAGAGTTATATTGAAGTACCTGGTCATTCGGTTCGAATCGCCTGGAGAGGATTTTGGAATCGTGATACGCCTTGGTCCTCTCTTTGTACAGCTTCGAATTCTCATAGGCATGGTGCCTGATTTCGTCCAACTCATTCAGCTGTATCAGTCTCCTTTCTGCAGCAGACTTGATGTCGAAATTCATCATCTTTATTGCCCAAGCTGCCTTGTGTTCGATCTCCACTGGAAGGTGACAGGGCTTTCCATAGAGCAGGTGGAAAGGTGTGGTGTCTAGAGGTGTTTTGAACGCTGTCCTGTACGCCCAGAGTGCATCGTCCAACTTCGCAGCCCAGTCCTTTCGAGTTTTACCCACCGTCTTCTCCAAGATCTCCTTGATCTGTCGATTCGACACTTTGACCTGTCCACTCGTCTGAGGGTGATAAGGAGTTGCAACTCGGTGATGAACTCCATGCTTCCTTAGGAGTTTTTTGAAAACCTTGTTAATAAAGTGAGAACCACCATCACTTATTACAATTCGAGGTACTCCAAATCGAGGGAAGATGATGGTTTTGAACATCTTAAGAACCACTGAAGAATCGTTGGTGGGGCTGGCAATGGCTTCGACCCACTTAGAAACATAATCAACAGCAACCAGGATGTACTTATTCCCATAAGAAGAGGGAAAAGGACCCATGAAATCGATGCCCCAGCAATCGAATACTTCAACCTCAAGTATGAAGTTATGTGGCATCTCATGTCGCTTACTGATCTTCCCTCTCCTCTGACAAGCATCACACTGCGAGATAAAAGTATGCGTGTCGCGAAACATTGTAGGCCACCAAAAGCTTGCTTGAAGTACCTTAGACACTGTTTTGAAGGTCGCAAAGTGTCCAGCATATTAAGATCCATGACAATGAAACAGCACCTATGGAACTTCTGACTCTGCAATGCATCTTCTGTAAATCCCATCAGAACAGTGCTTGTACAGATATGGCTCATCCCAGTGATATCTCCTCAGCTCTCTCAGGAACTTCTTCTTCGCGTACCCTTTAAAGTTCTCAGGTTCAGCCTCTGCAGCGAGATAATTGGCAATATCAGCATATCAAGGACGTTGGGTGGCAGAGACAGCAGCTAAACTGATCTCAGGAAGTCTGCTTCGAATTTGAGAAGTCTCTGTGTTCTGCTGCGCAAGGTGTCGCGTGACACTAGTGGTGGTGTCGCTCGACACTAACGTATCTCCAATACGAAAAGCCTGCAATTCTTCGTCAAATCTGCTCGTAAACCCAGTCTCCACATATTATACATTCTCATCTGGCAGAAAATCGTCTATGGGTACGTCCTCTTCAACCCTGATGCGTGAGAGGTGATCTGCAACACCATTCTCAACACCCTTCTTGTCTTTGACCTCAATATCAAACTCCTGAAGAAGTAACAGCCATCACAGTAACCTTGGCTTTGCATCCTTCTTCTGCATCAGGTATTTGAGTGTGGAATGATCTGTGTGCACAATAACCTTCGATCCCACAAGGTAGGGTCGAAATTTCTCAAAAGCAAAGACCACAGCCAACAGCTCCTTCTAAGTAGTAGCATAGTTCCTTTGAGCATCATCCAGAGTTCGACTGGCATAGTAGACTGCATGAAGCTTCTTGTCCTTCTTCTGTCCTAGAACAGCACCAACAGCAAAATCACTGGCATCACACATCACCTCAAAAGGCAAATTCCAGTCAGGAGGCTGCATAATAGGGGCGCTTATCAAAGCGTGTTTGATCTGTTCGAACGCGGCAAGACATTCGTCTGTAAACTCAAACTTGGCCTCCTTGCATGGCAAAACAGTAAGAGGACGTGCAATCTTGCTGAAGTCTTTGATAAAGCGACGATAAAATCCTGCATGACCCAAAAGCTTCTAACCGATTTCGCAGAATCAGGTGGTGGCAAACTCATCATGACGTCAATCTTCGCACGATCCACTTCGATACCAGCTGCAGAAACCTTGTGCCCAAGCACAATCCCATCCCTGACCATAAAATGACACTTTTCCCAGTTAAGGACCAAGTGCTTCTCTTCACAGCGAGCTAGAACCTTGCAGAGATTATCCAGACAGTCTTTAAAAGATCCTCAATCATGTCAGTGAAGATGGACATCATACATCGCTGAAAAATCGCAGGAGCATTACAAAGTCCAAAGGGCATTCTACGATATGCAAAAATACCGTATGGACATGTAAAGGTGGTCTTTTCCTGATCATCTGGGTGGATGGGGATCTGGAAAAATCATGAGTACCCATCGAGGAAGCAGTAGTAGGGATGACTTGCAAGTCTCTCCAGCATCTGATCGATAAAGGGCAATGGAAAGTGATCTTTCCTGGTCGCTGCATTCAGCTTCCTATAATCGATACACATCCTGTGTCCAGTCACTGTGCGCGTTGGAATCAACTCATCTTTGTCATTCTTCACAACTGTAACTCCTCCTTTCTTAGGAACCACGTGCACAGGACTGACCCAAGCACTACCTGAAATTGGATAGATGATCCCAGCTTCCAACAGCTTCATGATCTCCTTCTTGACGACGTCTTTCAGATTAGGCTTCAACCTGCGCTGGTGTTCGATCGATGACTTCGACTCATCCTCCAGGTGAATTCGATGCATGCACAGATCTGGTGAGATACCTGAAATATCATCAAGAGAATAGCCAAAAGCTTTGCGATGCTTGCGCAGCTTGCTCAGTAGTAAGGTAACCTCCGCATTGTTCAAAGAAGAGTTAATAATGACTGGATAAGTGGAATTGGAGCCTAGAAATGCATACCTTAGTCCTGCAGGTAGCTGTTTGAACTCAATCTTGGGCACTTTCTCTTCACTCCAGTCGGATAATTGCTTTACCTTTGCAGGAGTCTCGAGCTGTTCTATCTGTGCTGCCAGCTGCATCACATGCTCGCTGGAATTCAACATCTTCAGGTAAGATGCTGAAATTTCGTCCAAGTGTTCAGCTTCGGTTGCAGACGTGGTCAGAGCTCTCTCCAGTGGATCTGTAGGTAGCATCTCATGGAAGATCTCCTCTGCAAATTCCTTGAGAGTGTCGACGTAGAAGGTCTGACCATCGATGGTGGGCTTCTTCATCAGCTTGTCCATGTTAAAGTTCATCACCAGATCTCCAACATTCAGAGCGATTCTGCCTTTCCTGACATCGATGATAGCACTTGCTGTAGCTAGAAAAGGTCTCCCAAGGATAAGAGGATCCTTAGGCTCCTCTCCATACTCCAAAACCACAAAGTCAGTCGGTATCATGCAGTCGCCAATCTTGATTGGAACATCTTCTAACACTCCTTCAGGTGTCCTTGTCGATCGATCAGCTAGGATAAGAGATATCCTTGTTGGCTTGAAATCAGTCATGGCGGGATTGACAGCTACTGAATAAGGCATGAGGTTAACACTTGAACCCAGATCACACAGCGATCTCTTGAATCTCTCTGTGAAGATAGAGCAATCCAAGACAAAGCTTCTTGGATCAGATAGCTTCTCTGGAATTCGGTTCTGAATCACTGCACTGACTTGCTCAAATATCATCATCACTCCTTGTTCATGGCTGAGATTATTGGTCACCATTCGCTTCACATAACGTCTGATAACAGGAGTGATTTTTACAGCATCAACCAAAGGTATCTCAATCACAAGCTTTTCCATCAAAGCTTTGCACCGTGCATCATCGAGCTCTTGCTTGGACTTCCTAGGGCTCCTTGGGTAAGGAACCTTAGGTTTGTAGACTTTCTCCTCAGCAAATTTCGAATTTGGAGCACCAACAGCTTCGCCCTGTGGTTGGTGACGCGCGACACTGGTTGTGGTGTCGCTTGACACCGGCTCTACAATCTCAGGAACTTCTTCAGGGTATTCCAAATCCACGACCTCAGGTGCAGGAGGCGTCTTCTTGGGCTCAGAACTCAGATTTTTACCACTCCTCAACGTGATAGCACTGCAGTGATGCCTTGGATTGGTGTCAGTCTTCCCAGGAAGAAAACCTTCTTGCCTTTTAACAGAACCTGCAGTTTGAGCAACTTGTGTGTCGAGATGCTTGACATGAGTGTTCAAAGCTTCGATTTTCCCATTCAGATCAAGGTAGAGGGCATCCATCTTTCCATTGAAGTCCACAGTGAGCTTCTGCTGACCTTCCAGAATTTGTTCCAGCATAGACTTCATCTCATTGTCAGGAGTTTGAGGTTGAGTTGAAGGAGTGCTGTAGTTTCTGGAAAAACTGTTGTTGGAATAAGGCTTCTGGTACTGAGGCTTAGGCGTGTAACCAGAGAAATTCTGATTACTGTTGAAGGTACTCCTCTGATTGTTTCCATTGTAGTTTCTGTTACCTTGCTGATTACCAAACCTCTGACCCTGAAACCCTGATCCACTAACAAAGTTGACATCTTCCACCTCAACTTCATCCTCAGGTTCGAAACTCTCCACTTCCTGTGCGAATCTGACAGACTTCTTACCCACTAAAAGACTGTGCACAGAGTCAAGCTTAGCTTTCACCTCAGCAATCTGCGATCTATCCATGCTCCCAGCTTGCCTCTTCCGCTCAAGATCGGCATTCTTGGTGCTATTGCTAGATGCCAAGTTTTCGATGAGCTCAACAGCTTCTTCTGGGTATCTGGTGTTGAAGTTTCCATTGCTTGCTGCATCAAGTGCCATCTGATACCTCCAGTCAATACCTCTAAAGAAGATACCCAGTAACTGCACATCGCTGAAGCCATGATGGGGGCAGTCTCGCTGGTACGACTTGAATCGCACCCAAGAAGCTTTGAACGCTTCAGTTGGTTCTTGAGAGAATGTCGAAATTTTCGTTCTCAATTCCTCAGACCGAGCATCATCGAAGAAGTTGTGCAGGAAAGCATTCCTGGTCTCTTCCCAAGTAGTGAGTGATCCTGGCTCCAACTGCTTCAACCAGTTAGCTGCTTCTCTAGCAAGAGAATAAGGAAACAGCTTGCAGAGGAGGAAATCATTGGACACTCCATTGTATTTGATGCTGGTGACCAAGTCCTCAAACCTCTCGATGTGGTCCATAGGGTGCTCATGAGAGTGACCATGAAAAGGATGCTGTCCCACAAGAGTGTAGTACACAGGCTTCAACTCAAAATCGTTCCTTTGAAACGCAGGGGCGCGAATCGCAGAACGATTTGCATAGAACTGCTCAGGCCTGTTGTAATCTCTGATTGTTCGTCCACGACCAGCTGCAGGTGCAGGTTCCCTCACATTCCGCTCCTCTGGAACGTTCCTCTGATGTGGAACGATCACAACATTACCACGCGGTGCAGGTGATGGATTCTGGTCAACAACATCCACTGGTAAAGGTGCTGGTGGAATGATGTTGCCATCTCCATCAACCCTTTGGCCTCTCGCATTGCACATTTGACCCTCTTGGTCTCTCCAGACTCCAGCATCATCACGAACAAGTCCGTTGGCGTTTTCCATCATTGCCGGATCTTTTGCTTTCCTGTTCGTTCGCTCTAACTCAGCTAGCTCCTCGTTGCTCAAATTTACTAGCGGGATATCCTTGTTGCTTCTGGTTCCACGAGTATGCATAAACCTGAAGCACCAAAAACAAAGAGAGAAAACGAAATAAGCAAATTAGGTTATAAAAGCGAAAGGTGTCGCGTGACCACTTGGTGTCGCTCGACACTAAGAAGAAAAACTTAGTCGAAACTCAAAAACTAGGTTTAATGGCGAAATCAAGTCCCCGACAACAGCGCCATAAATTGATCTGCTCAAAGTTTAATCCCTAAGCTACTCTGCAAGAGCACAGATGTGCAGTTGTAGTATGTAGGGGTCGAACCACAGAGACAAGAGATCACTCAATAAACTTTATAGAGTTTGAGTTACGCTAAGCAGAAATATTGAAACTAAATGGCAATGTGACAGAAGTAAATTAAGCAGCAATAAAAACGATTTGTAAGTTCGATTTGATAAAGATTAGGTCTAGGGCGTTTTTTAGGAGATCAATGAATGCAGGTCAACTTAACTAATCAGGATTCAGTTTTAAGCACGGTTCTTGAACTCGAAACACAGATTTATAATTAACCAACTTCCGTTGTGAGAATTATCTAAGTTAAAATCTTAGAATTCCAAATTCCTTTGCAAATCCTACAGATGTAAACCAGATTTAATGCACAAGTTCGATATGTTCACAAAGCATCTAAACCAAATTCCTTTGCGAATAGCTACTTTGCTCACCCTAGGTTCTTTCCAGTTATTCAATTACACTTCCGTGTCAATTAAGCAACCTAAGATCTAAGTTCTAGGTGATCAATCTAGAATTAGCATTAAGAACAATCTAAGATGAAGAACTAATAGATATGAACCCTAATTAGCAAGTTAATCAATCATTCAAAGAAAACCCTAATTAACCCTAAACCTAACAGGTGATCTACTCAGACATGATTATTGGAACAACAAACATGATGAATAGAAGGCAATAGATTAAATCAAAATAGATAAAAAGGTTCAAAATCTTCTCTTTAAACGAACAGAGTTTCAGACTTGTCTCCCCAAGCTCTCAAAAATCGCTAAAGCCGAAAACTCAAAGTATCTCTCTCTCAAAAATCTAAGGTATCGATAAAAAGGGAATAAAAATCCTATATATATCTCTAAAACACGTTTTGGGCTTCCTTGGAAACGTTTAGGCCCAACTCCTTCTTCAAATAGGAAACAAAATTCGCCTTTTCCTTATTTCTTTGACAAGTGTCACTCTCCATGGTGTCGAGCGACACTAAAAATCCATCCTTGATGAATTTGATCCTAGTTTAGCTCCAAAGTGCTCCAAAATCTCCAATTAAGCTTCAAACGTACCTAAGACCTGTAAAGACTCCAAAAGACTCGAAAGACACTAAAAAGACTCTATAAATAAGACCTATACCATGGTTTAAAACCATAAAAACCATGATATATCAACCATTGTTCTAGCCATCTCTATCAAACTTCTGTTCCTTCTTTCCAAAACTCCATTCTGCTGTGGTGAATAAGCAGCAGTCAATTGCCTTTCAACACCATTTTCTTCAAGAAACTTTGTGAATTCACCGGACATGTACTCTGAGCCTCTGTCGGTTCTGAGTGTCTTGATTTTGCAGTTAGCTTGATTCTCCACCAGATTTTTGAATCTCTTAAAGGTTTTGAAGACGTTAGACTTAGCCTTTAAGAAGTAAACCCACACCATTCTAGTAGCATCATCAATGAAAGTGAGCACATACCTGCTACCACTGAAAGAGGTGTTTTACATCGGTCCACACAAGTCACTGTGAATTAGCTCTAACTTCTGAGTTGCTCTTGAATCAGATTCTTTTGGAAATGAATCTCGGCTGTGTTTTCTGGGAATCCAACTTTCACATCAATCTTGAGTTATTTTGAATTTAGGTAAGCCGGTGACTATACCTTTTGACTGCATAATCTTCAGGTCTGTATATCCTGTGTGTCCGAGTCTTTTGTGCCACAGCTCTTCTTTCTGTAGCCACCATTGCAGGTTCTTCATTTGAGTGCCATGATGTGAAAAATCTTTTTCACCATAGGAACTTCACCTATTTTCCTCCCAGATCTGTCGTGAATGGTGCAGTTGCTTCCTTGAAAGATGACTTTGTATCCATTTGTGATCATCTGCAGAACATTTAGAAGATTCTTTCTAAGTTTGGGTACTAAAAAACATCTTTTATGATTCTCTTTCCCTGCTTGGTTGTCACCTCGATGTCTCCTTTTCCTTCTGCCATTACCACAGCTCCATTTCCAATAGGAACTTTAATGTTTGTGTTGATTTTGACAAACATGTTCCTATTTGGTGTCATGTGATTTGTACATCCAATTTCTACGAGCCAAGTATTTTCTTTACTTGATTCTTCTTCTTCTTGTCTTGCAGTGAACATGTGATTCTCCTCCTTTTCATCACGCCTGCATTATTTTCTTCTTCTTCAATCACCATCTTGTTCATGTCAGTTTCTTGAACCTTTCCCACAGGTTTCTCTGACTTTTGTTTTCTGCATTGTCGGACCTTCTTGATCCGCAATCTTCGTCTTGTTCAAAGAGTCTCCATGAATCATCATGAGCTCTGATACCATGTTGAGATGCTCAGAAACAGAGAATTTGTAGCTTGTATCTTGACATAGTTTTCATATAAAGAGATCGATGTTTTAGAGATAATATGAATTCAAAAACTCATACTTCATTTCAAATGATCATCGTCTCTTACATTGTTTTCTCATTGACTTATACATACAAAAGACAAAAACTATTCTCTGACATTCACCTAACTTCAACTATGCCCACTAACCTTACTTAGACTCTAAACAACATAGCTTAACAATACTTTCTGCTTTTACTGTTCTAACAATTTCTTTGGATTCCAACTGGTTTGGTTTGAAACTAAAATTGCATTACTCAACAGTAAGATGAAGCTTTTGGATCTTTTCATAACCTCGTCGATACCAGTTCTGCTCACATTCATCATTGGCTCGTTTCTGCAATGAGAAGGGAAGTCCTTTTGGAGATCCTGAGACTTGTGAGAAATATGGTTTAGGTAGTATTGCACTCTTAATAGCGGTATGTCAGAGCCATTTTGTTAATTGCTTCTTCTTCTTCTTCTTCTTCTTTTTCTTTTTCTTCTTCTTCTTCTTCTTCTTTTTCTTTTTCTTCGTCTTCTTCTTCCAATGCTAATAGAAGTCCAAAACGTTTTTGTCATGTATATTATTAGGTTGGAGCCATTTACATATGGACTTATGTATACAATCTTATGAGAATGCTAGCAAATCCGGGCAGGGAAACACCAATAATCGGTACCTCCTCTACAATGCCACTGATTCCTCCCAAACACGTTGAGGAGCAGGTCTCACTCAGTTACAACCTTTCCTTTTGATACTCTTGCAAACAATTTATGCTTTAAAAAAGGATTTTGGTGAGAATTGCGTATGTGGCAGTTTGGAACTTGTAGCAAGATCAAGCAATAAGTATGTTCCTGAGAAAATCAATCTACGAACAATATTTTCTCCTTCGACTATTGCAGCGGTTTGTCTCAATGTTCCCTTGAACCAAAAGAGTGCTAGCTAGCTTTTGTATGTTCATTGCTTGGGGAATCGGTATATCTATCTATTGGGGTATTCTACAAAATATATATATATATATTATATACTTAAAAAAGTATCACTAGCTTGTCATTGATTATCAAATGCTTAGTTGATAGTATAGCTTAATCCAACATTATAAATTAACTAAGGGTTCTTCCATTAATCATGCTCTAGTCTAAACCAATGAGCGTACTCTAATATCCTGATTTAAAGAAAATGGGCCAGAAATTTCTTAAGCCCAAAAGCCCAAACGTTTCGTCTTCTATATATACGTATATTGTGTATGCATCTCCCCCGTCTAGCCGCCATCGCCTCGTCGTATCTCTGTTTCTACACCGCCATCTCTCGTCCTTCGACGTCGTCTTCCTCTTCATCGTTCGTTCGTTCGTTCGTCGTCGTCGTCTGTGTGCGTGTGCGTCACGATCCTCACCGCCGCCTTGCTCCTCACAGTCACTCGCTCGCCACCACCGTGAGGTAACCGCCGCCGCCGCCGTCTCCACATCCTTCCGTTCACATTCGTCGTCGTATGTTTCCGACTCTCCGCTTGCTTGCGTTACAAGTAACCGTCTAAAACCTTAACTTCATGCAGTAGATCGTGACGGTGTGAGTGTTGGGAGTAGCGTATATCATCATTCTTCGTTGCCGAGTTTCATCGAATCTAAGGCAGAGGTGAGGAACGAGTCGTGTTTTCCCGTAATGTTTTATAACCTCTCGTCTAACGTTGAGTCTAAGTTTAATATCGAATCGTGAAGTATATATAATATATAAACTATGATCTTTGTTTGAGTTATGCGGCTTGTGGTATAGATATTTGTCCACATATATGAAATGAAAACGAAATAGGATATTATCGAAAGACCATGATAAATTGTTGTTGTTATGCAATTTTGAAATGAGATAAGTAAGATTGGTGCTATGGGCACGTTGTGGGGATAAGGAATCGGTGAACATGCGAGTCGTAAAGTATTTCTCGGATTAAAAAAAAAATTGTCGGATTTATATGGTTAATTCTTGGATTTTACATATATTAAAAAATTATATATAAAAAAAGGGAAATTTAAAAAGAGAATAGGAAGGGGAATGAAAGGAAAATGTAGTACTTAGAGAACAACGGGAATAGCTCAATTTGTAATATTTGGAATTCATATGTTTTGTCTAGATGTGGAATAATCTAACCGTCTGTTTTCTTGATCAGGATGCTACCAAGGAGAGCACCAGCAACCAACCGTGTGATCCAGGATGAGAGTCCCGAGGCTTCGATAGGAAGCATGAATGGGACTAACGCTGAGCAAGAACCGAGGGTTGCAGACCCAGTGGGAGTAGCCGATGAGGTGTGGCCGATGTACGAGCAATGGCTTGTGGAGAATGGGAAGAATTATAATGGTCTTGGAGAGAAAGAGAGACGATTCAAGGTCTTCAAAGACAACTTCAAGTACATCCAAGAACACAATTCAGTTCCGGACAAGACTTACAAACTCGGGTTGAATATGTTTGCGGACCTGACAAATGATGAGTTTCAAGCTATTTACTGTGGGGAGAAGATGGAAAGATCAAGCGTATCATCAGGTGAAGGAGAGAGGTGTCAGTACGAGGAAGGAGATATTTTGCCTGATGAAGTCAACGGGAGGAAAGAAGGAGCAGCTCTTCCATGAGTCAAAAACCAAAATCAATTTGACTGATGTTATGATTTTCAAATTTCTTAGCATTATTTTGATTTTTGATTGCGATTTCAGCTGTGTGAGATTGTCCGTTGATAAATAGGAGGTTGTTGGGCGTTTGCGATGGTTGTTGCGGTGGAAGCAATAAACCAGTCAGAACTGGAGAATTGTTATCTTTGTCGGAAGAAAACTCTTTTACTGCACAGACCGATGAACGAAGGATGTGAAAGTGGTGAAGCAGGATACAGTTGTTTAAATTGGATGTTTTTATTTGCTTTTCAGTTAATTGGTTTGACCTTGTTTTGAGATAGACTTAAAAGTTAATTTGCTAGAAAATCCTAATACTGTTCAAAATTGACAAAAAAATCAAAAATAGTGAATTGGTATGACATTGGTCCTACACTTTCGAGAGTATTATTACTTTTTACCCCTTTTTTCTTTTGTAACGAGTTTTTTTTTAATGAAATTTTTCTCTCATCGTTCTTCTTTACTTAACATATGAGTTATATAATTACATAACCTTTTATCAAATTACATATTTTATTAGCATGATAAGTTTCTGTATTCTTAAAAATAAAAATAAAAAAGATTTCTACATTATTTGACACATCTGAATTGCTATATTTGGTTCATTAACTGATTATATCAGAACACGTTAACATATATGTTATACAGCTACAATAAACTTTAGCAGTCTAAATAATTCTTTATCGCGTTCTTATAATCTCATACATGTTAACATATAAGTTATACAATTACATAACATATTATAAAACTATATAATTTGTAAGAGTGCTTAATTTCAGTTGCTATATTTGGCTTATTGAATATTAATTTAAATCTATTTTATGTAATAATATAGTTAACATATTAAGTAGAATATTAGAGATATATCAAAACATTTATATGGTATAGTAAATAAATTGTAATCCTCTATAAAATATATTAGCAATCTAACACTCATTTTAAAAACTTAATTCAAAATTCAAAGATAATTTGAAGTGGGTGCAGCTTTCGGATTCAAAGATAACCATCATATATCATCCAGCTATATATTATATGGATATGTTAAAATATTTGTTGGATGGTATTAACATTTAAATATATCTCTAATATGTTATTTAACGGAGTCTAAGAAGGAACATACCCTAAACGATATAACCAAGAATCGTTTAATATTGTGAATATCCCAATAATCATGTATGTATCGGAACCTCAACATAATTTTATTTTGAATTTTGAAAATTTATTTGATTATCACTCTATCATATATTAAAATAATATATTTCCACCGACAAAATATCTTCGCCATATTATGCATGCTCGATTAGTCTTCCATAGGGTGATAGGGGTAAAGGTGCCATATTGGAAATGTGCACAGTGTCCAAATAGGTTATTTATCGGTTCTGCAAATTATGAACAGGAACAGGGCTATGTAGTGCATTTACTTTAGACTTAATTGAAGGCAAACCAAAAGATTTATTGAGACTTAGACCATGAACATTGCAGAGACTCATTAGAGTCTCTTAAGTAGTATTTTAATAATATAGTTTAGCTGAATACCCATATAAGAGACCCATGTATTTTGATTGAACATTGTAGAGACCCTTTGGGGTTGTTTAAAAAAAGAACATTTTACTCATAAGAAGATAATTATTTCATTACAAAGATTAAGACAAGAACATAAAAAGAAATAAAACATAAATTTTGATACAAACTTGAGTTGGCATTTTAGTAATGTCCAAATTTTTGCCAGATATTCTCCATTAAATTGGCTTTCAGTTTCTCATGTTGTCGTCTATCACGAAGTTTTGTTCTAGCAAACATACTATTCTCAAGATTTGAAGTATCTGTTTCATATGCGAGATCACAGTTGCACTTTCGCTTCCTTCTCCGTGCTGGAATTCTGAAACAGTTGAGAGTGCGTATCCATCTCTTTCATCTTCTACGATCATGTTGTAGAGTATGATACAAGCTCTCATAATCTTTCATATTTTTGCCTTATCCCAAAACAGAGCGGGTTTTTTGATAATGGCAAACCGAGATTGCAAGACACCAAAAGCACGTTCGACATCTTTTCGAGCAGCTTCCTGTTTTTCTGCAAATAAACATGCTTTCGGGTCTTGTGGAATTGGAATAGATTGGATAACTGTCGCCCATTTCGGATAAATACCATCTGTCAGATAGTATGCCAAATCATACTCCCTTCCGTTTATAGAAAAATTCACTTGTGGAGGTTTTCCCTGAATTATATCATCAAACACATGTGAGCGATCAAGGACATTGATATCGTTTAAGGTACCTGGAGGTCCAAAAAACGCATGTCATATCCACAGGTCATATGATGCTACAGACTCTAAAACGATTGTGGGTTTGTCTGAACCACGTGAATATTGCCCCTTCCACGCGGTAGGGCAATTCTTCCACTCCCAGTGCATACAGTCGATGCTTCCTACCATTCCGGGAAATCCGCGGTACTCTCCATAATCAAGTAACCGTTGAAGATCCTCTGGTGTGGGTCTTCTCAAGTATTCATCACCAAATAAGTTTATGATTGCTTCGACAAAATTTTCCAAACAGTTCCGAGCAGAAGTAGCACCAATGCGGAGGTATTCATCTACTGAATCAGCCGCAGTTCCGTATGCCAAAAGACGGATTGCTGATGTACATATCTGAAGTCCGGAGAGACCAGGCCTTCCGAGAGCGTATTTCTTCTGTCGAAAGTATCGAACTTCATTAGTTAGTCAATCACCAATCTTCATGAACAATGACTTATTCATCCTAAATCGGCGTCGGAATAGATAATCCGGAAATGTAGCATTCTCACTGAAGTAAGCATTCCATAAACGTATATGGCCTTCTTCCCGGTTTCTTTCAATGAAATCTCTTTTTTTCCTTGAATTGGTTGCCTCTTGCTGATGTCCGTAGTCAACGAACAGATTCTGAAAAGTGTGATTAAAAAATTGATCAAATAAGTGATCACCTTGCTGATCAAGATATTCATCAACTGATTTATCACCATTATGATTCGAAGATGAAGCCATTGCTTTTTTTTTGTTTAAGTGGATATCGTTTAGAAAGAAAAAGAAGAAGTACAAGAGGAATGCTTGAAAGAGAAAAAGAGAATTGCTTGATTGACAAAAATAATTGAGAAAGGAAAGCGTTGTGTTGTGTTGAGGTATCACCAAATGGTGTAGAAATTATATATACAAGAGTCCACTTTGCATTTTGTGCATGCAAAATAAAGCAGAATTCTTGTGGTCTCAAAATGCACCATATTTTACAATCATAAAAAATCGTGTTGTTGTTTTGTGCCGACTAAACACAACTTGTGATAAACCGTTGTTGTTTTGTGCTGACTTCTGATGCAAAAACGTCCAACACCTTTTGAAAGTCTGCAATAGTTTGAGCCACATGGTTTCCTTCAGTAGTAGTTTTTTTTCCTTTGGCTTTTGCAGCCTTCACACCAATAGGACGAGAGCATGAACCATCATTTTCGACAGTCTCCATCTCTTCAGTCTCCATCACATTGGTTCTTCTCTTTTTGCTCGCTTCATTACCTTTTGTGTTGGAAAGATCACACCACTTTTGGTCATTCCGCAGTTCCTTCCAGGCGTATTCAAGGTTAAATTTCTTCTTGTGGTTAGTGAAGAAAATCTGGTGAGCAAGCTTCAGGACGTCGTTCTCGTTCATGCCGCTGGTCTTCTCCCTTATTGCAGAGTCATATGCACCGGAGAACTTACACACAAGATCATTGATCTTGTGCCACCTATGCTTGCACTGGCTTGCCGTTCTCGGTACACGACCCTCTGCATTTGGACTTCCAGCATAAGAGTCCGCTACCCTCTGCCAGAAAGCACCACTCTTCTGCTCGTTGCCAACTACTGAATCTTTACTGGTATTTAACCAGGAACTGATCAGTAAGACATCGTCGCTTGGGTGCCAAGCAGCTCTCTCCTTTCGCTCTTGAGGTGTAGTCTGCGTGCTGAAGCTTGGAAATGGCTCGAGTGAAGCAAAGGAATCAATAAGGGGAGTGTCTTGTTGACTATTCAACAAGTCAACAAAGTTAGTGGGTTGAGCATATGGATATGCCGAAGACATATCCATTAAAAGGGAATGGAAGTGAAGGAATGAAAAGGTTTTGAAGAAAGGTAGAAAAGAAGGAATGAAAGAGATGCAGGGTTTTTTGGGACATGAAATAAATCAGAAGAAGGATCGGGTTTTAAAGAGGAGCAAAGAGCTGTTAAAAACTAAAATGGAAAGAAGGCATTCAAAGCAAACAACAAAGACATAAAGTTCTCTTAACCTTAAAAGCAATCAAGTTGAAGCATTGAACTCCAACTAACATCGATGAGACATAAAGGTCTCTTAACCTTAAAAGCAAACAAGAAGAAGCATTGAACTCCAACTAACATGGACGAGACATAAAGGTCTCTAAACAGAAGCATTCAAACCTATCTAAACCCAGCCATTAATACCATTACCAACTACAAATCTCCCTAAAATGAACAAACCTTTATTACATTACCAACTACAAAGCTACATTTTTATGCTAAAGCCTATTAATAAGGGTTTGAAGGTTGCTTACCAGGAATTACTTCTGTCTTCTGCTTTAATGCTCCACCAGTTTCACCTGTCTCGCCTATTTAGATGTATAGCCTTAAGCTGCATTGAAAGAAAACCAAATACCAAATTTAGTTCCAAAAATGCAACCGATTGATGCATGTACAAAATCAGAGAAGCTCAACAAACAAACAATCTGAATCAAAGCAAACAATCTCAATCTCAAGCAAACATTGTCTTATTGACACTTACACAAACACAAAACCATATTGCTACATCACCGATTGAATTAAGAAAATCATATATACAACAAACAATTCAATTCATAAGATATGAAGTCAATACACTCGATCAGAACCCTATATCATACCCACTAATCAAAACCACGAGTCAAATAACCTCACATCAAATAATCATAGAGTTGATTGCCTAAACAGTTCAGAAGAAGAAAGAATCGAAAACCCTAAATTAGTCAAACCGATTGAAACCCATAAATCAAATAATCATCCGATTCGATCCCTAAACAATTCAGAAGAAGAAAGAATCGAAAACCCGAACAGATGAAGATAGAATTCCCGAACCGATCAAAAATCAACTGATTCAGAACCGATTGATTTTGACGGAAAAAACAGAGGACAGAAGGGAAAGAGAAGATGGCTTACGTCGGCGTCTCGATCCTCTGCTGTTGGCCTCCCAACGATGTCGACGATGCCGCAGAGATTCGCCACCAAAAGGTCGTCGTCGCCTTCGACGTTTTTGACGGAGAAGACGAAGTAAAATTGTGTCGGGAAAAAGAGGAAGGAAAGGAAAAAAAAATTTCCACCAAATTCAATTGCCAATCACATAAGTCCACGTGTCTGTCAATACCGTCTCTTACGGTTTTATTTTAAGCGACGTCTCAACTATTTTGAGAGACGCGTTTGTATTAAAAAAAATTTTTAATTAATAGGAGACGCGGTGGAAACCCACGATGTTCATGCTTTTAAAAGATTGTTTGTAAAGCACTTTTGGCTGTAAATTTTAATTTGTTTTTAGTTTTAAAAAATTTTACTTTAAAAATAATTGTGACTTTCAAAAAATAAAAGTCAAATTTGATAATTTTTTTTTGAAAACTGCTGAACCATATGCAAAAAAGAGAAAAAATAGTTAAATTAGATTTTAATTTATTTTAAAGTCCTCACAATTCTGAAGATCAATTTGCCATGCAGTCTCTTAGCTTTTTTAACTTCCACTAATAATGAAATTTGGTTTCTTAGAGCATCTCCATCCCTCATACTTTATGGGGTTTTTAAAATTTTTTAATAATAAATTTGTGAATAAGAAAAAGTTAAGGATTCCTTCCCCAAACCAATAAAAATCAAACACCTGTCTTACTCTTTCTCCAAACCAATAAAAAACAGACATCTGTCTTTCAAACTCTTTAAAGATAAATCTTTATATTAAGATTCTAGCAATCAGTTCTTAAATTGTTTATTTTTATTTTTAATGGTAGTTTATGTCTAAGAACCACTATGGATATGAGGGATGGAGGTGGTCTTAGTTGTTTCGGTTATTTGTTTTGGGTATGCAAATAAGACCATCTCCATCACAGAGATGTTAAGAAGTTCTAAGATAATGTAGCTAATAAAAATAATTAAGAAAAGCTTAAAACCTTAACAACCCGGGTTGTTAGGATGATGTGGAAAACCCCAAATATGAGAATATTTAAAAACATGTCATGCCTGCATTGGTGGAGTATTTTTTTGTTTTTGAGCTTAAAATCGGCTATGGCCCATTTGTGAAAAAAGCCCAACCTCTTTGTATGTGAATTTGGTCCATTCTTCGTCAAAGGAAAGTAGAAGAGTCGATGAAAGGGAAATGAAAATGGTCGACGATTTGGAGAGTCGATAAATGAGCGGTGTGGAAGCAGCTGATCGATCGGTGATGGAGGAGGAAATCGATGGAGCAGCATCGCTGATGGAGGAGCAAATTGATCGGTGATGGATCACCAAATCGTCGGAGCATTAATAGAAGGTAATATGTTTTTAGGGTTTTTTTGTGAATTTTCGAGTTTAAATTGCGAATTGGAGATAAATCCAGTATCAGCATTGGGTTAAAATCTGAAATTTCCAAGTTGCTTTTGTGAATTTTGCATTCTTGGTGCTTTAGGGTTTATATCCGAAAATTGGACCCTCGAGTATCCGTATAGGGTTTTTTTGAATTGACTTTATTTGGTTAACAAATTTGGTTGTCTGAGTTCCTCTGTAGTTAAAACTGTCTCGCAACTGCTTAGTTTTTGTTGTCGAATTTGTTCAGTTTTCAGTCTCTTTCTCAACTTCATTTTCTGTGATATATCAGTGTGAATAATCGGATTGGTGTTTGTTCTTGTTTTGGATCAGGCATGTTGAAGATGAGTTTGTTTAAGATGGAGCATGTTGAATATCGGTTTGGTGTTTGTTCTTGTTTTGGATCGACCTATTTCTGCTTATACTTGTAATCGGTTTGGTTTTTGTTCACTAGTTTAGTTGGTGAAAGAGTTAAAGGTCATGTTGCTTATACTTGTAATCGGTTAACTATCAGTTTAATTGCCGAAAGACTTGGTTGTGATAAATGCTTGTTAGTAGTTTGTTAGGTGAACGAGTTAAAGGGCAAGATTGTTGTGATAAATGCTTGGTTCATTTAGATTATTCTAACTTGACATCGTTTATGTGAGGTTAAATGGAGGACCTCTTTACAGCTGCTCTTTCAAGCCCAAACCTAATCCTTTTCAGCTAAGACACAAGGTAAATCATTTCCTCACTCCTGTTTGCAACTGTAGTTTGTAGTCGATTAGGTTATGTTAGATAGGATTTGTGATAAATACTGGTTACCTTTGTGATAAATGCTTTGGGTTTGCTTTTAGCTTTGTTAGGTAAAGGTCTTGTTAGCTTTGTTAGATTTAAGAAATGATCAATGCTTGTAGATTTGTTAGGTAAAGGTCTTGTTGGCCATGAATGCTTGTTTGGTAAAAAACACTATACACATTCTGCTATTTAAAACATACACAGACTCGGTAAAAACACTTCATCAAAAACACAAACACTTCCTTGTTCTGAAACTTCTTTCATGTAAACACTAAACTCTTTCCTTATTTTGCTAAACACTAAAACTTCTTTCATGAAAACTTCTTTCATGTAAACACAAACTCTTTCCTTATTCTGCTAACCACTAAAACTTCTAAACACTAAACACTAGACTATGAAATGGATTCTACAGATCCCTATAGTAACTCGCATGGCTTTGTTAACCTCTTAACTAGTGAACTAGTTAATGAGAGTCTCTCGCCATGTGTAGACCTTGGATCATCAGAAATGCCTCTCTTAAGTAGCCAAACTTCTGATGATCCAATGGTCACCAAAGATACAAAGAAGCGCAGGGAAAGAAGGCAATGGTCACCGAAGGAGGATGTGGTTTTGATCAGCGCTTGGCTTAACACCTCCAAGGATCCGATGACAGGGAATGAGCAAAAAGCTGGTGCTTTTTGGAAGAGGATTCAAGATTACTTCAACGCTAGTCCGCAGCTTGTAGGATTGCAAAACAGAGAGCTTAGTCATGTGAAGCAGAGGTGGGATGCTACGAGGCTGCTCTGAAGAATCAAGCAAGCGGCCAAAATGAGGATGACGTGATGAAAGCAGCGCATGACATATTTATGAACGATTACAACATGAAGTTCACACTTGATCATGCATGGCGTGAGTTAAGGCATGACCAGAAGTGGTGCTCGGCTTCTAAGGTTAAAGGTTGTTCAAGTTCGAAAAGAAGGAAGGTTGAAGAGGGGTCAGCACAATCTTTTAGCAGACATCCTGAAATTGGAGGAGATCATGTATCAAATCATCTTTTCGTTATTTTTTAAAAACAAACTATCAAACTCCAAATCATCTTTTGTTTTTTTTTTTATACAAACTTCACAAGTATGGCATCTTCTTCAAACAACAATTCTGATGATGGATCGCTTGACGAAAATTTTGATGAAGTTTTTGATCAACATTTTGACAATATGTTCGATGCTGTTCTGGATCGGCAAGCCGCAAGAAAGCAAAAGAAGAAACGAGCATATATAGAAAGACAGCATGGAGAAGGCCACAACCGCTTATGAAACGACTGTTTTAGTGAGGATGCTACATACCCTCCACATATATTTCGACGCCGTTTTAGAATGAACATGCCCTTGTTCATGCAGATTGTTGATCGAGTCTTCCAAGATGTTCCATACTTTCAACAAAAGAAATGCTGTTGGAAGAATTAGTTTATATGGACTACAAAAGTGTACAGCAGCAATTCGTATGATGGCATATGGTTGTGCGGCTGATGCGGTTGGCGAATACCTCCGATTTGGTGAAAGTACTGCAATTAAATGCTTGGAGAAATTTGTAGAAGGAGTAATACATTTGTTTGGAGATGAGTACTTAAGAAGACCGACACCAGAAGATCTTCAGCGACTAGTCAATATTGGAGAGATACGGGGATTTCCCGGGATGATAGAAAGCATTGATTGTATGCATTGGGAGTTGAAAAATTGTCCTACCGCTTAGAAAAGGCAATATACATGTGGCTCAGGAAAACCGACAATCGTCTTAGAGGCTGTAGCGTCACAAGATCTTTAAACGATATCAATGTTCTTGATCGTTCACCCCTTTTTGATGATATATTACAAGGACGAGCTCCAAAAGTGAATTACTTGGTCAACAAACACAAATATCATATGGCGTACTACCTCACAGACGGTATTTATCCAAAATGGAAAACTTTTATAAAATCTATTCCTCTTCCTCAGGGGCCGAAAGCAACATTATTTGCAACATGTCAGGAATCCACCAGAAAAGATGTTGAGCGTGCTTTTGCAAGCTCGATTTGCAATCGTAAAAACCCCAGCTCTTATATGGGACAAAGAAAAAATAGGAAAATTATGAGAGCATGTATCATACTGCACAATATGATAGTCGAAGACGAATGAGATGGATGCACTTATACACTCAATTTGATGAATCTGGATACCAACAAGGAAAAGAAAGCAGAAATTCACTTGTGAATATGACATATTCCATGGATATGTGTTTCAGCGGGATAATAAACAAGGGCTTCTCGAAGATAAATGGATTTCGATAGCGCTTGTTGCCTAGGTCTCGATTTGTTCTTCCTGAGAATTGATAACACCGTATTTTGACCACTTTTATGGATCATTTTGAAATACTTTTTCTATGCTTTTAATTGCTTTTAAGTACTTTTATTACGTTTATCTAGTATTTGTAGTTCCAAGACTCTTTTCAGGTAACTTAGGGAAAAGCTTAACAAAATGGATAGAAAACCAGATTTCAGCTCAAAGTCAAACCGTCAGAAGTTCACCCCTGATTAAAGGCCTTCTCACCGTCTAATCCAGCTCAAATTTGGAGATCTTAAAGATGGAAGTATCATCTTTCCAGCACACTTTACAGCTTGGCAATCCAACGGTTCAATCCAAAGATACGCGAAGAGCAAGATGTCCCATAAACCAACCGGCGAGCGTTTCCACCCGCGGCCAACAGAGCATTTCCTGCGGTCAGAAGCACCGCGACCGCGGCCAGCAACCCATTCCCCGCGGTCACAGCCATCCCGACCGCGGCCAACTACCTCCGAGTCCGAAGGCCCATTTCTGAAGCCTAAAATAATTCCTTCATTTGGGGAAACCCTAAATGACGCCTAGAGATGTCTTGAGCACAATAAATACATGTCTTAGGAACCCTAATTCGTACGATGCCTTCATATGTTCTTATTGCTTTAGAATACTTTTTAAGTTTTAGGTTTTAGGGAGAGAGAGATTTGTCTCTTGAACCCTTGTTCTTTCTTTTTCAATTTCGGTTTCTATTCTACTTTTTAATACTATGTTTTGGATTTCGTTCATCATGTCTGAGTAGTTTATTGTTGGGATTAAGAAATTTTCGATGGGGGTTTATATGTTCGATGAGGATTCCATGAGCTTTTGAGCCGAATCTTAGAACTTTTTCTTCTGAATTCGTTTTTACTGCATGAGAGTAGCGTCATGAACTACAATCTAATCCAGATGCTTGGTGACACGAAAGTGTTCATCAGATCTAGTTTTGGAGAGCAAAACAAACATAGGAGTGGAAACCTACCTATGGACGATTTGTGAATGCTGACGAGTCTTAAAGATAATGCATCTCTTCTTTTCCTGGGCCAGAGTGGAAACCTACTGGTCAGGGTTGAGAGAGATAGTTGTCTATGATCACGACAATGGCGTATTCATACGTCCGTGACTCCAGTTCGAAAAGTTTAAGCTAAGATCTTATCAATTTTACTCTCTAGCAATGTTTTGAATCGTTCGTACCCCTGAGAAAACTTCCCTGAAGCCCAATGCTTTCTTTCTTATAGATTCACACCGTTTTTATTTCAAGCTTTAGTTCAATATTCTCATTCTTTTTTAGTCGATTTTCATTTAAGCAATTAGATTAGCCGTTTTTCCCGTTTTTACCTGTTTTCGTTAAGTTTAGTTATTAGGTCATTTTAATTCCCGTATCTTCTCTTTAAGATTCGTTTTTACATATTAAACACACCACCAAAACCCCCACAAAACCGTTTGGTTCTAGACTTCCTTACTTTATATTTCTTTCGAAGGCTTTTGCAGGAAAGATCCTCCTTCCCTGTGGATTCGATCCCTAAGTACTACAATCGATCAGCTGTGCACTTGCGGCTATTGATTTCATTTAGGGTAAAAATTGACAACCCTCAACACCACACCGACACCCACATCAAGTTTTTGGCGCCGTTGCCAGGGAAGGCACGCATTTTGTTTTCCGCAAAACCCCAAGAAAGGTTGGTAAATCGACTCTAGAACCCCTTTTCTGCTTATTTCCATTTTTCGGTTATTTTGTTTCCATTTCAGAAGATATGGATCCTATAAATCGAAATACACACTATGAGGAAGGTTTCTATAACACTCCTCAAGCCACCAGACGCAGAGAGAAGCAGTACTTACACGATCTCTACGAAGAAATTCAAACCGAAGACTACAGAACGTTCCAGAACGAGCCCTACGTACCTCCAATGGCAAACCCTAGATATCCTATGTATCGCCTACCTCACCAGGTCCTCCACCGTGATGAGAACGTCCTGCTCAGCAACCGATTGAGCCAGCTCGAAGGTGTGATCAGGCAGTTCATAGAGGCTCGAGCAACCGCTACAGCCGCTCTAAACGAAAAGATTGACGTGATATCAAAACTTTTCAATGAGAAGATCGATAACCTAGCCTCACAAGTCAATTCAATAGAAGAAAGAGCAACCAAGGACGCAGCCATGATCGCTAACAAGTTCAACAGCATGGAGGAGGAGCAAGCAAAGCACACCTATGAGCTTCGCAACACCAAAAAAAAAGTCATGGACCTGGATTTCAAACTTGATGATGTGGACAAAGCCCTAAACGAAGCTAAGAACGAGTCTTATGACTTCACAGTCGAAGTTTCAGAGAAGGTTTACAAAGTCATTGACAAAACCAAAGAGCTTGACTCAACCATGGACAAAGTAGTCTATGCTCTTGATGAGGTTGAAGAAAAGGTTGAGGAGATCATACAAGGACTTGGAGAGCAGATTCCAGCAACCAAAACTAAAGACTCAAGTCCAGAGAGGAAGTACATCAAACCAGAAGACCCAGGAGACGATCCAGGAAGCAAAGGAGCAAGCAACAGCAGCAGATCAACTCGGAGACACTTCCCCGCGGTCGCGTCACCTCCGACCGCGGCCAAGAAGCCCCTCCCCGCGATCGTGTTAGGTCTACCCGTGGCCTATGGTCGTTTTCCCGCGGTCGCGTCACCTGCAGTCAAGGCCAACCGGAAAAACGTTCCAAAACAGTCCCGTTCGACTCATACAAGCATCTGTACGTCTGATACACCTCCTGGGATGACTAACCACTCCATCAACAACTGGTTTGCTCCATCAGCACCCAAAGATCTGAAGACAAGGACAAGTCATGGTCCTGCAACATGGCTTTGTCTTGTGAAGATGAGTATGAAGAGCAATACTCTGAAGATGAAGAGTATGGGTTGTTTGTAGAAGATCCAAACGCAGGATATTGCTCAGAGGACAATTCAGGAGAAATTCAATGGATCACAAACAACATCAGTAGAGAGAAGCTAATGGAGTTCAACAACGTAGTCAGGTCATTCCCTGCTCACCTAAGCTTTGATGAAATTTGGAAGCTTGGTCGTTTGCAAGTCTTGTTCAGGTACTGCAAGGAGTCTAAAAAGGATCCATAGATACTTTCTGAGAGCTCGATGCATGACAACACCAGAAGCAGCTGTCTATGCGATTCACCTCAAAAAGCCCGAAGACTGCAGCCACTACACCAACAAAATCAGCAAAGAGAAGCTCGACGAATTCAATGATGTAGTTCGAAATTTGCCTGAAGGAATCACCTTTGCCAGAGCTTGCAAGGACTTCATGATAGGCCACTACTTCTGTGAGAGCAAGGAATCAATCCCTGAGATAGAAGATTTGTTCAACCATGCAAGAAGAGGTAAACCTGTTCGAACACTTCACAAAATCGAAGGTGTAGGTCAGTTTCTTATCTCTTGTTCTATTAGAGGAGAAATGTTTAAAAACGTGCTATGTGATTCTGGAGCTTGTCTTAACATGATGTCCAAGGCAATTGCTTTGAGACTTGGTATTAAACACCTGCGCAGGACTAGAGCAAAGATTAGTCTAGCTGATGGTTCCAATGCAACACCTCAAGGAATATCTCATGAAATTCCTTTGAGAATAGGAGATTGCATAGTGCCTGTCGACTTCTACATTGTCGAGACGAGAGATGCAACATATCCAGTGATTCTCGGATGGTCTTTTCTAGCAACTTCCAGAGCTATAATGGACTGGCCAAACCGGAGGATTTCATTTGCTAATATCGACAAAGATGTCTGCACAGAAGCTGTCCCATACAACAGCAAAGCAGGAAAACGTTCTGCAACAGAAGAGTTTGAAGAAGAACTTTGGAGTGACGAAGAACCTGCTAGGCAAAGCAAGGAGATGTCGAAAAGACTTGTCTCAGGACAAGTTCTTCTTCATTGGACTAAGCCACGTCCAACACCAAAAGTCGAGCTAAACGACTTAAAACAGAAGCGCTTAATGGGAGGCAACCCATTTAGGTATTGTTTTCTTTAGGATTTTTCTTTCTTTTTCTATTGATCTTTTTCTTTTTCTTAGTTTTAGGTATTTCTTATAAGATAAAAAGCCAAAAAAATCAAAAAAACCCGAAAAAACCAAAAAGAAGGATGGTCCCTGACTGCTCGGCCCAGCAGGAACCAAGGAGAAGCAGGAAGAGGCCGCGAAATAAGCCCCGCGGTCGCAGACGTTCTGACCGCGGGAAACGCCTCTTCGACCGCGGTCGCGTGTTTCTGACCGCGGCCAAGCACCTGTTTACCACGGTCGCGTGGCTCCTGACCGCGTCCAAGTACCTGTTTACCGCGGTCGCGTGGCTCCCGACCGCGGCAAATGGTCGTTGAGATCAAACCCGACCCCAAACCACCCACTTCACCCCATTCCACCTCACCAATCCCCACTCCACCTCATTCATCACCCTCCACCACCTTCATCACCACCTATCACCTTCCCAAACCTCCTCGAATGAACCCGGTTCATCTCCACCAGCATCTCGGATCCAGGTAAGTTCTCTTTGGATTTACCAATTCGATTATCTATGCATTTTTCTCATCCAGTCTCGACTTGTTTCACACTGAGGACAGTGTGATTTAAGTCTGGGGGAGGATTTCATCCCTTTCTAACCACTTTTCTTTCATGAGTCTTGCATTATCTACACTTTTTGCATTTTCCTTAAAGTTTTTCAAAATCGGTTTTCAAAACAAAATACGTTTTAAAAGGGAATGGTGAACATGAATCAATGATAGTTGACTGTGTGCTTTTAGACTGTTCCTAGTGACATGCTCATTCATGATTTAGGACTAGACTAGGCGGTAGCTAAGCACATTTGAAACGAAGTACCCCAGAGGAATTTGAATGATTTCGATTTAGATGAAGGGATACACTAGCTCTGTTTTATTTGGACTTAATCTGGACTTAACTTTCTCATTGAAGCTTTAGACCAGGGAAACGAATCATACATTCAGGACTCCTTTATCCTTTTACCACTCTCAGTTGATC
This sequence comes from Eutrema salsugineum, assembly GCF_000478725.1. NCBI lineage: Eukaryota > Viridiplantae > Streptophyta > Magnoliopsida > Brassicales > Brassicaceae > Eutrema > Eutrema salsugineum. Next base: position 711,076 of record NW_006256612.1, read on the forward strand.
CTGAATGGCTAGTTCATCTTTAGCTAGTTCCCCACCTTAACCAATCCTCTTTCAAACCACATGCACTCTTGTTTTCTATTGTCTTATATGCAGATTAGTGCAAAAACGTTGGAGAGAAAGAGGAACGACGCAGTTTTCAGTCATCAAGGACAGAGACCTACGATTTGCCAGAAAAGTTCCCGGAAGGATTTAACACAAGAGAAAGCTCAGTTTGCTTTAGAAAGATCTCAAATTTTGTTATAATCTCGTCATCTAGTCTCTCTTTCTTTAAAAGGCATTTCCTTTTCAAAAACAAAAAACAAAAAAATCCGAAAATAAGAAAAGAAGGAAATAAAAGCCTTAGAGAGTCTAGAGAGGTCAAATTTTAAGTCCCAAGGCAACTGGAGTTCGATTTTATGGAGTTTTGGAGATCATTTTCTGATTCCCGGAAAGAATCTAAGTCTGGGGGAATAGCTGTTTACAACAAAGGAGGAAGGATTATGCAACAACATTTGGCAAGAAGAAGTGACTGAAAATTGCGGTCATCAACAAGTTCTTATCTCTCTTGCGGTTTTGCATATTATCTTGCATCCTCCAGATCTTCAGGTAACCCGAAACACTTTAACTCCATCACTTAAACAGCCATTTAATGCCAAACGCCGTCTACCCTGGATGATGTCTTTAATGAGAACTCACTATTGAACTTAATGAATGTAGAGAGCTAGTTGACTAGAATCAAGATTTAGATTGTTTAAGTTTTGCATGACGGAAAAAGGGGACTAGTATCTCTTGTGCATTGGTGAGAATTTTCTAGACTAAGTTGTGGATTGATGCACTACCTTTGTTCCTAGTTTAGGAGTTCATGTCTATGAGATTTGTGCATTTCCTATTTTTGTTTTCACTTAACCAGTTTAGGCTTTTGCTTTGTTTGAGGACAAACAAAGTTTTAAGTCTGGGGGAGTTGATAACACCATATTTTGACCACTTTTATGGATCATTTTGAAATACTTTTTCTATGCTTTTAATTGCTTTTAAGTACTTTTATTACGCTTTTCTAGTATTTGTAGTTCCAAGACTCTTTTCAGGTAACTTATGGAAAAGCTTAACAAAATGGATAGAAAACCAGATTTCAGCTCAGAGTCAAATCGTCAGAAGTTCACCCCTGATTGAAGGCCTTCTCACCGTCTGATCCAGCTCAAATTTGGAGATCTTAAAGATGGAAGTATCAGCTTTCCAGCACACTTTACAGCTTGGCAATCCAACAGTTCAATCAAAGGATACGCGAAGAGCAAGATGTCCCGTAAACCAGCCGGTGACCGTTTCCACCCGCGGTCAACTGAGCATTTCCCGCGGTCAGAAGCACCGCGACCGCGGCCAGCAACCCATTCCCTGCGGTCACAGCCATCCCGACCGCGGCCAACTACCTCCGAGCCCGAAGGCCCATTTCTGAAGCCCAAAATGATTCCCTCATTTGGAGAAACCCTAAGTGACGCCTAGAGATGTCTTGAGCACTATAAATACATGTCCTAGGAACCCTAATTCGTACGATGCCTTCATATGTTCTTATTGTTTTTGAATACTTTTTAAGTTTTAGGTTTTAGAGAGAGAGAGAGATTTGTCTCTTGAACCCTTGTTCTTTCTTTTTCAATTTCGGTTTCTATTATACTTTTTAATACTATGTTTTTGATTTCGTTCATTATGTCTGAGTAGTTTTATTGTTGGGATTAAGGGATTTTCGATGGGAATTTATATGTTCGATGAGGATTCCATGAGCTTTTGAGCCGAATCTTAGAACTTTTTCTTGTGAATTCGTTTTTACTGCATGAGAGTAGCGTCATGAACTACAATCTGATCCAGATGCTTGGTGACACGAAAGTGTTCATCCGGTGTCAGATCTAGTTTGGTAGAGCAAAAAAAACATAGGAGTGGAAACCTACCTATGGGCGATTTGTGAATGCTGACGAGTCTTAAACATAATGCATCGCTTCTTTTCCAGGGCCAGAGTGGAAACCTACTGGTCAGGGTTGAGAGAGATAGTTGTCTATGATCACGACAGTGGCGTATTCATACGTCGGTGACTCCAGTTCAAAAAACATTAAGCTAAGATCTTATCAATTTTACTCTCTAGCAATGTTTTGAATCGTTCGTACCCCTGAGAAAACTTCCCTGAAGCCCAACGCTTTCTTTCTTATAGATTCACACTGTTTTTATTCAAGCTTTAGTTCAATATTCTCATTCCTTTTTAATCGATTTTCATTTAAGCAATTAGATTAGCCGTTTTACCTGTTTTCGTTAAGTTTAGTTATTAGGTCATTTTAATTCCCATATCTTCTCTTTAAGATTCGTTTTTACATTTTAAACACACCACCAAAACCCCCCACAAAACCGTTTGGTTCTAGACTTCCTTACTTTATATTTTTTTCGAAGGCTTTTGCAGGAAAGATCCTCCTTCCCTGTGGATTCAATCCCTAAGTACTACAATTGATCAGCTGTGCACTTGCGGCTATTGATTTCATTTAGGGTAAAACTTGACAACCCTCGACACCACACCGACACCCACATCAAGAATCAAAGAGAGATCGAAGACTTGGGTTTGAAGAAAGTTCTTCTTTTATTAATTATCAAAAGCTGCATACAAATTAAAGAGGCAAAAGCTACTTATACATCTCTTAAGATGTTTAACCTAGAAAAGAATGTTTTTTAAAATTCAAGGAAAAGGAAATAACGAAAGCCCAAATCATAAATAAAACTTAGAATAAGTAATAAGACAAAGAAGCCCAATTGACGCAACATCAATATTCCTACAAATCTTACCAATATGATCGGCACCCGGAATCAAATTCGTGACTGACAAATTCATGAACACCTGAAAACCGATTTAGTTGGGCATATATGGCACAAATTTGGCACTCCTCAAAATTACAACTAAATGTTTTATAATTTTAATATCTGTATTTTGGATGTTTAAAGTTTCATGTAATGCAATATCAATTTTATTTTATTAAATTTTGTATGTTTATTAAATAATTACTTAAATTAAATAATATGTTTACAATTATGATAAAAAAAAAATGAACCCAAAAAATCAAATTTCTGTAGATGGACTTAAAAAATCAAATTTCTGTAGATGGGCTTAAAAAATCAAAAGACCCAAAATGGGCTTCAAAAAATCGGCCCAACAAATGTGTACCAAACATTTTAACAACCTCTTGAGGGTATGAGGAATGGAGAAGCCAAAAAAAGATTAGTCCTTAACTAGTTTTATTGGTAAAATTTATTATGAAAATATGTTAACAACCTTTAGTGGGTGTAAGGAGTGGAGATGCTCTAAGGGATGGGTCATTCTATTTGTTAGAATATGTTCAATGATAAAACCTCTAATGGAGTTCTTAAGTAATATTTAATTATTATTTTAAGTTAAGAACCTTTTTTAAGAAACTCTCAGGAACTAACAAAATCTCAGAGACCATACTTCTAAACGAATATCAGTCATTATGCTTAAATCAGGTATAGTCTAGAAAATTCTCACCAAAATACCAGCATAACTAGTCCGTTGATCCGGATTGCGAAAGTCTACACACTTAGACCTATCTTTCAGTCAACTACCTCTTAACATTCATTTAAAAGTTACAGTGGTTCTCATCAAAAGGAATTTAGCAAGGCAATCAAGGTTAGGTATTCAAAATTGCTTTTTAGGGGTGAGGTTCTCAGTTTTTAGGGTTACATTTTTCTGGAGAGACAAGATATTATGCAAAACAGTAAGAGAGGATGGAGCTGTTGAATGTCCACAGTTTCTATTCACATTCTTCTTGCTTTAAGATTTCTGACCTCTTTTCTTCAGGTTCTCTTCATGACTCCCCCAGACTTGAACTTTTGTCTAGGTTGTAAAACCATAACTCCATGGATGAATACTTATAGCCTTTGCTCAAATAATTTCGGCTAAAATATATTCTTTTAGGCTTTTGGTTTCCTTTCCTTTCATTATTTTTCTGATATTTTTTTGTTTTAAAGGGGAAACCGCCTTAGATGTAGAGTCTTAGGGGGCATGAAATTTACCTTTATGAATGAGCTTTTTGAGGTATCATTAAGCTTGATAGTATTCCTGATACTCCTCTTTCCCAATTTCTCATTCTTTCTCTTGAGTGACTGAAAATTATGTTGATCCTCCATCTCCAGCATTTTTGCATATATCTGTCGATACAAACTTAAGAGAGAATGCATGAGGTATGAACATAAAGGTTTGAGTTAAGGGTATGGTATCAGCTAAAGATGAACTGGCCATCTAGGACAATAAAGAATGGTAAAATAAGGTAAAGATGTCCTAGATGTATATCATGATGCATTCCTAAAACCAATGATGAGAAAATTAGATGTCAAGATTAAGTTCAAGTAAAATGAGCTAGTATATCTTGTCAGAAAGAATCTCCATGGATAGAAATCTTCTGGTGGGAGTTTGTAGTGCAAGTACTCTAGCTACCGCCAAATCTAGTACTAACCACAAAAAAAACTATCATGTAGAGTCTAGAAGCACATGGTTCTTACTCATCATAGTTTTGTGTCAAACATTCCTGAAAAACACTAAAGTTCTTTTAATAAGCATAGAAAAGTTTTAATAAATTGCAGAAAAAAAATAAGAAACAAAGAAAATAAATCAGTACAGATAGACATCCTCCCCCAAACTTAAATTATATTGTCCCCAGTGTGTAAAAGTTGGTGAGAAGATGGTGAATAAAAGCAAAAGACTCTAAAATAAAATATAAAAAAATGATGATAGAATCGTGGGTATGGCGTGGTGATGGATAAGAGCCTATGTCTCGCGGCTGCTGTCTGACTCTGTGGCAGAAGGATCATCATCAAACCTGTGGTTCTTCTTCAGGAACTTCTTCATGTGCCTGTTGATCCCTTCCTTCTGGTCCAGCTTCTTCTTCAATGCTGAAATGTCTGAATCGCTCCTAGTGGGTGCTCTAGTGTGAGAGGAGCTGTGAGTCTCTGGTCTCCATCCTGGGTCTGCTCCATCTCGGATTCAGGGTACTGAATTTGATGGTAGGAGAACTTTGTACGCAGATGTATTGGTACAGAAATTGTAAGCAAATCCAATGGGATCCATCTTGGCTCTGGAAAATAGTCCTGTCTTTAGAAAACTGGGATAGATTGAACCAATCTTCCTGATGCAATCATAAGCGATGTAATGATGCTGCCAAAGGCTGGTGAGAAGTCTTGGCACTTGGAAGTAATCATCTCATGCTTAACCTTCACTAGGTTCTTGCCAATGATGCAAGCAAAGCAGGGGAACCGTGGATGATCTGTGAAAGGGAGCTGAAGTGTCACCAGCTCGGGTTTGAGCATATTCACCTGTTTGGCTCTGGAAAAAATAGTGTGTGCCAACAACTTATGCACATATCAAACTGCAGGGTGAGAGAGAAGTGAAGCTTTGGATTTTCCTTTGTCATATACTCCATGACGCATGAATCTCCATAGATCCTCATCTCGATCTTTCTCCAAAGCAATCTATTCATAGTATGGCAACTTCAAAGCTTCACGCATCTCCAAAAATGGTAAGAGAATAGAGATGTCCTCCAATAGAGAATGAAAGTGTACCATCTAGAGCTCTAGGAGTAGCTCTCTTCTTGTAGCAAAATGTCACTGATGCTAGGAACTCTCCGGTGTGGCTCTCATAAGTCGGAAAGTTCTGCTACATGAATGATCTGATTCCAAGCTTATCAAGGTACCATATCGCATCCTCTCTGATTCAAAGCATCTCAAGAGAAGAGTAATCAATTGCTGGAGTTGGTTTGATCTTCAGCTTCTCAAGGTTCTCCAAGTAGTTGATGTCTGGATTAATTGCCTGACCAACAAACTTCACCTTTGGTCTAGAAGAAGACTTGGCTCTCTAAGGTACTGATCTTTGAGTGGAGGCCCTCTCGATCACTCCCAAAAAGATTCTTCTCTGCGCAGATATGAAGGAGTAGAAAGCTTCATCATCGCTCAGCTGCGTCTCGTTCAAGGCATCATATTTCTCTTGGGGGTGAGGATTCTTTTCATGAGGACTATATGAGACGTGCTCGGGAAAGTTCCAGGACCTGCAAAACATAATTCTCGAGAAAAAGAATGAATGAGGCTGTATTTGAATCGATTTTAATGAGCAAAGATGTTCATACAGCTATCACAAACATATTCAAATGACAAATAAACTGTAATTGCATCGAAAATGGCAAAATTCTGGGAGTTCCTGGTCGAGTTCGGGATAGTGATGCTCTGCACATGAGATTTTCAAAATAAGATGATTTAAATGCTCATTCATATGTAATCTAATCATATTATCTATCAACAGTAACTCACTAATCCAGATTTGCCAATGCTAAACGAAACAGTTCTCCAAATTTGATTTTCTCAAGTGTTCAAATCTCAGATTTTGAAAATCACAAATCTATAGATTCTAGGTGTTAAATCATGCAATTAAACTACCCTGAAGTCTAGTCTTGAGCTCAAAGACAATCGCCAATCATCTTAAAGTGAATTCCCACTGATTCTAAGAAACCCTAAATTTAAGTTCATGTGAAAAAGTGAAGAATTTGGATCCATACCTTGATGAGAGTGTAATGTGATGATAGATTTGGAATCTCCTTTGAAAAAGAGAGAGACAGAATCAAAAATTTGAAGAAAATTGTCAAGTTTGAAATTTGGTCTTTTCTCAAAATCTCCAAGCTTGTAGAAGAAGATGATGAAAAAAAGTGTTTTGATATTTGAAATCCTTTTTTCTTTTAAAAATATCTTTTTCCTAAGAAAATTTGATTTTATAAGTTTTTAGGGACTTACCTTGATGTGTATGGCACGAAAAAGTTGTTCCAGGAACTTTCCGATTTGATTCCGGAATGAATCAGAATTTTAAAATTCTAGTTTACGGGAAATCGAGAAAACAAGTTGGGAAAGGAAAAATGGCTCGGCCGCGGGTGTGATCATCGCGGCCGCGGCAGATGATGGTTTTACCGTGGTTTGGAGACTTGGACCGCAGCAAAATGTGGCCTGGTCGCGGCTGAGGTGATCGCGGCCGCGACAAATGGCCCTAGCCTTTTCCCGCTTCTCTCCGGTTTCTTCCTCCTATCTTTTTGTATTTCTGGTTTTTTTAATGCTTTTGGTTTTTCTGGATTTTATGAAAGCCTGAAATGCATAAAAAGAAAAAGATCAAATAGAAAAGAAATAAAAAAGAAAGAAAAATATGCTAAATAGTTGCCTTCCATCAAGCGCTTTTGTTTGAAGTCTTTTAGCTAGACTTTTGGCGGGATCAGGATTAAGAAGAAGAAGAAGGATCTCTTGGAATAAGAGTCCTTGGAATCCTCTTGAGCTTGAACTTTGTAACTCCTTCATCTTGAATCACAATCTCCTTTCCTTTCTTAAAGATTTTTGCATCCTTGAGGACATGTTTTGTCTTCTCCACAATTCATCGAAGGATTGCTTTCTTCTCCTTGCTGATATCTGGTGGTACCATTATCTTGATCTTTGCAAACTGCTTAGATGCAAGTGCTTTTAGTTCCTTTTTGTTCTCCAAAAATTTCTCCTTGAGCTTATCCTTGCGGATTGGAGCTTGATCCAGTGTAGTTTTGTAGAAATTTTTCCTGTCCACATTTAAGAAAACTAAACAGCGATTTGCATGGTCAATGATAGCACCTACAGTTTCTAAGAATGGGCGACCAAATATCAAAGGTCTTTCTTTTTCATGGTCCATCTCTAAGAGTTAGAAATCAGCTGGAATGATCTTATCTCCAATGACCAATGACAGGTTCTGAATCATTCCTTATGTTCTCTTTTGAGATGAATTGCCAAAGACTATCCTTACTGGAGATGGGACAAGTTTTCCTATACCAACTCTCTCAGCAACAGATTTTGACATAATGCTCACATTAGCACCGGAATCACATAAACAATCTGAAAATTCAATTCCAGAAATAGAGCAAGTGAAAGAAAAACGCCCTGGATCCTTAGACTTTTTGAGTCTTTGGACAGGTAAAGGTTTTGTTACCTTAACCAAAATGTTCTGACCTCCTTCATACTCGGGTTTTGAATCTTTTATGAGAGGTTCATGGTTTGACTTCTCCTTAGAGTCTGTGGCTGGTTCCTATTCCTGGACTGCTGTCATGGCGTTGCAGAACTCCTTGGATTATCCTCCACTCTTCCTGGCAAAACTTCTGCCTGCCTTTTCATTGAATCTGCAGTCTGACCTATCTGTAGTTCCAACTTCTTGACATGGGTTGCAAGAGATTCAAACTTCCATTCAAGTCGTACATACAATCGATCCTTACTCCCATCTATCTAAACGATTTCTCATTACTCTTTGATGTCTGCATCACGTTTTGTTCAAGTGATTTCACTTGATTGCTCAGCTGAGAGGGGTGCTTCTAATGAGTTGGTCTGTGCTAGTTGAGGATTGAAAGGTGTTCTTTGTTGGAAATTTCCTCCTCCATAGTTTCCGTTTTGAAACTTGTTTGGAAAATTCCTCTGCATCTGCGGATAGGGCTGGTTCTAGGGATTCTCAGCTCCTTGACTTCGGTATGAACGGTTGTTGAAGTTGGCATTCCTGAAATTATGGCTGAAAGCTGGATTGAATCGGCTCTGATATGTCCCTTGTGCTTCAACGAAATTCACCTCCTCCTCTTGAAAATATATGCCATCATCTTCATATCCTCCATCTTCTTAATTACCTACAGCAGTATCACAAGTATGTATATTCTTGTTTTGAGATTTAAGAAGTTGACTTACCATGCTTTTTAGCTCAGCAATCTCCATTGACTCATGACTAATGATAGTCTTCTTTGATCTGTCATACTCGGGATTGTTGTTGCTATTGGCTACAACTAGATTTTCAATGAGTGCTCTCCCTTGTATCACAGTCTTTGAACCGAAATCTCCATTACTGGCAGTGTCAAGAGAAAATTGATACTTCTGCTGAAATCCTATTTAGAAGGTGCTTAGCAGGTTTTCTCCAGAGAAACCATGATGATGGCAATGTCTCTCATATTCCTTGAATCATTTCCATGCCTCGTAGAATGATTCGACGGAGCCTCGTTGGAAACTTTGGATCTTGTTTCTCAGCTAGTTCGATCTTGACTTGGTGTAAAAGTGGTTCAGAAAAACTGACTTGCATTCTTCCCATGAAGTAATAGAGCTAGATGGCATAGACTTCAACCATCTAAATGCTTTATTACTTAGAGAGAAAGGGAAAAGCTTACACTTCACATAATCTATAGAACCTGGAGTGGTTTTTACCATGCCACAGATTTCTTCAATAAGATCTATGTGATCCATAGGATGCTTAGTAGAGTTTTCATGGAATTGATTTTGCTTCACCATGGAGACAACCTGTTGTTTTATCTCGAAATCACCCTTTGCTGGCACATGTACTTGAATAGCTGATCAATTTTGAAAGTGTTGGTGAGATGCATCAGAATCGGCAATGAGTCTATTGCGGATCTGTCTTCTTGCAGGATTGACAAGTTGTATAGGTCAATTTTCTCCTCATCCATTAGGTGGAACAATGTTTTCATCATTCCTTTTCTCTTCGGGATTGGCCTAGTCTTGTCTCCTTTGGTTATCAGCAGCATGTCTAGGGAGTTGATTTTCCTCTCCATTTAGCAGGGGCTGGTCATCTGCTTCATGAGCAGAATCTCGGTCATTATTGTGATTAGAATCACGATCATCATCATCTCCATCGTGACCCTCTTGATCACAGTTTAGATGATTTTCCCGATAGGCATCTGGATCGGCCATCTTGAACATTCTTCTTCTGAGTCTCCGAAGTTCTCTTTGGTGTTTGTCAATCTCGTCTAGGGACGATACAATGTTGACAGGATTTCTCCTAGTTTTCATGCACCTAAGAGCAAAGAAAGCAAAGATAAAAAGAGAAGTTAGAAAAACTCCAGCAGAACTCGAAAGTCTTGTGGTCTAGAATTGAAAGTAGATTAAAAAATCAAATCAACAACAGAAACATCCCTGAAAACGGCGCCAAAAACTTGATGTGGGTGCAGTGGGAAACTACAAGTTTTACCCTAAACAAAGCTGCAAGTGCACAGCAAACGCAGTAGTACTTAGGGATCGAATCTTTGTGTGTTGAGGACTCCTAACTGATGCTAAAATCAATTGTAGACCTAATCAGATTAAAAACGGGTTTTGATTGTCACTGAATCTAAATAACTAAGCAGGAAATTAAAAAGCTTGAAAAATCAATTTGAAAACTATATGAAAAACGGCGCTGGGCTTAGGGTTCATCTCTAGGGTTCATGATCTATGACACAAGGAATCTAGGTAAGGATTTTCTATGATTCTGAAACTAGGATAAACACTTATAAGATTAACCAACTCTCGTCATCCTAACCATCTAATCACTTAATCTCGGCAATTAACTCTCGCTCTCATGCCGGAAAAAGATCATGCATTTCAGATCGCAATCCATCTCGACTTACGTAACCTCCATAGGTAGCTTTCGTCCCCTACGACGGAGACATGCATAAGATCCAGTTCAGGTAACCCAGATACAACACTCTCGTTGCTCGGATTCAACCTTGGATCAGACTCTGAGTGACCAATCCAGAGAACCGCTTTGATATTGGGATGAATGGGATCCCCTTTGATGGTCCTTTCACCCAACAAGGTGACTACTCAGACATGGCTGAGCTTGACATCATCATTGGTTTAAGAATGAAAAAGCAATAAAGTAGAGAAACAAAAGATGCAGAAAAACTTCTCTGATTGAAGACAATGTTAGCGATGAAAAGCTTCTACAATTGCATAAAAGTAAAACCTAAAACTAAGATGAAGTTCTCTCTTAAAGAGATGAAAGAGGCTTGGTTACAATAGACCTACAAAAGAGTATTTATACTGTTTCCTCTCTTCTGGGCGTCTAAGGCTTGTAAAATGAGTGCAGAGAATGACTTGGGCCTTAGATGGGATTCTGTGATTCGGATAGAAGTCCACCACGGGTGAAGGGGCTGAGCGACGGTGGAGGGGGGCTTTGCCGCGGGTGAAAGCTCATGTACCTTCCCGGACTGTGTTGATTAACCTTCAGTGCATTGATGATATCTGAAGATCTAACCGTTGAATTGCATTGATTCCAAGTGTGTTGGAAAGCTGTTTGTATATTATTTAATATTTCCAAATTTGGGGATGATCAGACAGTCAGAATGTCTTCTTTGGTGGCCAAACTTCTGAAGGCCTGAATATATCCAAAAATGTATTTTTGCTCCAAAATGCACTCCAAGAATCCAAGTTTCCTGAAAAGTCATTTAAAACTCCAAAACATGGAAACCACTTATGAACCCTTAAAACTGAGTGAAAACACCTGAATAATATGATCCATAAAAATGGTCAAAAACCAGGTGGTATCAGCCTTCCCCTCCACTGATTCCTTCTTACATCTGGCTTTTGCGGCTTTAACACTAGGAGGTCGGATGGTTGTCTAATCAGCTTCGAAAGTCTTGTTTCCCTCTGCATTAGAACTTGATGATAGTGCACCATCCTCAGACCTCCTCCTTTTACAGCTTCCATAGGTTTTAGTAGCCCTAACAGACTCACCGGAAGCTGATTCATCACCTCTGTAAACAAAGAATATGGTCGAGCTTCAATATATCGATATCCTCCACCTGTGTAAACATGTTTGCCTTCAACATGTTCAAACTTCCCACCATAGAAACACCCAAATGTTATCGGCCTCTCGCCTTCACCACTGCAGGAAGTGACCAAAATCATCTTTAAACCAACACTAATTTCAACTAAGAACGCAGAATTACACAAACAAGATTGACTTACCTCATTGTTGATACTGAGAAAGACTCGGAACTCGGATATTCGGCTACTTCTAACGCAAAATCGAAATGGACTAACTCGCAACTACCAATTCTTCGACTGAAATCATCCCCTTTGCGAAATCATCTCCTCTGCGAAATCACCTCACTATGAAATCATTGATTATCTCGTTCTACCCAAATATCGAACCCTAATTTTAATTTTTCTCCAAATTGCAAACGACGTTGTTTTGTCTCTTCGGATTTGGTAAATTTAGATGATACGACGTCGTTTTGCATCATTAATTAAAAAAAAAAATTAAAAATCAAACCGGATAAAACTGGTTTTACACCTGCCTGCCACGTCAGAAACCGTTGACGGTCATCTAACACCGTCTGCGGTTTTGTAGTTATGGACCAAAAAACGGTAGTTCGTGAGGTGTTAGGCATGGCTTGATAGTTGGTGTATGGACTCTCAGAAGTCATATAGTTCGTGGGGGAATAGACCGTTTTCCCAAGAAGAATAACTCCATGTACTTTGGTACTTGTATTTGCTTCAACATAAATATAAGAAAAAAGAAAAGGGGACTTATATGAAGTTAGATTTAAAAAGATTTTAGTTGATTTTGGAAAATCATAAAATTTATTAAATTTTTAGAGTTTGGTTAGATTTGTAAAACTTACAGAGAGTTTTGTGGATTTAAATAATTCACAAAATATTTTTAATATGACAAACTTTGAGAATTTTGAGGGATACTAGTTAACTTTCCCGAACCTTGCGCGGGCTCATATAACTTTCCATTTGGTTGTTTGGAAATCTAGTAGTAGTTTGAATTCATTTGTTTTTTTATTCTCTATTGTTGAATATATTTGTAAGTTAGATTTCTTTGCATTTTAATGTTTAAAAACATGATCAAGAAAATAATATAAAAAAGAGTAAATAAAAACATATTAGTATTCAAATAATTTAGTTTAAATAGTTTTGAGATCTTTTGATCATTGTTCTATGTATTTTAGATGAAGCTTTTTTAAGTACCGTACAAACTTATTCGATTTTGATCACTATTTTATGTATTTTAGACATCACAAATACCATCATTTCATTAAACATTCCATTGATTGATTTTTACTTTTTCGTTAAATTTGACTAAATATCAGTTTTATTAAATTTGAAAAATGGTATTGACAATAAAGTGAAGTAGTAAGCCATAATAATTTAGACTGATATGATTTAAGTTATTTCTTATTTAATACTTGTTTATAAAACATTATGTTTACCTGATGACTTCATTAGTTTTCAGTTAGAACGAAGAAGAAAGAAAGATTAAACAATTTTGAAAGTTGTGAAAGAATTAGAGAAAAGTGGCTGATATTTATACTAAATCATAAGAAATCGAAAACCCTATAAACATAGAAAATTGTAAAAACGTTTTTGTTTAATTTTTTCTAAATTTCGATTTTATAGCATTAAACCATAATAATTTAAACCGGTTTGTTTTAAATTTATTTACCAATAAAAAATGACATGTAATTGCAAAATGGGGATATACAGTCTTTTTGTAGCCGAAACTCATTCTAGAGCTGACACGTAAGCGAAATTTTGTGAAACTCGATGTGAGTGCGATACCTAAGCAAATCACTACAAAAATAAGTATATAGATATGTAGTATTTTAAAAATAATGATTTATAAATTAAATTATAGAAAATTATTATCCCAATAACACTAGATTATAACAGAATCATATAATCATTAAAATACAAACTTTTTGAATAACAATGAATTTTGATTAGATTATAAAATCATAAAACCAATAACAATGAATTTTTATAATTTGTAAACGAATAACAAAGAAATCTATTAAGAATTTAAAAAATCCACAAACTATTAACCATAGAATTTGAAACTCTAAAAATATTCATAAGTCAACATCCAAATAACCCCTCCCCCCCCCCCCCCAAAGTGTTGCAGTGTTGTATTTTTCCCTTTTTACTTTTGATTTGGAGATTTAGGGAAATCAAATTAGGGATTTTTGCAAAATTAGGTTTAAACAAATTGTAACTCAGATCTAGATATTTTAAGAGAAAATTAAAACAACGTCGTTTTACTTACCTGATATTTTGAATGGTTTTTTTAACGATTTTTCTTTTTAACTCCGTTATATTCATTATGTTAAGTAACTTACGACATTACTAATTTAGTTCAGTCAACAAAAAAATATGTGATTGAAATAAAAGTCGATATAAGTTGATGATTTAAAATGTCCATGTGACAGTTCATGCTTTAAATCGCAAAAATTTAAAAGTTCATGATTTTTTTTGACAATTTTCCTAATTTATAATCAATATTGCTATCTTTTTTAGTGCATTGGATTATCTATATTCACTGTTTTATATATGTAAATGACAAAAATAAAAACAGAGGATCTATATTTTTAGATTTGAAATAAGTTTTCATATGTAAATCATAAAGAGAAAAACAAAAGATACAAAAAGTTAATTTTGCAATGTATATATAGATGGGTCGCTTTGCATTTTGACTCAAATGTTATGACTCATTTTTATTTTACAACTCCACCTATTTAGAAAGGTTTTTTTTGTGTGGATTTAATATATACGACTTTCTAAATAGTGAATAGCAGGGAACCCTTAATCAAAGCATTTGTATGTACCATATGCAGAATTACATGCCCAATAATATCAGGAAACCAATATTATGATCTATAAAAAAATCCAAGATGTGCAACTTATGCATTAGTGTAAGTGTGAACCTCCGACCCGTCTACCAGACGAACCGGACTATTCACCTTTGGTTCTAACCGGTTTACTATATTTGTTATGCTAAATAAACATATTACTGAATAATACTCTTATTCATCTATGAAAAATCAAGTTTTGCAATTAAAATCCATAACTTATTCTTAAAAATAAACTGAAACAAAAGACTAAGAAATCTCTTAAAAAGAAGTACTGAAAAACGAATTAAAAAGAAGGAAAACCCGTCCCTAAAGCACACCATTTAGGACTCTTCTTCCTCGTATACATGAAGTTCATAATCTTCATACTCACCTAAAAATTAGAGATTTGAGAGGGGTGAGTAATTTGGGAAAATTATTTAGTGAGAAATAAATTCACACTCCCATTACAATATCCATTCATTTCCAATATACAGTAAAAATTCTATAAATATCCATTCATTTCCAATATACAGTAAAAAATCTATAAATTAATAATGTTAGAACTTTGATATTTTATTAATTTACAGAGTTATTAACTTATAGATTTCATATAAAAATTATTTTTGTTTTTTTATTAATTTTAAAAGAGACTTTTAAAAGATTATAATTTTAAAATAATTCTTTCTAATATTAAAGAGGAGTTTTAAGAAGACTTTAAGTTAAAATAACTAAAAACATCACTAACTCGTATTTTAGTAGATTATCTCATTTATATGTTTATATCATACCTTATTTATAGTAATTATATGATTGTAATGGAACCATATATTTACATAGGAGTTTTGTTTAAATTATTATCTTATTATCTTATCGAATTGTGTTATATTTTGAATTGGCCCAACTCGAAACCATGAAAATTTATTAATTTATAGTGTTTATTAATTTATCAAGTATTAATTTATAGAGTTTCTATTGTATCAAGCCTAAAACTAAACAATCAACAAGCAGTAATCTACAAGCACACAAACAAAGCAAGCACAAACAAAGACATTCAACGTGGTTCGCCTCAACCACCAAGCGATGTGATTCATCCTATATTCCAGGCATGAACCCCAGCAAACAATAACCTAACCATTGTGCCGTTACACAGGTCGATCACCTATCTCTAGCTTATTACAATCATTAGGCAATCAATCAGGTGATCAAACAATTATGCTGGTGATTCATCTAATGCTTTTCTTATCCGTTTGACTCTTTCATGACCTTTCTTAGATGCAGCAAATCAACTACCTGAATATATCTAGAATCAATACACCAAAAACGAACAAACACTATCCTAAGAATATGGATCTACTCCTCACCTTTGCCAATTTGCAGATCTGAATTAAGGAGACTGAGAATTAAGCGAATCAAGCAGACGACGAGAAGGCAGGGGCTCGCGACGGGATCTCCTCAGCTCAGCGGTGGCTTGCGGCGGCTAGGAGGCTTCGGATGGCGGCATCAGCTCGGGCAGAAGCAGCTCGGGCAATATCTCTCTCTCTCTTTCTGTGGCTGGGGGCTATTTTGCAGAGAATGAGGCTCCTTCCCTAGAATTTTCTCTTTTATAGAGGCAAAATTAGGGAATTGGGCCTCCTGCTGGGCTTTTGGATAGGCTGAGATGCTGTAAAACTTCTCTCTCTTCATTATCACGAACCTTTAAGAAAGAGAAAGATTTCTTTTGTTTTCGGATTTTATTCGGATATGTTGTTCGGATTGTGTTGTATTTTTTTTTTTTTAAAAAAAATCTTTGTCTTCTTCTTTTTTTCCTTTGCTGTCTTAGCCTCTTCTGGATTTGGATTCGTTTCCTCGGAAGAAGTCATTCTAAATCAATTTTCTTTAGATAACTTATGCCCGATTCTTCGTCTTGTGAGTGTAAATCTTTGCTTACCGTGATGGGCCTATAGATAGGTTATTAAGCAAAGTTTCTTAACGGATGAAAAATGTTTTTGGTTTGTTTCTACATCTGATTGCAAGATTTTAACTTTGGCTATCAAGTAGAAGATCCGGTTTTGAAGCTTTGGTGAGCTCGAAGGAAGGATTTTTAACAGTATATGAAACCGCCGAGAGTTGATGACTCGTGGAGTATTAGGAGCCAACATCGGTGGTGGTTGAAAATTTCTGGCGATAGCATTAAATCGATGATGGCGATGAACTTAGGGATGACTCAACTCGTCTAGATGCGTGATTGTTGTGTTGATACGTCTTTTGTTACATAACTGTATTTTCAGTTTTCTGCGTGTTTGCATTGGGCCTTTTGAGCGGTGTACCTGAACTTTGCTCGGTTGGACTTAATAAAAAAAGTTCACAGGAAATAATTGTTTCATGGAAATTCTTTATATTATGTATTATGTTAGACCAACCATCGATATGTTAGGTGCGTTACATATGTTGTTTTTTCTTTATCTTTGAATATATGTAATACACCAAACATATATTTAAAAAGCTGCTGAGCTAGCATCACTAGTAGATTACCACAACAAAGCAAGAGGGGCTTCTATTGTGCTTGTTTCACCAAATAAAGGAAGAGGGTTTTTAAAAAAAATAATTACAACAAATGAGGACTATTGAAGAAGCAAACACCACTAGTAGATTACCACAATAAGTTCACCCTATGGATGGATATAAACATCCACAAGATAAACCAAGCTCTGCTCCAAGGAGAATAAAAAAGAGAGAAATACTCTTGATCTTATACCTAGTCTAATTCTTATTGTTTCATCGCCAAAATCACAAAAATTAAGCTATCTATTTTACTTAGACAAAAATAAACTACCTACTTTACTAACTAGTTTAATAACTGAGATTATATTGTTTCTATTTGTCATTAGGAACTAGAAAGTGATACATTCCCTAAAAATATATAAATATAAACATATAACCGAATAACTAAGAACTAGGTGATACCCGCCCGCAATCACGCACAGAGTAAAATTATTATTGCAAAAATTTCATGTGATTTTAGATACAAAATATATGTTATAGTTGTTGGTGAAAGTATAAAATGATATTTAAGATCAGCTTGTATATGCTAAAACATGTAATACTTTTTATTTATTTTCAAATTTATGATGACTTTATTTATTTAAATTTGAGATTATTGAAAAATTAAATAATTAACAAATTATTTTTGGTAGCTTCCTAAAAAAAATAACTTAACACCTTAATATTCCTACTCTAATATTTTCTGATTTCGATCATTTTTATCACATTTTTGTTGGTCTCTACTCATGTTTATAGTTGAATTAGAAAATTTTAACAAATACATTTTCATTCATAAAGTGGATAATTTATGTTGATTTTGTTCATGTTGATGATTAAAATAATTAATATGGTTTAACTGGAAGACATATAGAAAGAGAGAGAAAGATAGTATAACTGATTTATTTTATGATTAGTTTAATGGGATAAGTAAGTAACTTACAAACACTTTAAGTATTAAATGACATAAAATATAAATATTTTAATAAATTTAAATTATTTTTATATATATTTGAGAAGCTCTTTGGTGTTGACACATCAGCATGGTATCTCTGTAAATAACACATTAATATAATATCAGATTTATATAACCCAAACAAATATCCTTGGTGCTAAGTGAAAGTAAAAAAAAGAAAAAACAAAACAAAACTTTTCAATAACAACAGTTACACAAACATTATATTTTTTGATCGTCCAAGTTCATATCCATTCAAAAAAGAAAAAAAAAACTGTTTGCATAAAGAGAAAAACAAAAGAAAGATCAACATAAAAAAATGGTTACTGAGATATAAAACTGGCTACTGAGATACCTATTATCTACCTTTATTGGTGAGATACTCATTCGAAATCTCATCAATGTAATACTATTATTTTTAGTATGGTTTTATATTTCTAATTTGATTTAATCAAAAAAATTGTGTTAGATTTTATCCGTAACTAGAGAAAATATTGTTTGACGACTAAAAAATAGAAAATATTTAGTTAAAATATGAAATTAAATATGAAATTTATTTAACTTAATTGATTAGTTATATTTATCTATAATATATATAATAGTAAATTCTTAAAACTGTAAATATTACCAATCTTAATAGCAGTATAAATATTTTAATACATTATAATTAATATAATTATGTATATTAAAGAAAACTTAAACTGCTCGAAAACATCGATAACGTGTAAAACCATGATCAATGATATAACTAATTTGGGTCTAACATTCAATTTTTCAAACATTAATTTTAACTAAAATAAAAGAAAACTTTGTGTTTCAAATCACAGATTTTGTATGAAATTGAATATTATTTTATTAATTAAAACATTACTAGTTTTATATTAACCTTAACTAATATTAATTTAAACTAATTTTATATTCTCATACATAATAGAATTTGATAGACAGATAATTTTAATTTAAAGAATCTAAAATATTAGTATTAAAAAGGTTTGATATTCGATTTTATGAAATATTATAGTAAAACAATATCTACTTCTTAATATCACAAAGAAAAATTTCTTAAAATAACATAAAAATTAAGGGGGAATGGCTAAAAATAGGCCACAAATTGAGTTCACTTGTAAAAGTATACCCCCCCTCCCAATTTAAATGTTAGCAAAAATTGGTCAAAGTAAAAAAGAAATTACTATTATCTCATACATGACTAAATAAAAAACGGATGGTCTAGTTACGATTATAACCCTACAAAGTCTGTTAAGCAGACTTCATAAAAAGTACTCTATTATTAAATATTATATTTTAATTTAAAAAATATATAAAAATAATAGGATTTAAAATTTGTTTCTATAAATTAAATATATACAATTATGATGTATATAAATTTAAATCTAATATAACTGAATTAAATTAGACCAACAATAATAAACATCATAACTGAATAATTTTAATTTAGGGTTATAGAATACTTTAGAAGTCTGCTCAAATCGTAACCGGAAATGAAATTTAAATGTTTACATAGACTGGAAATAATTAACCTAACCGGATATTTTAAACCTATTAAATAAACGAAACTTACCATTTGTTACCCTAAATTAAAACCCTTGACTCTCTGTAAAACGGTGCTGCACTGTTCTCCATTTTGGCCGGTAAGCCAAGTTCTCTTTCTGCTATTGTATTTCTTCTCTTCTTTTTTATCTCTTCACCTCTTATTTGGTTTCTGCTGCAGATCTTATTTGGTGCTGTCTTCATCCTCCTCTCTCCATTTTTCTGCTTGTAAGCCTTACTACTCACTCTCCAACTACATCTCTTCTATCTTGTTTCTGATGCATATCTTGTTTCATCTATCTCACTTCTTATCTTGTTGCTGCAGATCTTATCCGGTGTCTTCATCCTTCATATCTTCTCTTCTGACCTGTAAGTTCTTCACCAAATCTTCCTCTTTTTAGTCTGTATCATATTGTTTATATGTTTGTTCCATCGTCCTTACACATTGTCTTTTTTGTTGACTATTATTGTTGCAGATCTAAGGCCCAACTCGAGAGCAAGTAAGTAAAATTTGTTTTCTTATCAGATTTGATATTTCAGCATATTTTTTTGGTAAAGTTTATTTTTATTATTTTTTTTAGCTACAAATAATTAAAATGATGTTATGCGTTTTTTTTTTGTTTTTTTTGTTTTTTTTTGTTTTTAGCTACAAATAATTATGTTTTTCCAATGTATAAGTTCGACTGCTCGACGTCGGTCCGGTGGAAGTTTTGGATTTTCCATCTGTTGTCACTGCGATTTAGTGCCAGTGCTCCAAACATCCTCCACAGCCTGAATCCAGGTTGAACGTTCTATAGATGCCGTAATACTGAGGTAATTAGTGGTTTGTTGTATTGTTTGTATGCGATTGGTTTGTGAGAATTTTGTTTTTTGTTGAATATGGTTCTGTCTGTGATTGAAAAGCTTAGGTTGGTTGTGGAGTAACAGGCAGACTTCATTCGTTACTTCAAATTTGGTGATTACCAAGCTGTACAGAATTGTATATATTAACAAGCCACAAATGGAGACAATGTGGCGTATGATTCTGAGCTTGGGTACAAATATAACACAACTAAGGGACCAACTTTTGGAGAAGTGTTTGGGAGGCTTCAAGTTGAATCATGTGATGGTGGCCGGTACAATCCTGATAGGTGTGATCATTTTGTGTGTGTTTGTTTGAGTAGATCCTAGTTCTTCTCGAAAGAGAATATGAATTACAAACCTTTAATTATGTTGTCTGAAATGTATGTTTAATTTATATTTGTGCCATATATCGCAATAGAATGTCAAATTCTTACCGCAGACTGAATACGCAAATTGAAAACGCAGACTGAAACCAAATAAAATTTTACGTTAAACCAATTAAACTAACCAATTAGAATTTTAAAATAAACCAAGGTGCTTACCAAAATAAATTTGAACTAAACCGTACTTGAATCAGTGTTGAAATTGAATTGGTACATATGGGTACGTGAATCATTGCTGAAATTGAATCGGTACAACCATACCCGAAAATATACAGACATATATAAGTTTTTTTACAGAGTGTTAACATAATATCGGTAAAAAATTTTATTGACTGTGATAATTTCTCTCTGCAGACTCGACAGATTCTACAGTATACGCCACCATACGGTATATGGTAAGCCATAATTAATGCAGACTTCTCTTGCAGATCAGGATCGAAGTCTGTGTTATCCTAAACCATAATCCTCTTTGGTTTCTATTCCATATCTGGTGTCACCATTGGTTTCTGTCGCTTTTGGTTTCAGCCGCTGTTGCGAGTGTGTTCGAAGGTATGTTGCAGATTTGGGTTAGTATTTTTTAATCCGACAACCATAGTCGGTTATATCGTGTGGGGTTTGAATCCCGTAACCGTATTTTTTAAATTCGTGTAGAGTTTGAATCCCTAGTGTTAGAGAACTCTGTCACTGTCTCGTTTTCTGGTAAAAACCGATATGCTTAGTGTAATAATGCATGTTAGTGTTAGATATACTCTGTGGACATCTTGATTTTTGGTAAAATCGAGAGAAAACCGATCTGCTTAGTGTTATATAACTCTGTCGGCGTCTAGATTTTTGGTAATTGTCAGAATCGACATGTTGATGCTAAGAGAATCAAGGGTTACTTCTAGCTTCACATTTTAAATTTATAACCCTAAATATCTGCAAGTGCACAGATGTACGCTGTAGTACTTAGGGGTCGAACCACAAAGATTTTGAGCTTTTAGTGCGAATCAATCAAGACTTAAGACTAGCAGAACAAGCAAATGAATGTTTTTGGTTTTTGTGTCACTAAATCTAAGTGTAAATCGAAATAAACAAGTTGTAAAACAATAAGAAACAGGCGCTGGGTTCAAAGGGTTTTCGCAGGGGTTCATGAACTGATCAAAAGACATACAAATCGATAAAGGTAATCATCTAGTGAGATTTCGAACTAGAATATACACATATAAGATTAGCCAACTGTCGTCACCCTAATCATCTAATCACTCAACACAGCAATTAACTCTCGCTCTCATGCTGCGAATAAGATCATGCATTGTACACAGAATTCATCCACGCTCACGATTCTCTACAGGTAGCTTTTGTCTCCTGTAGAGAATTCGCTCGATCACTTCTAGGTCTGGTAATTCGATACAGCACTTTCGTGGCTCCAATTACTGAAATCAATTTTTAAGCGGCTAGCAACAGAAAACATAGTGAATAAGAATGAACGAAGGACTCCTAGAAGATCAATAACCCTAAATCGAATAAAGCATATAATCAAGACATGAAATTCCCTTTGAAAAATCCCTTAAAAACCCAATTGGGAAATTACTCAGACATAGTTGAATTCAACATCACAAGAGTATTTAGAATTGCAGAGAATTGAAATAGACAGAGTTTAGAAACGAAGAACAAGTTGAAGAAGGAGGGCCGATGGTGACCCTCTCGGTGGCTCCTCTTCTGGGCGAGCTTCTCTTCTAGGGTTCCTGGTGAAAGATGTGGCACCCCTTTCTAAACGACTTGAAAGGGGTTTATATAGTGTCTTGAGTCCTCGGGAACGCCTAGGGCTTGCAGGAATAATGACAGGAGTGACTTGGGCTTTGATATGGGCTTCTGAGGCTCGGAATTTAGCTCCCCACGGTCTAAAATTTTGCACCCCCGGCGGATGATGTTCTGGCCGCGGGTGAGCTTTTGACTGACTGTGATGATTTTCCTTCAGTTTATCGATCATATCTGGAGATATAACCGTTGGATTTATCTGATTTCACTTGTATTGGAAAGCTGGTTGTCTCCTCTATCTTGTATCAAAATTTGGAGATGATCGGACGGTGAGAAGGCCTCTGTTTGTTACCAAACTTATGACAGTCTGAATTTATCCAAAATTATGCTTTTTTCTCCCAAGTGCATTCCTTTTGTCAAAATATCCTGAAAACTCTTTTGAGATACTAAAACATAAAAATCATTTAAAAACCTTTAATACTGAGTGAAAACACCTGCATAAGATATTAAAAGTGATCCATAAAAGTGGTCACAATCAGGTGTTATCACATATTTAAAGTTTCAGACTTCTTTTCAGACTTTTTTGCAGACTTCTATTGAAGACTTCTTTTTCAGACTTCTCTTGTGGAATTCTCTGTCAGACTTATTTTTCAGACTTCTCTTGTAGACTTCTCTGTCAGACTTCTTTTTCAGACTGCTCTTACCGCATGTTTCTCTTAACGCAGACCTCTCTTTCCATTTTGCAGAATTTACCCAATCCAATGATCAAGCCAGAATTCCCGCTGCATCTATTCTTAAAAGGCGATGAGCCGTATCCTCTTAAAAACATAGACTACTATAGTGGTGAGTCGAAGCTGATGACTTTCTTAGCGGAAGTACTATGAGAAGATGAATGAGAAGAGATTTGGAATTCCAGACTGGGAGTATTCTTAAAGTTCACTCAACTAGATTTTGATTGGGCATCTAGACTGGTGCATTACATTTTTTAGTATGCAGCTAGTTTGCAACAAAAAATTTGAGATATGGAGCCTCATAGGTTCAACTCTCGTACACTTTTCTTTGAATGAGTTTGAACTTATTACTGGGCTCAATTGCAACTATGTGGAAAAGCTTAAAGATACGAAGGTTGAGGTTACTGATGAAATGCAAGAATTCTGGGAGCAAATGGGAGTAAATCAGGAATTGGGCGTGAGTACTGAAGATTTGATAGAAGCTTGTAATGATTGTGGATCATGGTCTCGTAAGGATCGGTTGAGGATAGGATACCTAAGCATTTATTCTTCTTTTATTGAAGCACGAAAACCATCTTCAGCTACTCGGGTTAGTTTGGCTAGGCTAGTGATGGATTTAGATGCGTTTGAGAATTACCCTTGGGGAAGAGTCGTCTTAAAGAACCTGATTCGGTCGGTGAAAGAGAAAGATATTACGAAGTCGTCGTACACGATTAAAGGTTTTGTACAAATTCTCCAAGTTTGGATTTACTTTTCTCTTCTTGAATTTGCTGCTAGATTTGCTGAACCTATTCCAAACGACCCTACTCCACCACTGCTAGCTTATAAAGGATCCAGAGGGAGAAAGTTTATGAAAGAGAATATGCTGAGACAGGTAAATTTTCAGACTTGTTTATTTTTTAAAGGATGGTGGTTTAAACAGATATTGTTTTCTTTTATATAGACATGTATAAACAACTACGCTGTTAAGGATTTCGAGCAGATGTTTTCAGTCTGGGAAGATGATGATCATGATGAAGAAGATGTGAAAACTGGCAACATTGTGCGAGCAATGTTTGGACACTTTGGCACTCTACCATGGAAATGGGAGAGAAATCATTGGCCTCCAACAGGTGTGACCAAGTCCAATAACGTAAAGTCTGAAGTGGTGGTTGACCTGAAAAGGAGATCGGAATCACTCGGTGATGAAGAAAGTTAGAAGCGGTCTTGGGCAGGCACATATGATGAAGAAGATTCCATGGTTACGATTTTGAAGGATCATTGGAAGATTGCTTCCAGAAGATGATGACTGAGTTGAGTAGTTGTGAATCTCAGATCAAACAACTCAACACAAAACTGGTAGCTATCGAGCAAAATTTAGAAGCCGTTACAGGTGGCCTAAAGAAGGATGTGACTGATGGAGAAGAGTTCAAGTCCGCGGAAAATCCAGAGGATCCGAAACCCTGTGACGAAATTCCGACAGACATAAATCTTGACATTAGGGTTAGTAAAAAACCCCTACAAAGAAATTGAAAGAAACCCCAAAAAAAATATACTTGTTTTCGAATTTGTTTTTACCCTAAACTATGAACCCACTTTTAATACTTTTAAATCTGTCTAAACACATTTTACTACTTTTAAATACGTTTATGCTGATGTTGTTTTGCTGTTATTTGACTTATGGTTGCAGTTGTTGAAATAATTGTACTTGGTTTGGCTTAATGTTTTTGTTGAATCTCTATACTTGCAGAGTAATTTTAAGTCCATGCAAGATGATCAAAATAATGTTCCGAGTGAGAGCGTGAATGATGGTAAGGATGCAAGTGTTGAACCAAGCACCGTCATGGTTGATAAAGACAAATGCGACATTGACTTTGAGGCGTTCCAGCAAGAGAAAGCAGACAAAAGCAAGAAAGCGGCACATTGCACGAGCAAAGAGTGATAGACAGCGGAAGTTGTCTACTTCACAACAGAGTCCTTTCAAAGGCAACAGCACAGCAAAGAAAATCATCCCAAATCGAAGATTGCCAGGGTGTGGATATGATCCATTTGATATGACTTGTGTTAAGCAAAAGCTCAAAGTCCTAACCAATTATCTGAAGCTTGATCCGTAAGTAATAGTTTAGGGTTTATATATCCTTAGTTTTTTTCGTTAACTTAAATTGATGTGGTTTATATTTTTTACAGCAATCATCCCAAATAGATCGAATGGTCTTCACTTGACTGGTACTACATTCTAAGAGTCCCGAAACAATGTTTAGTGGACACTGTAAGTTAAAGTTGCCCTCATTAAAATATTTTGCTTCGCATATTTCATGGACAACTTCAGAAACATTTTTGTTTTTCTTGTAAACGCAGCACATGGAAGCTGGGATTAATCTACTCAGACTACGATTTGCAAAGCATCCTGAGTGGTTTAGGTCCAACAGGATCTGTTTCCTTGATTCACTGTTTGCAGTGATGTGGAGATCAAAGTACAAGGAGTTTAAGTACTACACAGGCAAAGCACCAACTTATTGCAAAAGTGAGAAGACCTGGGGGAACGATTTGGATGACTTGTACTTGATGTTGCACATAATTGACGATCACTGGGTGGCAATGTGGATTTCAATTCCAAACATGCACATTGTCATTTGGGATAGTCATGCAGAAAAGCATGAATCAGACAAAATTATTGAAGCAGTTGTGACTCCAATAGCAGTCTTGGTTCCTTACATACTTCGTGAGTGTGCTTCTGCTGAAGATCGGTTCACTCTTTCATACGATACATTCACTCATTAGCGGGTCAAAGGCTCGAGAATCTCGCAAAACAAGCAAAGCAGTGACTATGTCGTTTATTGTCTGAAGTACCTCGAATGCCATGTCCTTGGGATGCCATTTCCAAAAGCCTTACATAATGCCAATATCAAAAATGTCCGAGACAATATGGCAGCGGAAATATTCTACGAGACTAACATTAACGGTACAGAGAGATATGCGTATCAATGGTTGGATGTATATGAAGGATAATGTATTTCCAACTATTTATATTCTAAATTGTAAGATAAAAGGATTATGGTTGGCACTACAAGAAAACACCCGATTTCAGACGACCATATCCATCGGTAATCTGTTGGAAAATGTCATTCTGGACGGAATTCCGACAAAAAGAAGTCGTCGGGATCAACTCGTCATAAAAACAAATCCGTCGGAATTTCATCGGAAATTTCCGATGAATTACCGAGAACTCCAATTATCCAACAGTTTCCCGTGGACGCATCTTTTCCGATGGATTCCCGATGATGGATATTTTTCGACGGATTCCCGAGGATTATAGTCTCTGACAGATTACCGATGGTTGTTTAAACCGAGGAGTTTCCGATGATCGTTATTTTGTCGGGGGGTTAAATTCCGATGGAATACCGACGAGTTTGACAGTTTTCGTTTCCTAACGGATTTCCAACAGGTACTCATTTCCGACGGATTTTCGACGGTCTTTTTTATTACCGACGATTTTTCGACGGTAAACGGAAAATCAAAATAAAATTAATTTAAAACCTAATATTTAGATAAATAAAATTGTAATTTAATAATTAGTAAAACTGAAATTTATAAATATAATTACAATATTTTAACAATTTTAATATTCAAATAAAAAAAAAACTAAATCTAGGTTTTCGGATTTCCCGTTCCCGAACTTCCAAATCCCGGGAAGTCAGGGGATCTCGCCTTCATCCAATTTGTCATGGTTGCGACCTCCGATTTGGTCGTAGTGAGCTCCGATTTGGTCGTAGTGAGCTCATGTTGTGTAGCGTCCAACGTCTGCTCCAAATCCGCTGCTTTTGCCATGAGCTCTTTGTTTTGCTCGACGATATCTTCGGGATAATAAGAAGAACCGAAAGACTCTTGACTCGAGACAACATTACCTAAACCATGTCGGCGTCCTTTCTTCAATGGAAGTTCATGCACAATTAAAACAATAAGTTTTTAATACCAACAGCAAATCTATACAAAAAAAAATGTAAACAAACAAAAAAAAACTTACTTCGCGAACCAAACGGTTGATTTCCTCGTGCGACAAAAAGACGGGGATGAGGAGTCACCTTGTGACTGTTGACTGCTATCGACGGTCTGCGTCACCTTCTCATATATTTCATTCATTAGAGGATCCTGAATCACATTGCTCCCCTTCTTTGTGTGCACCTTCTTCATCACCTGAAGATGATCTGGACACACTACTCCAGTCTCTCTAGTCTATTAAAAAAAACACTTAAATGTTATAATAAAAAGTGAACAAGTATTGTAAAATCCCAAAAAAGATAGAAGAAAATTTACCATTTAGTCTTCTTGACTCAAGAAGCTAATCGATCCGGAGTTGTGAACATATTGTCCTTTACCTTTTTGGTCAGTCCTTTTGTTTGTGGAATTAGTCTTCGATCTCTTCTCCGTCTCGGGGTTCTCCCAATATGGGATGTAGTGTTCCCAGATAGTAGCATTCAACCCTTTCGGTTTTCCTTTCCCATTCCTCCAATTCTGCTTCCACTCGTACATGTTTTTTTTAGAATTGCCTAGCACACTCAGCAAGAAACAAGCCTTCCACCTTCTCCGTGCGGTTTGGATGCCATGTAAAATTTTGCTGAAAAACAAAAAATAATGTCTGAAATAATACTAAATTAAAAAAAAAAATTGAGTATTGAATAAATTGTTTGAAACTTACCGCAAACTGTTTGAACCATATGTTTTTCTCTTCGATAGAGATGTCAGAAAACTTCTTGTACGGTTTCTTGAGGATTGAATGCAGCATTCTCAAAACGCATTTGCCAATCCTGTTGTTCGAATATCCAAACCTTTAAACAAAATCTTGTTATTTTTATAAACATATTATCAAAAGAATAAAACGATAAAAAAATTTATTACCAAGTCGCATTTCTTTGCCGAAGTGGATCAAGCGGTGTGCATAACTCTCGTCCGGGCTCACCGAGTAAATTGTTAATACTCGTGTAGAATGCATCATATGATGGAGGAGCCGAGAAAAACTCTCCGGAACCGCGGAAATCTCTGGGATATCATCCAACTCCGGAAACTCCGAATTATCATTAGACTCCGTGATATGCGTATCCGTATGAGTCCTCGACCAAAAGCTCTCATTGGTACGTCGTCGTCGGGATTGAGATGACGTACCAGATATATAACCTTGGTATTCTCGGTACTGATCCCTTTAATAAAAAAAAATTATCTAAAGTTAAAAAAACATATAAATTGTAAAAAAAGACATTAAGAACAATTTTTTTAAAGAAAACTTTAATGTTTTAAGAAACATTTTTGAAAATTATCCAAAAATAAGTCCAAAAAAGTAATAACAAAATTTTGTTATAACAACAGTAAATGTGTTTTAAAAACAAATACATTATCTATCCAAAAATCAATTTAAATAAAATTTATAACAATTTTTATTTCTTATCTACAATAATAGGAGAACACGTTATCTTTTATTGATAAAATTTCTAAAAAAAACTATTCGAAATGATAAATAATTTCTTGTGAATATATTTGTTAGAACTAGGTTCTTGTATATATAGTATTTTACAAAAATTAGCAAATCAATTTTTTTGTTGACAAAAGTAATAATTTTAGAA
Organism: Eutrema salsugineum; assembly: GCF_000478725.1. Classification (NCBI taxonomy): domain Eukaryota; kingdom Viridiplantae; phylum Streptophyta; class Magnoliopsida; order Brassicales; family Brassicaceae; genus Eutrema; species Eutrema salsugineum. The sequence continues at coordinate 739,813 of NW_006256612.1, forward strand.
ATCAAATAATTTTACATATCTAACAAATCTAATAATTTTCCAAACTAAAAATTTTACAAACAAATTAACCACAATTATAATCTAACAATTCTAATTTTTTCTTACAAATCTACACTTATCAAATCTAACAACTCCTAACAAATCTCCTTAAATCTAACAAATTATACTAAATCTAAGAATTTCCATAAATCTAACAAATAACTCATAAATCTGGTTTTAAACAAACAAAAATCAAAGAAATCTGGTACTTAGGCCGGCGAACAGGGGCGGTGGAACAGGAGGAGAGACGGCGGCCACCGGCAGAGCAGGAGCGGCGGAGCAAGAGCTGCACAGGAAAAAAAAATTCAGAATACCAGAGAAGGGAAGAGAAAGGAGGAGAAGAGAAGAAAAGAAGAGAGGAAGAGGAGGAACTTACCAGGAGCAGGCGGCCCAGATCTGAGGAGAAGAGGTGGATCGATGGAGGAGATGAAAAACTCGGCGATGTTGTCGAGAAATGGAAGAAGAAGATAGGTTTAGAGAATAAAATTGTTAAGTCCACATTTATATCCAGTTTCCGATGTAGAAGTGGTCGGAATTCCGTCGAGACCCACTAAAAAAACCAAATTTTTCATTTGGCAGTTCCATTTCTCGGGTTAATTTTTAGAATCCGTCAGAAATCCGTCGAGAATTCTGACCGATTTCGATGGAAAATTAAAAATTCTGGTATTTAATTGTTCAGTTAACATCTGGATACATGTGTTGACCTACGATTATTAAACTTTCCGTCGAAAATCCATCGAGAATCACGACGGATTTCAGACGATTTAGAGTTTAGGGTATGAAAAATTGAAACTAAATTGAGACTTGGCTTTAAAAGAACATTCTTATATCCATATAACAACATTTAACATATAATTCAACATAAAACAAAACTTATGTTAATTTTTAAAAATCGAATAATCATCACATGTAACCCTTCATAAATGTATGTATTACTTACTTAGAACTTTAGGGTTTGGTTTAGGGATTTGATTAAATGATGAAAACAATCTTATATGCATATAATAATATTTAATTTATAGAATTAATTAATTATAAATGATAAGCTACTAGCTAGTTATTAAATTTACCTACGATAGCTTCATGAATGTTTTTAGGTAGAAGACCGGCGAAGGCAAATGGAAAGGAGGTGTTGCATAAAAACATGGCAATCATGACTCTTCATCCCACACAACTTACCTTCTCCACTATCAACGCAATTAAGTAGGTTAGATGCATATCCATCAGGGAATTTAAATTTTTTCTTAATTCAGTCGAATAATTCTTCTTTTGAAAGCGCATTTAATCGAAAAGCTGGGGGCAATGATTTTCCATTTGCCATAATATGCAGTTTTTTACGAGAGCAAATATCAGATAAGTCTAATCTTGCTTTCAGATTATCTTTGGTCTTCCCTTGCACATTAAGTACAGTATTCATGATGTTGTCAAAAAAGTTTTTCTCAGTGTGCATCACATCTAAATTATGCCGAAGTATATGGTCTTTCCAATATGGCAAATTAAAGAAAATACTCTTCTTATTCCAATTGTGGTGCTCTCCACATCCTTGAACAGGAACATGACCATTCCCACCACATGAAACCGTCTTCTCAGCATCAAAATCTCTTAATTGTCGGATTATATCTAAACTTGTAGGCTCTGGAGGTGGAGCATCATAAATATTTTTATTCTTCCTAAACAGTGTCGTGCTCCTTCGATATGGATGATCAGGGGGTAGAAACCATCGATGGCAATCAAACCAAGAAGTTTTTCGACCCTGTCGTAATTGGAATGCATCAATGTTATCTTGACAGTACGGACATGCTAATCTTCCGTGAGTGGATCATCCAGATAGTATACCATATGCCGGAAAATCATTTATCGTCCACATAAGAACCGCTTCCATTACAAAATTATGTTTTAGAGAAACATCATACGCTTCAATGCCATATTTCCATAACAGCTTCAACTCATAAATTAGTGGCTGTTAGAAAATATCAAGAGATGTCTTGGGGTGATCTGGTCAGGAATGAGTATTGTAAGAAACAAAAACTCTCGTTTCATGCCCAAACTAGGTGGCAAATTATAAGGTGTGAAAATTACTGGCCACAAAGAATATTGCTGCTCATGCTTGCCAAAAGGGTTGAATCCATCCGTAGATAACCCAAGGTAGACATTCCTTGGCTCAGACACAAAACTTGGATAGAGCTCTTGAAATGTTTCCACACTTCTGCATCTGAAGGATGCAATCTTTCCATATGAGTTGTGTTGTGCATGCCATCTCATTGGAGCTGCTGTTCGCTCTGATTGATATAACCTTTTCAGCCTCTCTTTTATTGGCAAAAATCACATCCTTTTATGTGGAACATGTACTCTGCTACTTGTTTCCTGATATCACGGTTTATGACGAAATTTGCACTTTAAACAATGCCCGTTGTTCCTCCAGAATATTATACAATTGTCGATGCAGACATCTATCATTTCATACGGTAATCCAAGGCCACTTACAAATTTCTGAATCTCGTAATATGAAGCCTGTGAGATATTATCTTCAGGTAAAATATCTTTAACAAAATCAGCTATTGCATCCACACAATCTTCAGCCAGATTAAAATTCGTCTTGATAGTCATCAACCTGCTTGCGGTTGATAAAGGCGATATACCCTCTCTACATCCTCCATATAAAGGTTGTTTAGCTGCATCTAGCATAACAAAAACCTATGGGCTTCTATATTAGGTTCTTCTGTTCTATTACCATCCTGAATATACGATGCTACATTTTCTTGAAATGCGTCATCTACCATCTGAACAGTACTACCTACGTTTACATCATTCACCATCTCAACTTATGGAGTTGGTTCTTCTATCACACCAGAAACACTGCTATAATAATTTACCATTGATTCAGTTTCTCCGTGCATATACCAAATCTTGTATTCTGGCATAAATCCATAGTCCTCTAACAGAGTTTACTCTGCTATTGCGACATGTAAGACAAGGACAATAGAATTTACTATTTCAAGATCTCTCACTATTCTTTGTCGCAAAGGTTATAAATTCTTCAACACCGCTCGCATACTCATCGGTTAGATTTCCTGATGTTGGATCAAGACGGGGTTTATCCATCCATGATCGAAAATAATTATATGTGTTTGGGTTTGAAGAAGACATGTTCTTTTACCCTTGATTTGTATGTTGTGAATGATAATGAGGAGGTATTTATAGAAAAATCTGACTTCATTTCTGAGCGAATTCCGACAGATTTCCGACGAAACTTTGAAACAGCTAGAAATTGCTAGTTCAACGGATACAACAACGGCTATACAATTCTGTCGGAAATCCGTCAGAAATGTTGAAAATTCAAAAATTATACAATTCTATCGGAAATCCGTCAGAAATTTTCCGACAGATTTTCCACTAAACCTTTAAACCCGACCATTTCAATATTTCGTTGGAAATTGGTCGGGAATCTTGACCGATTTCCGTCCAACTTTATTTTGTCGGTATTTTTCAGTTTTTCGTCGGGATTCCGTCGGTATTTCCCGACGGTTTATATTCCGTCGGAAATTCCATCAGGAATCGTAGTGTTTTCTTGTAGTGTGGGTGTGGTATGGTTGTAAGTTTTTGGTTAACCTACCACTATTGTTGTTTAGTTGTAAGTTAGTATGGTTTAGGTTTGTTGTAATATTGTAAACGGTGGTGTGGTATGGTTGTAAGTTTTTGTTAACCTATCACTTATAATGATCTGATATAGCTTTTGTGTTAGATTAAACGCATTCACTGTTTAGTTGAACAAGTTCATTAAACAAGAATGAGTTTTATAGAAATCGCATAGCTTAGAAAACAAATTTAGAAGTACTTAATAAGAACATATTCAGTATGCATTAGCATACTTCTTTTGAAAAGTTCTTGCGTAGACTTTTGGAGTAGACTTAAACAGCAAACATTTTTCTGTTATCCAATCTTCTATGCCTACAAAAAAACATAGAAACTTAACTTCTAACTAAGCAATATAACTCAAATAACATTAAACAATAAATATATTAGAGTACTTCAAACTTACATAATCCAGTCTAGTATGACCCGGTTGTTGACATTTCGAACAACAGTATTGCTTGTGGATCTTTCACGATTTGCTTTGTTTAAGCCTTGAAATCTCAAGCCAAATTTTCTACATTGCCTTCTTCTGCATACCTATATTAAGTTGGACTAGAGTTAGACATTGCATTGCTTCCTCGGTTTTGATACCAGAGCTCGCAGGATATATATTGTACGAGTATGCTGCATACAAGTAATCCTTGGAGTATGTCGGGCATACAAGAGTTGTCAGATGCATATGCCTTTCTTCTGAACGACAATAACATAAGAACAAGGTACTTTCTCAATATTATACAGACAACACACACTTTTGATATCAAAGTCAACAACACAATCTCGTGTTGATTTGCCAACCATAGATACCTTCTAGCGGTAAATTATCAGCATAATGTGAACGAATTGCCAACAAATATTCAACTCCCGAGTATGGATGGTTTGAAGACTCAAAGCATCTTCCCGCCTTTTACAAAACAAGTTTGCTAGCTTCTCACGTATGTAGTCCAACAATAATACTATAGGAAATCTCCGTGCTCGTTTAAGAACAGAATTGATAGACTCTGCAATATTGCTCGTCTTTATGTTGTATCTATCACCCGGAAAGTGAACTTGTGACCACACCTTAACGTCTGCCTCCTCCAAGTATGTTCCAAGCTCATGTTTTATATGCCGTATCTCGTCCATGTACCGGTTAAAGTCATAAACCGTATACGCAAAGCCAACGCATTTGACCAAGTACATAAGATGTTTTCCCTTAAACTTGGTGACTATGTTGTGGTGCAGATGATAATAACATATCCCTCATGTTAACCATGGTAAAACCGTCTCACATGCCTTCTTAATGGAATTGTGTCTGTCTGAAACTATCACCAAAGGAAATTTGTCGTGCAATTTGTGAAAAACAATTCCTATGCACGATCATTCTCAGTGTCTACTATCCCAATGCTAGTGGAAATATCTGGAAATTATCATCTTACGCCGTTGCCACTAGCAGAGTCCCTTCATACTTCCCAGTCAGATGTCACCCATCAACCACGATAACCCGTCTGATATATTAAAAACCAGCTATCGAAGCTCTGAAAGCTATGAATAGATATTTAAATATATTATGGTTGTCATGTTCAAGGGCGGTAATAGATATTTAAATATAACCCGGGATTGGCTTCTGCGATTTGATGCAAATAAGAATGTAAATTCTCATATCCATATTCTAGGGTTCCCCTCACATATTCTTGTGCATACATCAATGCTCTATACGAAATTGTATAATCTAGATTCATACCAAACATCACCTTCATTAAAATCTTTGATGTGTTGTGCAGTAATTCCATCAATTATTCTCACACGCTCTATAAATAACTTCTCAATGTATCTTGGAGTAGTATGCTTTCGGTTAGCCAACCGGTCTGAAACAGAACATGTATGAGTTTTTACATACTTTGTCACCCAAAACGTCGTTGCTTCGTTCTTTATAGCTGCTCTAACTCTCTATTGACATCATTTCACAGCACATTTAGACACAAACAAACGTTTTGATGACTTATCAGATCTGAATGCGAAATTTAACATAACCGCCGTCAACCTTATCTCTGATATCAGCTCATCCTTGCTAGCAAAACTTCTGTTGACTTTGATTTTGTAAATCCAGGTTCTTTCATATCCTTGTTGAGGAACTGAAACCTCATCATCAATCCACTCACCCTCTGAATGAGAATCTGAACCTCATCCTTCACTTTCCCATATTGTCTGTAGTCCTAATCTTCAGACAATGTATCGTCTTCCTCTTTTACTGGTTCGTCTTTGATGTTGTCATTGATCATCAGCACACCATCAACATTTTCGTCCTCACTTTCTTATGCAGTTTCACTTTCTGCTGCAATCTCATTCCCATCGCCACCAGCACCCCATCACATATATCCACATGATCATTACGAGTAGATACACAAAGATGTATAACATGCATCCTAGTAAACTCAATCAAGCTCTGTACTTGTCTATCATTTGTGATATGCATAGGAGAGGTATCTGGAGCCATTTTTGTAACATTGAATCTGGTAATACATAAGTGATCGACACCAAGTCAGTATTCTTCTCCAGCATATAATCATCTAGAGCCATAGCCATGAGTTCTTCATGTGTACAACCATCATTCAAGAAGAATATCATCCCTCCTTTGTGATTATCCACCACAAAATCCCACGACTGAGCACCCATAACCCATTCTCCAAATACAACAGACAATTGAATCAACATCGATCTGTGAAAAATGTTAAACTCCATTAGAAACCGTGTTCTGAAATAACTGCAGGAAGACTTCTTTAGAAGTCTGCAGTAATCCGCTAAAAGCCTAAACATCCAAGAAAATTCATTACTTTGTCAAACTTATATGGATGCAACACAAAAAATAAATAAACATGTCAAAAAAAAAACATTTTTAACAGTAACAATTATGCCAAAAACGAATTAAAAAAAAATTAGACATACTTCATATGCAGTCAGCTTCGATGTGTTAATACATAATCACAGACTTCGTATGCAGACTTTTTATGAAGTCTGCTTAAATGTGATAATTACCATTTAAAACAAGAAAATTAATAACTTTATAATTATAACACATAAACACACCAAACTCATACAGATGCAAGAACCATACCGAACATGCAAGTAAAAATAATAAAAATTAAAAAACATTACACATATTTTAGAAAATGCATTTTAAAAAAAAATCAAAAAGCAGATATCCGATCAAAGTCCACTGGGAAAATTTCGTATCGAAGTCTTAAAAAAGGACTACTTTTGCAATTGACCAAAAGTTTGACTTTTTAGTAGCAGATTTTTTTTTTTGCAGTCAATGGTATGCAAGAGTTATTTTTGCAATTGACTAAAAGTTTGACTTTTAGAATAGATTTCTTAAGAAGTCTGCTGACGGATAAAGGAAGTTTACTATAATAAAGAAGTCTGCCTACGAAGTCTGCTCTACTAACAAAGTCTACTCGAAGTTATTTTTGCATTTGACCAAATGTTGACATTCAAAGCAGACTTTTAAAGAACTTATTTACTTGTAGGTCAGATTTACATTTGACCAAATCTTATTACAATTGATAGCAGACTTCTTATGAAGTGTGCTAGGTTTTTTTTTTTGTTTGTTGCAGACTTCTAAAAAAAGTCTGAAATAAAAGTTAAAAGTAGTCAACATCTCAATCAATTGCAAAAATAACCTCCCGAGTCAAACAACAAAATCTTAGACTTTTAAGGAAGTCTGCAATAAAAGTCAAAAGTTTGACAATTTGTTTGGTCAAATGCAAAAACATCCTCGCTTTTACGGAGACTGCATTTGAAGTCTATATGAATAGTTTTTTAATTTTCAAAGGACAATTGTCAGACTTCCAAAGAAGTCTACTTTCAAAAATATCAAAAAGTTCAATTACAAATCTAACATCTGTTTTGACTAACAGACTATAAATGAAGTCTACTTTTACGAAACAGAGCTAAATGTTAAAGAAAATGAAGTAGATGTTTACCTACTTCTAATTTGAACTCGATTAGCTTCTACATACACCCATAATTTTGTATTGCACCGATAGCAAACTAGCTAAGTCGTTGTTATACAAGAAACTCCAAAAATCGATGATTTGTGAAATTGGAACTTATGAAAACGTGCATGAAAGAGTTTTTAAGATGAAATTGGAGAGAAATGTGGAGATAAATTGAAGTTATGAGCGACACAATAAGCATTTAGAGCTTCAAAATTGGTTGGAGAAATAGTAAGAACTTCAAAAGTGGTTGGTAATGGTGGCTGGCAATATTGAAGAATATGACATTTTCATGAATAACTAATATATTTTAGGATGATTGTGTCTTTTTGGTATTTGTTAAAAATAACGAAAATTTAATACATATTGACATTTTCATAAATATGTATATGGCTGTGAGAAGATAGTAGGGAAAAAGTGGTATTTATTGAAGAAATAGAAAAAAAAGATTATCTTTGCATTTAGCTTCAAATTATAGGTCATTTATGAAAATAACTCAAAAATTAAAATTAGTTTTTGTTTCAAACATATCATTATTAACAAAAATGGTTTCTTGTATAAGAGACATGCCTCCTTAGTTGTATTATGCATATTGTTTTATCATTTTTTAAATTATAGTTAGGTAGATGATAAACTAATATTTTTTAATTTATGTGCCAATACCTAAAACATCACTGAAACATAAAAATATATATTTAGTCTAAATTACCTATAATGACATAATTAAAATTGTCTTAAATTTTTAGCATTTTCATAAAAACAGAAACAAAAAGTTATTTTTTTAAAAAAATCTCATTATAGATATAATAATTAACATTTATTTTTAAATAATGTTTCTTCAATTAATAATGATTGTTATTAATATGTTCATGTGGGCTCCAACGTGCCCAATAATTGAGAAACATTATTTAAATTAATATTCTTTATTTTATCATGTGTTCATTAAAAGAAACTAACGTGCCATAACGTGCCATCAAATAGTAAAATATTATGATGAAGAAGCCAAGACGAAGAAGACGTCTAATCTGATCTTCCTTCTCTCTCACTCCACATCTCTCTGTGTTTCTTTGTTTTCCCACTTCTCTCAACGACCAAAAATTTCCCATTCTGTATACTTAAGAAGTAAAACAAGAAAATACAGAAAGAGAAAACCCATAAAAACAATGTCTACAAGTTCTATAACTCTCTTGACCCTCTTGGTGTTACTAATTTCTTTGTCTCTTGGTGTCGTGACTTCAACAAAGTCGCAGCGGAATGAAGCGGAGGTGCAGAAGATGTACGAGCAATGGATTGTGGAGAATGGGAAGAACTATAATGGTCTTGGAGAGAAGGAGAGGCGGTTTAAGGTCTTTAAAGATAACTTGAAGCGCATTGAAGAACACAATTCGGATCCGAACCGGAGTTACGAACGCGGGTTGAACCAGTTCTCGGACCTGACTGCTGATGAGTTTCGAGCTAATTACTTAGGAGGGAAGATGGAAGGAACAAGCGTATCAGATGTAGCGGAAAGGTATCGGTACATGGAAGGAGATATTTTGCCTGATGAAGTCGATTGGAGAGAGGGAGGAGCAGTTGTTCCACGAGTTAAAAAACAAGGAGACTGTGGTATGATTTCCAATTTTTCTAAAATCCATTTTATTGTCCAACAATCAAGATGTTACAAAAGTAATTTTCCTAAAAAATAGTGAAATTAGTTTATTACGGTTTTAACCAATTCTCAATGAAAAACAGAAAACCAAAGACCCAAAATCAAAAACTAAAAACTATTCAATCATTTTTCTTAGCATTATTTGATTGGATTGTGATTGCGGGTGAGATTGGTGGTTAGACCTTTATTGTTTGTAGATTCCACTAGGAATTTTTGTAATTTGTTTTCTTTCTAAAATCAATTTTATTATCCAATCAAGATGTAGAAAAGGTAGTTTTTCTAAAAATTAGGGGACAAGTTTGTAAAAGTTTTCACTAATTCTTAGTGAAAACAAAAAACCCAAGAACCAAAAACTAAAAACCAAAATCCAAAAACTATTCAAACAATCATGGCCTTAATAAATAGGAAGTTGTTGGGCGTTTGCGGCTACGGCAGCTGTGGAAGGTATAAACCAGATCACAACCGGAGAATTGATATCTTTATCGGAACAAGAACTCATTGACTGCGATAGAGGGAACGGCAACTTTGGATGTGTTGGAGGTGGAGCAGTATGGGCTTTTGAGTTCATTGTAAGAAACGGTGGTATAGTAACAGATGAAGTTTATCCTTATGTTGGCAATACTAGTGCCGCATGCAAGGCCATTGAGGTTTGTAAAACCAACATACGAGTATATTATTGACATTTTTTTTTTTCGTAGTTTTGATTGTGGTTTCAATTTGGTAACTTATATGTTCTTTAATCTTTGTTTTCAACCCACAGATGCCTACCACTCGTTTTGTTACTATTGATGGTCATGAGGTTGTTCCTGAAAAAGATGAGATGTCTTTGATGAAAGCTGTTGCTCATCAACCTGTTAGTGTTATGATATCAGCAGCAAACATGAGCGACTACACATCTGTAATTCCAATTGACACTATAACCAAAATGCTTTGATATTCTTTTTAAAACTTAATACTAAGTTGTGATCAAGTTTTGTTTTTCTTGTGTTCTTCCTCAGGGTGTGTATAAAGGACCATGTAGTAATTTGTGGGGAGACCACAATGTGCTAATCGTTGGGTATGGAACATCATCAGAAGAAGGAGACTATTGGCTTATTCGTAATTCATGGGGACCAGAATGGGGAGAAGGTGGATACCTTAGGCTCCAACGTAACTTTCATGAATCAACCGGGAAATGTGCAGTCGCAGTAGCGCCTGTATACCCAATCAAGTCGAGCTCGTCATCTAATTTGTTGTCTCCAAGTGTGTTTAAATTGCTTCTTTTATTTGTTTTTAAGTTAGTTAGTTTAACCTTGCTTTGAGATAGACTTTCATCGATGTTCGAGCTCCATTAATCTTCTCCGTTTCGGCTGTATAAGCAGAATCGTTTGTTGTTTGTTGTTCGTTGGTTTTAGTATTAGTAAAGAAAACGAGAATCGTCTCAAACCTCTTGCTTGAACTAAGGTATCATTTTAGCTCCACGAGATCTTTTCGACGAGAACAGCAAGGTTCTTTAAAATCATTAGCTTTCTTGTCACGCTTTAAGTTGATGCAACATTTAGTCCATCCTCTCAAGGGGGAGTGGGGGGTTGACGTTAAATCTCAAGATAGCTTGAAAAGATGGGTGGGTAGACAAACCACTATGATATTATGACGGGAGGAGAAGCTATGCAACTACTTAAGATGTTAACATTGATACGAGATTTTCCTAGAAGTTCTCAATTTCTGAAGAAACTTTAAGTTTCTAGGCCGATATAATAATTACTTCATACCGTATAAGTCCCGCATGAATTGGCTCAATGTCCTCACAGTTGCATCACTTGAGAGGTTAGTGGATGGTTTTCAGAGCCAACCTATGAGTTCTTATAGCCCTCACATGCTTCTATCTTTCTTTGAGCTTAATATGTATCTAATTTCAACACCAAGCCATTCTTAACTAATACAATATATGTAGTTTATCATCAATTTTAAATTATGTTTTACTATCAATTTATCATACGCAAACAAACTTCACTGTTATATTATTTCATAATGCATAATCTATTGAAATTATCGTAAACATCTAGATCAATACATTGTTTTATATTCATGTTTTCACCAATAGCTAGTTCTTAATAATCGATTGTTCTCACTTATAGCGTGGGTTATATCTTATTTCTTGTAATGAATACATAAACAAAAGAACATTTTTAAATAATGTTTCTCATTTGTTATGTGTTCGTCTGGGCTCTAATGTGCCAATCCAAAATTCAAGCGGGATATGTGCAATCACATATAATACTGTATACCCAATCAAGCTGATCTCGTCATCTGATTTATGGTTTGCTTCTTTTATATTTGTTTTTCAGTTAATTAGTTAGGCTTTGCTTTGAGATAGCTAGACTTTCGCTTTTGCCAATGATTTGGGTTTAAATTTCTATATAACCTCCTTAATTGATAATAATAATATCGATGAGTTTCATTAAATATACCTCTTTTAGCACAAATATCTTTTTAACTCTTGTTATTTTATTTTTTGTAATAATTTTTCTATTAATCATATATATGAAAATAGGTGAATTCTCTTCATATCTTGCCACATCAGTAATTGAGAAGCTGACACCTATCATTTTACATAATTATTAAATCAAAAATTTTATAATTAAAAATCAAAAACTAATTAATACCACTAATTTTAACATAAATTTCTTTTTAATGTTTATCTATATGTTCATAACCATTGAGTTACATTAAAATTAAGACTTTTCACATTCCTAATAAAAATAAATAAATAATATTTTTAATACATTATACAAAAAATAATAAAAATAAAAGTTATTTGTTTGATACAGATTTTTTTTTAAAAACTAATATCAAATAATCAAGCAAATTATCATATTCTTATATTTAACTACGTATATATATAAAAACAAACATATTTTTTAAAAAATTATGTAAAAAAAAAATTCGGGTGTATGCGCAGATACAAGTCTAGGGAATATTAATTTTAGAATGCACTTAAATTATAGTTTTACAAAATGTTATCGTCATTTCTTCCTTCCACTCCTACAAATATATAGTTTTCTTTATTTTTACTTTGTAACTTTGAGTGCTTCGAACTTTACTTTTTTCTTCTCTCTGATTACCTCTCGGGTTATTACTTCTCTAATTTATTTCTTCGGTTGGAAATTTTCCAAGTCCTTTGGCATATGCATGATTTTGTTGTAAAATTTTGATTTAAGATTCTAAAAATTGAACCTTTACATTATTTTTTGCATAAATAACCCTATACATTAATATTATTTATGTATTCAGAAAAATCCTCTATTATTAACTCAAAGAGTGTAACTAACATTGTTTGTCAAAGAGTTAGCGAGGAAACGAGAGTATAACCAAAGTTGGAGATGCATTGCTTTCCTAAAGTATGCAAGACTTTTAATGCATGTCTAGATTTGTGTACTCTTCATGCTGAACAATGTGATTTTTTTTTTTGTCAACGAACAATGTGAATTTTTTACCTTGAATTATAAATTGTATCTAACATATAGAAAATTAATTTTTCAAAACATATATACTAGCTACAATTTAAAAAAATTGTTTTCATTGTGTTTTATATATTTTTTTAAAATACATAAAATTTATAAACTTAGTAAAATAAAATCTTAATAAAAAAATATCTGCCTAGCGCGGGAATTAACCTTAATCATATTTATAAAAGAACACTTTCATTCTCTCTCTATTGGGCCACTTGGCACTCTCTTCAAAAAAAATTTTAAAAGTTATTTCATTTAAAACTACACAACTAAATCATATTAAATTCATTCAATTCATGCAAACAACAATAATATAGTAGCATCTATAACATCTTTATCAAAAAAAACCATATATGACATCTTAAAAAAAAAATGTATATGAATGTTTGTTCCTACAAAAAATTTTAAAAGTATATATTTCAAAAAAAAATTGAAAGAGGAGTTAGAATATTCCATCGTTCCATCAATATGATTTGATATAGTTACTAAATTTAGTGGAACCAAAAAAGCATCCTATCAATATATCCATGGTTACATAATCGATAAGTCTAAGAAAACCAAAAAATTATAATAGATACATTTATGTTGTACATAAAAAAATAATTGTAAACAAATGTAACGTCAATTTGTAATTTAATTCACTAAGCTTTCAATTGTGAGTTGACTTCACATTAATTATAAATTGACTGAAAAAACAGTCCAATAAAACACAATTTTTCTAACGTATGGATCAATGAGGGGAAGAAAATTGGGATTAAACCTCAAATATTATATGGCAATTAAATCTTATTATGTGATTGATTGAAAGCTAAAAGCGAAACAATTTAAAACCATAACGTATGAGTTAAAAACAAAGCCAATATCTTGAAGAAAAATAACTTATTCGTTTAACCTTTTAGCAACAAAAAATAAACGTCTTCGTTTCTTTCATTTACTATAAATAGCTCACATGCTGTCAATATAATATAAAAAAAAAAAAATATCACGTGCTGTCAAAACACAAAACAATTCGCATTATATACACACTTAATCACTTATCAAATGTCACAAACATATTAGTTGAAAGCCAATTAGAAAACCATTGTATATCAGTATATGGGTTAGCAGAATTTAAAAGTTTGCTTGGATTCATGTAGGGCATTGTCAATATAATTTTTCCCCCAAATTTTTACATCTTAAAAATTTTAACACGGCTTCTTATGTGTTTCTGTTGCAGTTGTGAAAAGATTATGATTTTCTGAAATAAATTTTTATATTTGTTCTGTTTTCTTACCACCATGTTTGATTCATTTACTGACAGTAGAAAATTATGTATTCTGTATTTGCTGATTTTTCTTTGTGTCCTTTCTCATAGCCTCTTAGCCTGAGGCCTGGGATAATGAAGAATATAGTGAATGGACTGCCACGACCATTCCCAACCTTGAGTATATGGGTGAATGGAAGCCTAAAGTTTGTCTATCTAACTGTCTAGGGGTAAATATAACATGTTCAACCTTTTTTTTACCTTTCAAGGTTGTCATGTCCTTCTGTAGCAAATCAATAACCCCGACTACAAGGGCAAGTGGGAGGCTCCAACGATTGACAACCCTGGTAAGTTTCTACACTTTGTGGCCTTCTTATTTCCTTTATTCATATTTTTCATATTCCATAATACACCTCTAGGGGTCTCATGTTTTTTTTATGTAATACTTTTTTGAATAAGAAAATTGAAGGCATAATGTAGTGAAAGCCTGGAAGGTAGTGGATTGAGATTGAAGATTTGGTGTCCAGACTAAAAAGTTTTTGGTCATTAAAGTAAGTTTAAACTTCCAAAATTCATTCTTCTTCTATTTTTCTTACAAAAATATAATTTTTTTTCTTCTATTTCTTGCAATTTGGTAAATAAAATATTGTTTATGTGATATTCATCCATCTTTAATATTAGCAAAGTGCAGAACATAGTATTAGAAATTTATAATATAATATTGTTTTCTAATATATTTTCCGACTTGAATCTAACCATTTGTTTTATAAATACAGACATGGATTGATACAAAGTTACAAACCTCAGTATTGACATTCGGGTTGATATTCATAAATTATTTTGTTTCTAAGCTCTCTTTCTTGTATGGATTTATTAGCATTGGTTCATTAGCATTATTCAATTAGGTGCAAGTGAAAGAAAGAGAAGAAGATGATGAAGTAGAGAGCAAAAAATCTGATGAAGTAGATTAGGATAACTAATTAATTTATTGGAAGATGGGTATTATTTTTTGTATAGAATTGTTTTATAGAATATAGATGATTTAGAATAAACATCTATACATATGCAAAATTATGAATTTCTAAGTTTATAATTTCTACTAATTTTATATTTTATCATATTTATAAGATTTTAATTTATTCATACATACTTTGTTTTTTGTAGAAAGATGATAACACCGAATATACTTAATCAACAAATAATTTTGTTGTTGTAATATATTAATCTATTATATAATGAGAGAGTTTTCTCTCCATCTAGACTATCCACATCACCAAACTCATAAAGCTTAACATTTAAGTATATTTAAAGTATGCATTTAATAAATATATCAATGTTTGTTATTAATATATTTAGTATAAATTAAATTAAATTTAAAAAATTATAGTATAAATAAAAAATAAGTGATAATTAGATATTAATAATTAAAAACATTGTAATTCTAACTAGATTAAAAATATATATATTTTCTTAAAAATGATAAATTATTAAATGGAAAAAATGTTTAAAAATGACGATAATTAAAAAAAAGCAAAAATAATGAAAAATAATAAGAAAAATAGAAGGAAGAAGAAAAATTAAAATACAAAAATAGAAGATGTTAAAAAGATGAAAAATAATAGAAATTAAAGACCATTAAGAGGAATAAGGAAAAAAAAAGAACACAAAGCTGATGAAAAAGGATTTTGAAAAATATGAAAACAAAGAAAGAAAGAGAACAGAAGATAAAGATATCAAAATATGAAAATATGAAAATGGAGAAGAAGAAAAAATTAACAAAAATAGATAAATATGATGTTTAAATTTCAAAAATTTGTAAGAATAAATGATTAAAAATTATTACTGCGCAACGTGTAGAGCATAAACAAAAAAAAATAATTTTAATACTGTAATAAAAATCACACAATAGTGACAGACAAAATATAAAAGTACATGAAATAAAAAAAATAACAGAAATTAATAACATAATTAAGAAAAAATTTTATTATATACAAACACTAATAAGGATTGTACAATATAAATATAGAAAAAAACTATTAAACTATAAAAAAAATTATCAAACAAATTATTTTTTTAAAAAAACATATAAAAATGTAAAACACATAAAAATATAAAATAAAATGCGCGCGAAGCGCAGACTCAACCCTAGTTATTTATAACTAAAAAGAGAGATCAACCCACTACAAAAGCATTTAAAAAATCGATAATTTACATTCATTTGCTATAAATAGTAGTTTTTATTATATTTGTTTAATGATTATATTTCCAGTAAATAGAAAAAGCTACAGATGAAAATCTATAAAAAATTTCAATTCACTAAAAAAAATTATTTTTTGTTTATCAATATATACATAATCAGAAGTTTTGTTGCTCTCATGACATATATTCACAATCATATCTATAAATCATTGATTTTGATGTAAACTTTATTTTATATACAACAAACAAAAATAATCATTTTATCATGACCATAAATTCAATTTAAAACAACAAATTATCACTAAATATATAATCTATCCATCGCGTGGACAATCATCTAGTTAATATTAATACTCAACTAGATTATATCGGACCTTATCGGAACAATTTACTAAAGATAACTCACACCCATAAATCACGCAATAACATACAATAAAAGATGCTAACGAAAAGCATAGGCTCCATATAATTAAATTGAGCATACAAAGTCTAAAAAATTTAAATTTATTAATAAACTTGAAATTGTATTATGATGAAATGACAGATTAATAAATAAATTATGAATATACATTTTAAACGCTTATAAATATGATATATAGATAATGCATATGTATAATCAATGGTTTAAATCACTTAGATCACTTACTAGTTACTACTATGCTCTAGAACTATACCAATCAACTAATACATGTATAAAACCGAATTATAAAGAAGAGTATACTGTCCACGTTGTTTACTACTATGCTCTACTATATGAGCTCTTCCAACTACACATAGAGAAGTGGTTTTGGTTTCTTCTTGAGTGAAATATCAGTAGTTCGGTACCTTTTGTGGCAGAGTAGACTGAGCCGACATTAAGAGACACGACTCCAGCAACAGAGGATATGAACCCGATGTTCCCAAATCCTGAAGCCTTGAGCAGAGGATGTGCAAGCTGGCTAAAATGGTACGCAGATTCCAAATTGGTCGAAATGTGGAACGAGAAATCCTCTGCTGTATGTTCCATTGTTGGCTTTGACCGGATTGCACCAACATTGTTAATCTAATATCAAGAATATACAATCCGAGACATGAATCAGCCAATAAAGTTTTTTTCTTGCACAGGACAATACAAATCAAATGATATGGGATGGAGACTAATTACAAGTATACTAAGCTTGGCATCAAACAATGAGGACACGGTTTGCATAAGCTTCTCTCTTTCGGTCCAGGATGATGCGTCACAGACTGAACCAGTCACTTGAAACCCTTTCTTTTTCCATTCACTTAAACACTCGTTGAGTTGAGATTCGTCTCGAGCACATGTATGTATTATTGCCCCAAATCCTGCAAGTTCCTCTACTATAGCATGCCTAGAAAGTTTCAAGAATCAACAACCTAGTGTAGTTCCTAGTGATTTCAAGAT
Source organism: Eutrema salsugineum (assembly GCF_000478725.1). Classification (NCBI taxonomy): domain Eukaryota; kingdom Viridiplantae; phylum Streptophyta; class Magnoliopsida; order Brassicales; family Brassicaceae; genus Eutrema; species Eutrema salsugineum. The sequence continues at coordinate 757,442 of NW_006256612.1, forward strand.
GTATGGAGAGAGAAGAATGATGATTACGAACCCGATGCCTTTGGTTCCACCAGTGACAAGTGCGGTCTTGCCTTGAAGACTCCATCTGCGTCTTTGCTCCTCTCCAGCCATTTCCCTCAGATAGAAGTGGATGGTGATGTTATCAGAATAGTTTGTGTTTTTTGGTTAAATATAAGTAAAAATATTGAAGGCCACAATTATGAAATAGTGATGGTCGATCTACCACCATTGACCAATATGAAATATCTCATATTTTGAGGATCCTACTCGTTCGGTGAGTCATGTGTCTCATCAGAGCCTTAGTATGAACGCACAGTATTCAATAATGTTTTAAACGTGGGACATTGAGCCCGCTTGTTCTTATCCGTGACCTTAAGAAGACAAACTAATCAATGAATCTTCTAGGAATAACATGAGTAGATGAACTTAGTCTAGTTCTCTTAGTTAAACTAATAAATGAAATGTCAAGGAAATAACATGAGTAGATGAACTTAATCTCGTTCTCTAAGTTAAACTTTTTTTTTATTATTATCATTATTTTTTTTAAAACTAATCAATAAAATGTCAAAGAAATAACATGAATAAAGGGAACTAGATAGTTGCTCACGCGATACTTAGATTGTGGTATCTAGTTACTTTTTAGATTCATTTACTTGATTTTGCGTCCACGCTATGCGTGAGAATTTTATTGATAAAAATTATCTACAATCAATCATATTTATTAAGATATAATTATATATTAGAATTTTAATAATATATTAAAAATATTATAGTGTTAATATAATTTTTATGTAAATTGTGAGGTTTCAATGGTTTTTTTTTTAAATTTATATACAATATGTTTTTTTCAGAAACGTACTATTTGGTCAAAGACTTATAAGTTAATATACTCAAACCGATTAAAAATTTTACAAAATAATCAAATGCTACTATTTAAACATAGTATTGACATGACGATAAAATATTATACATTCACTTCTTCAAATCAAGAAGATAATTGTTTTTCATCATTTTTACTTTCATTTCAGTTATATATGTGATCTTAAGAAAATAATAATAAAATTTTAAATTTAATCTTTTTTTCTTATTTAACCAATACAATTTTTTGATATATTAATTAAATAAACAAAGTAATAAATAAAAATTTTGCTTTGAGATTAATTCCAAAAAAATAGTTGAATATGAAATGATTAAAATCACACAAAATTTGTGAACTAAATTTATTTTTGTCATTTGGTTGTGTTAACTTTTAAATAATTTTTCAATGATTATACCTCATCTCTTCTAATAAGAATATAAAATAATTTTCATCATGTTCATTTTTATTCTTGTTAAATCTGTTTTTTCAATAAATATATCATTTTATTTATTTAATAATTTGTTTTATGATTATATTCAGTTTCATCATATTCATTGTCATTTCTTCTAATTATAATTAAATAGACAAAATTGGTATAATTTAATAAATACAAATTTAGAAAAATGAATAACAAACTGAATAGCTCAAAACTAAGAACTTCTTCATTAATCTATTGTAATTCCAAGTCAAATATAAAAATGTATTTTTTCAATCATTTTTACATAATATATTATATAATATTATGTGGAAATATGTTTTGTATATGTGAAAGAAATTTAGATGTAAATCATATATATTATTTATTAAAAATTCTACTTGAAAAGCCTTTAAATCAAGTAACTTAAACTTGTATAAGTAGTATATTTTTTTATATTTAAAAAAATAAATTTGTAACTAAAACAGTGATAACGGAGATTTTAATATCATGTGGTTTATTTTTGTTGTTAATTATGGAGATTTTTTTAAAAAAATTTTTAACCATAATATTAGGATTTGAAACTTGATTTTAATTTTTAAATGTTGATATGAATACCTTAAAAATAATATGGCTAAACTGTTATTAATAATAGAATAGTTTAAATTACAATTTTTCCTATATTGTTTTGTATTACCAATGTAATTTTATAATTTAAAAACTTTTTGAATTTTAATTATTAATGTGGACTAAAAACATTGACCTTTTAAATTTTATGTGGATGTCCTTGGAGGCATATAACTTCAGCTTTTATTTTTCTATAAATTTTTGTTTTGTTAACAATACAGTTTTAAAATTTGAAAATTTCCTTAATTTTAAATATTGATATGAACCAGTAGAATTGAAATTTTAAATCCTATACACTCTTTGAGGCATATAGATTCAGGTTTTATTTGTAATATATTTAGATATTAACGCTGGAAGATCCCACACGAGACCCGTTGCGGCAAGTAATTTTGGTTTCTCCTCCATGTTTTGAGGCTTACGGAATATATTCTGCTATTGTTTGATTCAGCTAATTGTTACCTTTGTGCTTCAGGTTGGATTGCTAAACCCTTGTCAGATGTCATGTTATTCCAAAGATTTTTCTCGGATACCTCAGTCTCTTTCGCCTTACTGCGGAGCCTCTTTCTCTATTTTTATTAGTTCGTTTTCAAAAATTTTGGGTATCAATCATTTGACATGTTTTTCGAATTACATGAAATTTATCATTCTTTTCAAATCTAGTGGTAAAACTTTAGAGATTTTACGGTCTCTTTTTCAATATTAAAGCAGCTTGTAATGACTTTGTTTTCATCATATTCTTTTTAATTTAGCTAATAGTTAAACATATAGTTTATTCAAGTTGGTTCTTAATTTTACATTGTAATGATTTATTCTTTAGTGAAACCTAACTCTATTTTTTTGCTTTTTTTAATTGAAATGGTTGTACACACATAAAAAAAATTTAAAATTTATTATAGTTATGTGACAAAAATTTGGATACTAATGTAGGAGTCTCTAAATATATGTGTATAAGTAAATAAATTTTAATATTTTATTTGTTCTTAGTTATTTTTATAATTGAAACATCTAATTTAAATTTAAATTTTCCTATTTTAAAATTATTTATTTTATTTTATTATTATTAATATAAATTGTATGTATAATTTATTCATCTTTAATAATTTTTTTTTAAACTATAATAGAATTTAGAAACTTTTTTATTTTTAATGTTGAGGTGGACCAATAAAAAATTTATATGCAAATTTCTTTATTCAACAATAATATTAGAATTTGTAAATTTTCTTAATTTCCTTGTTTAACACTAATATTAAAATTTGGAAATTTTCTTAATTTTGAATGATGATGTAGACCAATAAAATTGTTAATTTCTTTATTTAACAATAATATTAAAATTTAGAAATTTTTTTAATTTTGAATTTTGAATGATGAAATGGACCAATAGAATTGCCCTTTTAATCCTATGTGGACACCTTGAGAAGCTTATAGCTTCAACTTTTATTAGTATATAAGATAAGATAAGATGATTATGATATAATATTTTTTGCACATAAACTAGAGTTTAAATAAAAATTAATGAATCATAGTGCGATAAAAACTTATATACTTCATGAGCGCAACAAAAACTTATATTCATGTATATGTATGTTGATTGATAAAAAAGTGTGTTTTGGGTGTGAATCAATTGTTTTTTGAATAGATTTTACTAATAATTTATATATACACGTAACTAGAGTTGGCTTTCAGGTATACAAGAACATAATAATATAGACAGCTAAGCTTTTGTTTAATAGATCAATAAATGTTGTTTCATACAATTTAAAAAATACAGGTAAGCTTCATTGATATCTATATATGTATATAATAATTTCTATATATAAATAATCAAGTCTCTTGTCTTCATGTCGACAAGAAAATAAAATAATATTAGTCCATTGACTACAGTAGTAGTATATGAGAATTTGACTTTGTAAGAGTATCTCCAATGATCTTTCATTTTTACATTTTCCTTCATTTTGAAGATAAAAATGAAGAAAGTTCTTCAATGGTGCTTCAAATTCATCTTCAAAATAAAGAAATGAACAATGTTCCTTTAAATTTGAAGGAACACTGTTCATTTCTTCATCTTTTGAAGGTGAACTTTTTTATTTACAAAATATATCTTTAACTTTCTACATGCTTTGTTTTATACCCAAACAAAATTTATATATTTTTTTATCCAATTAATTTTAAAACTGTTAATTTTTTAATTAAATTATTAAAGTAAAAAAATACAGTAAGCACAATAAAAATATACAATAACATATATTATATAGAAAATACAATAACATAGCCCACAACAAAATTAAAAATGCATAATTAATACTGAATTATAAATAATAAACTTAACTAATATAAATTAACAACTTAATAATTTGGAAAATCACTTCCAAGTCCATTAAGATGATTAAAATACTGTCCAAATAAAGTTGATGCTGAAGGAGGAGTTTGTTGATTTTGTTGTTGTTCAGCCCTTTTCTGTAAAATCCGTGCTTGTTCAGCTTGAACATATGTATGAATATTCACATCTTGTATAGAATTTATGTCTTGAAACAAAATTTTTTTTTCTTCTTTAAATTCTTTCAAAGCATAATTCTTACTTTGAATATCTAAATGGTGCTGTCTTTGGGAGCTGGTCTTTTTTAGTTGCTCCACAAGTTGTCTACTTCCTTCTTCTAAAGTGTTGATAACAAGTGATGTTTGATTATCACTTTTTATTTTCAGCTTAGCTTTTCTCACTCCAATCGGTCGTTTAGATGCAGACCCACCAATAATGTCTTCTTCATCATCTAAATTCAAAGAAAGTGAAAGCAAACCTGAAGATGCTTGTGTACCAAAGTCTGGGGTTGGATTTTCCGACTCCGAAGATGCATACCCAAAACCACATGTATTTGGTACGTTTCTAGCTGGAGTTTCACCATCTTTAAACTTCTCAAAATTCTTAATAATGCTCCACACATGATCAAATTTCCAACCTGCTTTGTATTTTGGATCTTCCTTTAACATTATTTTGGCTTGATCAAACTACACATAATTAAAGAATTTATTAAAACTAATGTAAATGAATTAAGAAATCATATATTAACTATCACAAAAAATACTCACAATGTCATCATTTTGAAGCACCACTTGGACGTTGATTTTCACATTGTCTGATGCATGCATGTAATTTTTTTGTTGCTTTTTCAATAGCTTGAAATCGACATTGGATGGATTTCTTTGACCGTTCACTCCAAAATGCATCTTTTCCATTCTCGTAGCCTTCTACCACACGAGACCAAAAATGATCAGATGATTGATAAACACCTGTGATAGGATCTTGATAAATTTCCATAAAAATTTGACATAAAAATTTATCTTCTTCTTGAGTATATCCACAAGAACATAAAGGCATTTTTGTAAATAAAAGTGAGAAAAGATATAGATGAATATGAAAATTATAGATTGTACAATGTTGTGAATGAAAATAAAAACTCATGATCTTATTTATAGATGTTGGTAAAAATTGTCATATTTTTAATTTTTAAAAATGATCTGACAATATAATTGTAAAGTGTTTTAAAGATTCTCACGTTTCTTAACTTATTATAATATAAATTGACAATACAAATGCAAAGTTAGTCAAAGAATCTTTTTTTTTCTCAATTTATTATGACAGAAATGACAATACAATAGCAAAGTAATTCAAGATTCTCACGTTTCTTTTTTTTTCAATTTATAGTATCAGAAATGATAAACAATGGTAAAATAATTTAAGATTCTCACATTTCGTTTTTTTTTTTATTATGACATGAAATGATAACACAATAGCAAAGTAAATCAAGATTCTCACGTTTCTCTATCTATCATGATAATATATGTCATCTGATAATACAAAATAAAGTGATTCAAATATTCTCATGTTCTCTATTTATCATAACATGATATAACAATACAAAAATTAGTAAAATAAAAAAATTGACAATACAATAGCAACTTGACTCCAAATGTTTCAATTATCATTTCTATAAGTAGCACCAAAACTCAATATGTTTCGTCACAACCTCAACAAATATTTATTACTTTTCTCACTCTAAATCCTATCTCTGAAAATGAATTCTAATTTTCCAAATTTACTACATTTTCATGATTCATCATCATCATCTTCAGATGATGATAATATGGAAATGATCAATAGTCTCGAGGAAGAAGAACAAGCAATACATCTTGCTATTGCTAATAACAATGCGATCATTCAATACCTTCTTAGCCAACAGAGTAACCAAGTGCTCCACGGTGGTTCGGTTCCTGGATGCTCTTTCATACACCGTGATCGAGAAAGTGCACATTACAGATTATTCAACGACTACTTCTCAGACAGCCCGCATTACAATGATGCTATGTTTCGCAGGAGATATCAAATGTTTCGCCCCTTATTTCTTCGTATAGTCAATGCCGTTGAAAGTCATGACAAGTACTTCAAACAACGAAAGGATTCAACTGGTAGACTTGGATTATCCTCCCTACAAAAAGCAACAGCCGTATTTCGGATGCTAGCATATGGTGTACCAGCAGATGCCACAGACGAGTACATTAAGATAGGCGAATCAACGACAATTGAAAGTATGAAGAGATTTTCTCGAGCCGTAGTGGAAATATACTCAGCTCAATACCTGCGTTCACCAACACCTGATGATGTTTCTAGGCTTCTTTACATTGGTGAGAAACGAGGTTTTCCAGGAATGCTAGGTAGTTTGGATTGCATGCACTAGAAGTGGAAAAATTGTCCAACCGGTTGGACTGGACAATATGCTGGTCGTAGTGGATCACCAAGTATAATTCTTGAAGATGTGGCGGATTATGATCTTTGGATATGGCATGCATATTTCGGAATGCCTGGCACAAATAATGATATCAACATTTTGGAGTCTTCCCACCTTTTCTCCAACCTTGCTCAAGGTATTGCTCCTCCTGCTCATTTTGTCATTCAAGGAAAAGAATATGACATGGGCTATTATTTAGCTGATGGTATATATCCAAAATGGTTGACCATTGTGCAAACTATTCATGAGCCAGTGGGTTCAAAAAAAAAATATTTTGCTACACAACAAGAAGCTTGCAGGAAAGATGTAGAACAAGCATTTGGAGTTCTTCAATCACGTTTCCCAATTGTGAAAGGGCCAGCTCGTTTTTGGGATAAGAATGTGCTACATGACATAATGACTACTTGTATAATTTTACATAATATGATAATTGAAGATGAGCGTGATCTCAGTGCACCAATTGAAGTAAGAAGAGAAGTTCTACCTCCAGAGGTTGAAATAGAAGCGAATGAAAGTATCCGGTTCCAAGAATTTCTGGCTCGTTATAGAAAAATCAAGGATAAAGAAATTCATTTCTCTCTTCGAAATACATTAATTGATCATCTATGGGAAAAATATGTGTCTTCTAGTACATCATAAGATTAGGCATGGTTTGCTCTTATTTACATTATGTATTGTAATTTTCTTTATATAAATTTTTTTTAATTATATAAAATTTATAATTTGGTTGAATAATTACTCTACATAAATAAATAGGTGAAAATTTGTTAAACTGAAAAATATAGAACCTTGTTAGCAATTAATAAAAAAATAGAGATAAAATATGTTTGGAATATTCTTTCTGAAGAAAAAAATAAAGAAAGTTTGCTCCAATAGTTTCTTCATTTTTTCCTTCAAATAATAGAGTCAATTAACTAGAGTTGGCTTTCAGGTATACATAAACACATATGTGCAATTGAAAGGATTGAATCAAGTCAAGAAATTTGAAATTAAGAGTATGTGAATAGAAAATCCCTGACATTAATTAAGGCCTCGATAAAATATCGAGTACACAAGCCACTTGCGTAAAGCCGTAATTAAACATAATCAAAGGAAAAGTAAATTGGTTCTTTAATTTGTAAGAGTCTTTATTCATAAGAACCTCAAAATGTCTCTCACAGAAACAAAAGCTTATTCTTCACCGCCGGCATTCTCGCCACTCTTAACGATGTGCTTCCTTGCGTATGTCTGATTCCTCAGGAACTTAGGGTCCATCTTAATCATATCACAAAGATAGAGAAGCGAAATCAAACTCCGAAACTAAAATTGTTATATGGATAATTTGGTTATAATTGTAATCGATACTTATTTCTTTGGTGGAGGTCTGACGGTGCCTCCTTGGCTTCTTGCTTCCGTTCTTGTGGGCCTTGACCGACTGGTTATGCGCCGTATGATTCTTCGATTTGGCTATCTCTGTTAAAAACGCCCGAATCAACTAAAACCCTAATGGCCCAACATTTATAAGAGCCCTAGGGCAAGAAATTTTTTTGGGTCCTTTATAACAATCTAACACCAAAAATCTGTATTTAAGAGTCCTTTTAAAACAATATTTTTGCATGAGCCTTTCAAAACAAAACATTTTGATAAATATGGATTTTTTGAAGAGATTTTTTGTCAAATATGGGCTTTTGTGTAAGAAAAATTTTGTAAAAAAAAAATAGACCCAGGGGCGGTGGCACCTCTGCCCACCTCTTTTGGGCCGGGCTAAACAATATAAATTTAAGCTAATATTATTCTGATATTCTCAAAAGTCAAGAATCAACTAAACCTCCAAACAGTATAAACTAAAGCTAAATATTATACAGATCCAGTGAAACTACTTGTAACACGTTTTCTATTAATCCAACTTCTGAGAATTATGAAATCGAAAGATCTAACCCCAGTGCAATAAATATAACTAAACTAAGAAACATCATCAACCAAACACATGAGACCAACTGTTTCCATATCAAAAATCAATAAAACACGATGAAACGAGCACTAGGAAAACAGATCGGACTGATTATAAGCCAGAACAGCAAGCGAGGCTAATAGTTCCTTTGATCTCATAATGATTATTTTTTTATATATGACTTGGTCTGATACCAAATGGATGCCTGGATTAAGACAAACTAGGCTACTTGCAAAAAATGGAACTCTGCTAGAAAGATGTTTTAGTTTAAGGTAGAACTGTGTATCATGTTGTGTGTTCTGTTTGTGGTAAACAATCCAAAGCATACTTTGCATGAGTTGGGAGAGTGATATATGTGTTAGTAAAGTATGTATGGTTCATGGAAAGAACACAATGACGGAGCTAAATAGTAATATAAGAAAAGCAGTAACAACAACCCACAATCAAAAAAATCCATCAAAACAAAAATATGTATAAAACACAAGCGTCTCTGTATTTGATGATTGGTTTTTCTGTTTAGCTCTGTATCTATGGTTCATGTTATATCCATTATTGTATTTTTAAGATATTCAATCAGATTAAAATTTTAACATTGAAACTGATAAATATTAATATTATATGGCAATTTGACGGAGCGGGTTAGGTTTTTTTTTAATAATTGTGATCTTATGCATCAACACATGCAAGATATTAAAATAAAAATTATTTCAAAGTTTGTAAATATTTATATTACATAGTAGTATGAACAGGCAGAATACATATGGTTTTATAACCTTGGTTCTTTCAGATTAATAGAATGAGCGAGTTAGAAATATGTTTTTATAATAATGATTATTTTCGATCAATAGAAAGATTGGATTAGAATTACAGTTTTATGCTCGTGGTCATAATAATACTAAAAAAATGAAAAACAAATTATATCTAAACAAAAAAAAATAAATTTTTTTTACTTATTTGAAAAATTATATCTATAAAGAAAATAAAATTACATTACAAATTTTGATTAAAAAAAAATTTCTGTGCGGATGCACGGGATAAAATCTAGTAGAATATTAAAATTCAAACAATAATTTTTATTTACATATGTTTATGATATATTTAGCAGCTTTTTATTAATTTATACTAAAACAAAAATCTAAATGGATCTTTTTCGAAAAGAAAAACTAAAATCAATAGCTGTTTACAAATTATCTGTGTAATATGTTGATAAAGTCGAATTTGAATGAGCCATTTACTGCAATCTCCTACCATATCCAATATATGCAATCTCATTTATACTTTTGAAGCCAAACGAATTGATATGATCTGTATAACACTTTCTCCATCATAATCCTCAGAGACTTCATGCACATATCTTGTAGATCAATTATGATTTTTTATTATTTTTGAATTTATGTTGGAGATAGTGTTTAAAGAACCATGTAGAGAAAAAGAAAACTGGTGTTTTAATGCTAGTGTTTCAACATCTTCATTAGCTCTGTTAAGTTGGAGACTGATAGAATCAAAGATTCGTAGCATTGAGTTTTTCCTAAATATATATATATATATATATATATATATAGATCATGCTAATCAAAAATCAGTTAGACCTTAAGCGAGTCCCCCTCTAATTAGTAAAATTTAAGATTAAATAACAATATTTGAACCATACAAAAATAAAAACATATGACACATTATTTTGAAACCGCTTATAGCACAAATAAGACCCAAACGATTTGAGATAACCTTACAAAACTTGAACTATAATAGGTGACACCGACCATGTACTATGGTTTATAAATTCAAGATCCTCTACCTCAACTTTTAACACTCCACATTATTTTCTCTTTCTTCCACCTAATCATTCAACACCCAATTCAATTTTAACTTCTACAATAGTTTTATTTAATAAAATTTAACATCTTACCCCCACTATTTTTTATTTCATATTATTATTTTCTTTTATAACTTTATAACTACATAATTTTTAATAATTATCTATTAATGTTAAATTAGTATTATTAAAAATTGCATCATATGTTTTAAATATATATATATATATATATATTTAATTCTTATTTATATTCTTAACTAATTTTTTCAAATAAAAACAATTATTATGAAAACAAATTAAATTACGATAAATTTAAAATATGATACCATACAAACACAAAACACAATCAATAAAACATGTACATAACTTAATTAGTACAATAAACTCAATTTACAAACAAAAAAATTCTTAAATTACACACAGAAACTTAAAACTTAATCATGGAATATTTTGATGGATTTTAGAATATTTTGAGGTTGATTTCCAGATGGATTTTAGAACTGATAATTGTTGGGATTTGGGTAAGAAAAAGGGTAATTAGTAGAATTTTGGTGTTAAAAGAATTATTATTCGAATCCATTTTTTTAAAAAAGGCTTAGAAATATAAAAAAAGAGTTTAGAGGAGAATAATTAGAAAATTATAGTAAAAATATCGATTTGTTCTGTATCCAAATGAAATGAAACAAGTCTCTATATATATAGTACAAAAAAATTATAAATTTTGATACAAAAAACTTAAAAACAAAATCTCGTTTGCTATATAATAATTGGTGTTGAATAGATAGGGTAGCATGAAAAATCTCAAAAATCTTAACCACCTATAAAAGAAAAACATGTGTCTTATCCTTAATCTTTGGCAAAAACGAAAAAAAAAAGATAATGTAGTTTACTTGTGTTACGCGCATAGAGAATAACTTGCTCCTTAGAGATGACATGTGTCTCTCGTGTGTCCAAAAAAAAAGTTTCAACATGTTGAATCTTTTCAACATGAAATAATCCAGGTAGGTTTTTAATTTTATTCAACACTCTCATTGTGAAAATTAAAAAGTTGAATTTGAAATTCAATACCTTCATTGTAGGTGGTCTAATGTCTCATTCTCTAGTGGTCTGAAAGACTACAACTTTAGACTTCCATAAAATAGGAAATACCACATCTTCAAATCTCAAACATGAACCTGTGTTCAAGTCTTGTGAATCCAAGCAGATATTAACACATTATCCTGCAAAAACAGAAAAAGGTAACATCATGCAAACTAAAAACATTTGTTTAGGCTTCTGCAATATATCGCCTAATATATTAGAGTACACAAAAAAGAACCATGAGTTAGGAGCAGTTTTATATAGGAATTAAAATAAGAGGTTCATGGTAAAATTACCAATTGGATGTTCCAAAATTTGAGTTGTGTAAGTTGTTATATTTTTTCAATCATAGTGAGTTTTGAAGCAACGTACGTAAACTGTTCCATCGCTAAGTAGAGAAAAATCAGAAGACTATAGCATCCACAATAAAATTTTCAGTTTCAACTGTACTTTTAACAATTAGATGGTATGGAACTCCATCCTGTGGTACATATCTGAGAATTAAAACACAGATAGCCACGACAGTGAATGGTATTAGAGTATCCACACTGAACTATTGGATGAATAACTAATGTGAACTACTTAAAGATCCTTATCATAGTGGACGTGAGTTCCCACCTCTCTTGACTTAATAATATAAAAACATCTGTGATTGTGATTTTCATCAGTACTTGAGTTCACAAGGTAGTTCTAAGAAGAAAACCGGCAACAATTTATTATTTATCCCTAGCAATTGCAGTGAAGATCCAGCTAGCAGAGAGCACGTTCTGCATGCGGAGCAGAGACTGGTCACATTTCTCTTTGAAGAAATCAAGCTCGCTGCGGATCATGTCGTTGTTGAGGTCAGTCTGTTGTGTGAGCATAAATTGGCGAATAGTTGGTAACCCGAATTCCGAGGGGACATTGCCTCCATTCCGTGCGACAGACTGAAGGGTGTCCCATGTCTGACCGGTCGCTCGGCGAGGTGTGGTGCGGTGGGACCACAGTATCCCGTCGAGCTCGTCCGCCCAAAGGCCTTTCTTCGCGTCTAAGCGCTTTCTGAGGCCGTCGAAAATCGTTTTGTTTGTTGCCTCGGCCTGTTCGTTGCTTTGTGGGTACCTCGGGTGGATTTGCTTAGCCTGATTTTCCATTTTGCGCAGAAGTCTTCGAAAATGACCGACGTGAACTGGACGCCGTTATCCGTGACGATCTCGTAAGGCAGATCATGCCACAGATGATGAATCTCCACACAAATTTTCGGACGTCCTCGGCGGTGATCCAGGCGTATGATTCAGCCTCGATCCACTTGGTGAAGTAGTCTGTCATCACCAAGAGGAAACGCTTTTGGCGGGATCTGGGTAAGGATCCCACGATGTCCATGACCCAGCGCATGAAGGGGTATGGCGGTGATGCCATGGTAAGGAACTCGGTTGTTGAGTGTATCATAGAACCGTGGCGCTGGCACTTCTCGCACCGAGCTGTGAACTTGTTGCATTCTTGAACAATGGTCGACCAATAGTGCTCTTGATTGCGGATCCGGAGTGCGAGGGCCCGGCCACTTGAATGTCTTCTCCCAGCGCCCTCATGCATCTCCTTCATCACATCGATGGTTTCGTCTCCATGGAGACAGCTGAGTAGGCAGCCCGTTTCGCTCTACCAAAACAGGTTACCATCGTTCTGGAAGTACTTGGCGGCCTTATTTTTTATTCTCTGAGCCGCCCATCGATCCTCTGGGACAGTGCCATCTATGATATAAAGTAGGATATCGATTCGCCAGTCAGACTGCTCGGGCTCGGGTGAAGGAGGTGGCAAGTCTTCGTTGCCCTGGGCGTCTTCCTGATCCTCATTGGGGTCGTCGGCGAGGAGCTCGTTGATTAGGCAGACTCCTTTTAGCAGTTCAATGCTGGGAGAGTCGATGCTCTCGACTCAGATCACGCGTCGTTGAGTTGGGTCCGAGGTAGAGGCCATGACGGCTAAGGCATCAGCGGAAGTGTTGTCTCTTCGGGAGATTTTAGTGAAGCTGAATTCCAAAAACTCGGAAGTTAGTCCTTGGACCACTTTGAGGTAGGCCTCCATGCAGTCGTTCTTGGCTTCGTACTCACCGCTAAATTGATTTACGACGAGCTGGGAATCACAGTACGCTTGGATTTTTTTGTCGCCGATCTTCTTTGCAAGTCGCAGGCCGGTGATCAAGGCCTCGTATTCCGCCTCGTTTTTAGATGCTTGGAAGGCCAGGCGGAACGACTGCTCCAACACTTCGTGAGTAGGTGATTCCAATTGTATGCCGATGCCGGAGCAGTGTTTTGAGGCCAAGCCGTCGACGTGGAGACTCCATTTTTCTTCGGGTTCTTCGCCTTTCAGCTCGGGAGCTAGCTCTACCAAGAAGTCGGCTAGTACCTAGGATTTGGCAGCCGTGCGTCTGTGGTAATCGATGTCGTATTCGCTAGGCTCTACTACCCACTTCTTCAGTCTTTCGGATTGGCTCGGGCTGTGGAGGATTGTCTGGAGCGGATAGGTTGTGAGAATGGCGATGGTATGAGATTGGAAATACGGACGCAGTTTCCGGGCTGCAACTACGACTGCTAGCACAAGTTTTTTCCATGGTTGGGTACCTGCTCTCCACCCCGTTGAGGGACTTGGACATGTAGAATATGGGCTTCTGCTCGCCCCGGTTCTCTCTTACGAGTATCTCGCTGACCACCGACGTGGAAACGGCAATGTAAAGGTAGAACGTTTCTCCCTCCTCGGGTTTGGCCAGGATGGGAGGTGTGGAGAGGTACTCCTTGAGTTGTTGGAATGCCTGCTCGCCTTTATCGTCCCACTCAAATCGCTTGTTAACTCGGAGCAGCTGATAGAACGGGAGGCTCTTGTCCGTGGATCGGGAGATGAAACGGTTCAGGGCGGCGATCCTCTCAGTGAGGCGCTGGACTTCGCGGGTGCTTTGTGGTGATTTGAGCTTGAGGACGGCCTGGATTTGTTTCAGGTTTGTTTCGGGTTTACTTCAATCCTGCGCTGTATTATGACGTACCCTAGAAATTCTCCCGAGGTGACGCCGAATATGCACTTCGTGGGATTCAGCTTCATGTCGTATTCGTTCAGAAATTTAAAACGCGTTTTCAGGTGACCAACGTGATCACTTGATACCATAGATTTTATGAGCATGTCGTCTATGTACACTTCCATCGTGCGGCCGAGCTGATCAGTGAATATTTTGTTCACAAGGCGCTAGTAGGTGGCCCCGATGCTTATTATCCCGAACGGCATGACCTTGTAGCAGTAGGTCAGTGATAAAATTTGGTTGTAGCCTGAGAAGGCATCCATGAACGAGAGCAGCTCGTTACCCGCGGTTGCTTCGACGACCTGGTTGATCCTTGGCAGAAGGAAACTGTCATTCGGGCATGCCTTATTCAGGTTGGTGAAGTGCACGCATACTCTCTATTTGCCACTCTTCTTCTTGACGACGACCGGGTTAGCCAGCCATTCTGTATATCTGACTTCGGTGATCTGGCCGGTGGCTGTCAATCTTTCCACCTCGTCATTAATCGGTTGAGCGCTTTTGGCGCCTAACTTTCGCCTTTTCTGCTTGATGGGTCGGAGGTCGGGTCCATGTTGAGCTCGTGGCTGCATATGGTCGGGCTGATGCCAAACATGTCACTGGTTAACCAGGCAAAACTAGAGAAGAACTCGACGAGCTTGGTCTTGATGCTTTCTTTCAGGTTGGCCCCGATGCCGACGCAACGATCACAGTGATTGGGGTCGATGTTCATTTGGATGATGAGATCTCGGAGAGGACGATCTTCTTGGCTCGGTTTGCCTGGAATATCTAGTTCGACAATATAGCAGGTATGTATTTTTTGCGGCTTATTGTCACGCAGAGCTGAGTGCGCGCAGCGTTACGGAGCTTATGTTCGATTATGAAACATGAACGCGAGACCCTCAGGCCGCTCCGGACTGTGAACGTTTTGCCCTGATTGGGGAACTTCATGCATTGGTGGTAACCGCCTTCATCGAATGCAGCTAAGGGGTTCCGAGGATGATGTTGTAGATGACCGGTCGGTCGATGATGGTAGTTTAAATATCTTCATTACCCGGCCTACGTAGAGCGGTAAGGATAGACTCTATAACTGTGTTGGTGTCTCCGGCGAAGCCGGTTAAGGGAGTGATGGATGGCTTCATCTCGATGCTGTGCAGGTCCATCTTCTTGAGGGCTTCCTTGAAGATAAGGTCTACTGAGCTGCCTGTATCGATGAGCATCCGGATTATGTCACAGTCGACTACGCAAATTTGGATGACGAGGTGGTCGTTGTGAGGTTGATCGACGCCCTCAGCGTCCTCTTCAGAGAATGTTATTCCCCTTTTGCTTGTATCATGGGCGTTGGTTTCTCTTATTTTGGCCACCCACATCTCCGTCGGGGTAGATTTTTTCTCGTGCACTTTATCGACCGAACCGAGTCGTTACAAGATAGGAGGCCACACATGATCACTCCGATCATCGTCCGGGTTGGCGGGGGAGATGCCTGTCTTTGAGGCGCGGCGGACGGGTTGAACTCTATTATTTTCTCGAGAGGGAGATCGCTGACGCCAATTATCTTGCTGAGTCCGGTTGTCTGGGCGACGACGGTTATTGTTTCGAGGTCGCCCGTTATTCCCCCGTGACGGTTGCTGGTCGAAAACTCTTATCTCTCCCTCTCCCTTCTGGTACTAAGCGAGGAGGGCTTCTTGAAGTTTGCGACACTGCTCGGTTGAGTGCCCTTTCAATTGATGGTACTTGCTGAAGGCCTGGTTGTCCTTTGTTGCGGGAGTTTCGACTCGCTATAAGACGATGACCCGCGCTGGGGGAGCTGTTTCTATAGTCCGAAACCACTTGTTTGATGAGAGAGATTGCTGGGACTGGCTGGGGATGATGGTTTCAGGTCGGTTGTAGTGCGTATCAATTGCGTAGTGGGAACCGTCCATATGGAAGACAGCTGGTGCTTTTTTGATGAGGCATGTGGTCGGTGCATCGCTGACGAGGAAGGTTGCAGTTTGCTTGCGTTGGTATTCCTCGTCGTAATGCTGGCGAGACTCGTGATATTTGTCCTGAGCCTTCTCTTTTTGAGCCGGGTTTTTTTGGGAAGCGATCTTCCTGAAACTCGTCTTTTCTTCCTCAACTTCGATGAATAACCCAGCGCGGTGCAGTGCATCTTCCAGGGTCTGCGGCTCATTAAGCTTTAATTCATCCTTGAAGGCTGATTCGAAAGGAGAGCTTTCCTCAAGGCCGGGATTGCGGATTCATCTGATACCGAGGCTCGCGAGGCCGTTGCTTTGAAGCGCTCGATGAATGACTGGAGTGACTCCTTTGGTCCCTGTCTTAAGGCCCAGAGGTCGGCAGTTGAGGCAGATCGATGGATGTATGTGGAGTAATGCTTGAGGAAGGCAGTTGAAAGCGTCTTGAAATTATCGATTGAGTGCGTCTTCAGCCTGGATAACCAAGTCAGGGCGGGGCCGACGAAATTTTCCACGAAAAGTTGGCAGTAACCTGCCTCGCGCTTTTCGGATGTGAAGTGAGCTCGACCCATGGCGATGGTAAATGCCGTTAGATACTTTGTGGGGTCGGTGTTCTCGGCATACGGAGGGAGTTTCACTTTGCTGATGTGGCGGAAAGGAGTGGAGGCGATTTGGTGGGTGAAGAGCATGTTCTGCGTCTCCTGCAGGACATGGTCTATCTTGGGGGCCAAGCTCGTGGCCTGATGGACCTTGGAGGTTATCTCGCAGATTTTTGCCTAGATGGCTTCGATCTCCGCGTCACAATCCCGCTCTGCGGCCATTTCTCGGAACGTCTACGGGCTAGAATGTGGACGCATCTATGCTGAGTGATTAGCTAGTTGGGCGGATCTCCGGCTTGGTCCTGCTGAACCGGTTGGGGGGTCGCCGAAGAGGTTTCTTTGTAGACGCAACACCTCTGAACGATAGGCTTCTTCCAGATCGCGTTCGACCAAGGACCTGGGGTTCCCCTTATTTTGTCCGGGCTCCGTGCTCTGCCGTTAGTTCGGCAAACTTTTGGTCAGTTTGGCGGGTCATCTCTTCCATTCGATCGAGCAAAGAGTGAAGTAGAAGAGCCAGGACGTGCTCTCCGCTTGCTGGAGCGTTTTGCTCGCTGGCGTATGCGGGGTGGCATGTACCAGTCTCGTTGGCGATACTATTGGCTCCGGGATCTGGCGGGATGGGCTGTTTTTTATCGCGGAGTCCAGGGTGAGCGGCGGTACTGGTGGTTGCGCGGGAGCTGATGGCTGTGGTGTTGACGTTCCATCCTCTGTTAGCCTGGTGGTTTCCTTGGATCGGGGAACTGGTGCGGGCAGTGTGGGCGCCGCGAGTGTTGTGACTGATGCTGCTGCTGATTGGGCTGTTGATGGTGATGATTTCGGCATTCCTGAGGTCGAGGTCAGTGTTCCTGCCATTTCCAAATCTTTCTTTTGCGTGTAGAAAATCACCAAACCCCTCCCTCCCCCCTTCTTTTAACGCCAATTGTTGATCATGGAGATCACTAAGTGTATTTAAGAGATATTACAGATGATTAAGAGTGAATATGGGGCGAGATTTCTGTATGAAGAAAGAAATTTGATTTGGACGAGGAAAAAAAGTCAGGTCGGAACTAGATATGGTATATTAGTGAAAGGATGTTTAGAATTCCGAACTAAGTCTAAAGAGAATTCAGTTTGGCGTTCTAAACCCTATTACAAAGACCTCGGTCTGAGAGAGAGAAAGAGTTTTTATATAGAGAGAGTGTATTAAATTTCGGATCCCCCCATAAATGATCTGTGGGAAGTATTTATAACGGGGGTTGGGAAGCAAGTTTCCTCCAAACTGGGACGACGTGGTAGCTTCAGCGCATCCCGCGGGTATAGCGTCTCGAGCTGTACCTTTGAACCACTCCGCTGTGATGATGATAGTTCATCGCCGAGCTATTCGCGTAGATAGGTCACTGTAGACGAACTGTTTTTAGACATGTCAGCTTCTACTCGGTTCTGCATACTGTAAATTGGCGTCGTAATGATGATGATTTAGACGGAGCCACGCTGACTTGACTTGTTAATTTTGGTTAGACTCTTTGTTGACTTAATCCATTAATTTTATTATTCAAAATGGACTTAGCTAATTGGGAGTGCTAAGTACTATCTCTAACAGAGATATGAGTTTTGGGATTCAGTGAATAGTATGGGACTAATCCAACAATAACTAATGATGAAAGTGTATACAAAATACAACATATCGATTACACAGTCGACCGGCACTTTCAAGAACCATATAAAAATTAAATAAAACAGAACAAATAAAGATTTATCTCGCTATTCTTCTTTTTCTTCGATCGTATTCTTCTTCTTCGAAGATGAAAGTATAATTATGAAAACATCACAATACTCGAGAATCTAAAAATAGTGTTTTGTTTGTATGAAAAGTACACTCACGAAAGTCAAGCCCCTCAAAAACGATAAAAACACTAATTCAAAAGAGGGCTTCTGATTTACAAACCTGGAACAAACAAAAACCTAATTTGAAGCAATAATTGTAAATATCTGAAAAGACGACAGATCTGATTTATAAAAATTCGATCTAAAACAACTAATATAAAAACTACAAATAGAAACACATCTTCGGGAATAAAAGTCCTAAGCTGCAAGAACACACTGACATAAGAGTGTATTAGTTTTGCTTGTTATTGCGGCAAAATAATCATCATCGCAAATCTCTTATGAAAAATCCCAGATTACACAGCCCTCATCCACACATCCCGCTAACAAATCAATAATGATAAAAAGTAGCATAAATTAACCAAATTATAGATAACAAAACAGCAGGCTTAATGGAGAAAATTAAATACAAGAAGTTTATTCATTTAATTTGAAGATAATGGAAAACCAAAATATTAAAATTGATGCTCATGCTTTGTCTAGAGCTATATATGAACTCATTAATCCTAATAAGCCGATAGCATAAAATAAATAATCAGAACACACATACACAATTATTCATAACAACATAACCCATAACCTGATTTAACGTCAAGAGAGTATGAAAGACATCATCCAAGGGGCACTAGACACTACCCACAAAAGAAACAACAAAATATCAGTTTACAAAGAAGAATATACAGTACAAAGAATAATGAAAAGTTAACTGTAAATAAAAAATAGGTGACATAAGAGATTAAAAATATTTGAATTCGAACTATTTTCAAATTCTTTTGTATGATCCTTATCTTCGTGTATATTTGAGACCTCGTTATCCGTATCCTATGATATGGACAATCATAAAGTTAGGTGTAAAAGGGCACACACGTTTAAATAATAGTAAATCAAACTATTCAAATTCAAAGAGCCATCCCGAAAATTGACTAAGATTATACTAAAATCATTAGAAGTCAAAAATCTTAATCTAGACATCACAAATACCATTATTCCATTAGACATTTTATTTATTGATTTTTACTTTTTCGTTAGATTTGATTAACTATCGATTTTATTAAATTTGAGAAACGATTTAATTGACAACATAATGAAGTATTAAAACCATAATATATACTTATTTTTTAAATTATTTTAATACATCATTAGATAAGATCCAATCAAAAAGTAACATGTAAGAATTAAATTTTCTTTTTGCAGCAGAAATTTATTGTAAAACTGACACGTAAGCAAAACGTTCTAAAACTCGCTGTAGAACTGACACGTAAGTTTTTCACTACGCAAATAAGTATATAGATAGATGATAAAATATTATATAAATTGAGTTTTCACTTCATTTTAATTTTATCTTTCAACCTTTTGAAATGTTCAAACTTCAAATCTCTCTGATTGTTCAGGGACAAGAACGTTCGCAAGGGAAAAAGAAAGAAACGCAATCCAAAATTGGTATATGATTAAATGCTCGACTTAGACGTTCTGTTAGTGCTGGTTTTTCCAATATAATTTTTATGGGGGAATTTTTTATTTTTTTGAATGAATGTTAAATTTTATTCAAACCCAAAAAATAGCTTTTCTACATGAATTCATGCGAGCAGAAATTTAAAACCATCAGCAAGTACATAGAAATTTTAATCGGAGAGATGTGATCTTTCAAATCAGCTTGTAGTTCTAGTTGTGAACCAGAGTTGCAACCCTTCCTCGTATAGCTGATCACCCAACATACGAATTGAGCTGAAGCGATTTCCGACACCCTTGTCTATTGTCCGGATCATTTGAGTCGCAGAGGTCGGAACAGCTCCATGGCGACGGCTATTTCTTTCTCTCCATAGCGCATAAACAGCTGCTTGGAACAGAGTCTTGATCAAAAACCCCTTCAATCTGTCTTGAAAAGGATTAGAGATGAAGTTAATAATGCTGTTCCAGTCTGTAGTGAAATTGCGAAGAAGAAGCCCCTTCATCAAACTCCTCCAGATTTGTCTCGAGAAACTGCAGGTAAAGAACAGATGTTCACGCGTTTCCTGTGGATCTCGACAGTAAACACATGCAGCAGAGATGTTTCCATTCCAAGCTTGCATTCTCACTCCGGTTGCCAAGCGATTATGCAATGCTAACCAAGTTATGAAACTGAACTTCGGAGAATTATGGCGAAACCAGACACCTCTCACCCACGGCACTGAAGGAGAAGCTTGCCTCAGCTGGTCTGTTACGATAAGAGTTTTAAACCAGTGTTTATACTCTGTTCCACTCGATCCAACAGAGCATGTCCTCCCTGTCAACTATGTATTGCCTCCTCACTGACTCAATTTCATCTTCCACCTTGTTTAAAATAGAGAGTCGATGCCGTCGTCGTCTGTGACGAAGAATAACATCCTCCACAGTAACCTCTTTTGGAATACTGAAATCAATAAATCCCCTAGCTCCGATGAGAGGGAGCAAAGAACTCATCCATGACCAATCTTCTAGCCAGTATAATGTGCTCTGCCCATTCCCGATCTCTGTTTTTAAGAACTCAAACGCCTTCTGTCTTCTCTTTAATAATTGTTTCCACATCCAGGAGCCAGGCAGATTTCACATGGTATCAGGGAGAAGCCAGATTGAAGAACCGCACATAAGGTTTGATCGACACCAACGAACCCACAGGGAATCTGTTGCCGTGAGAACCCTCCAAAGAAGCTTCAGAACACTAACCTCATTTGCCACACAAAGATTTTTCAACCCGAGCCCATCCTCTGCTCTGGGTTTACAAACTTCTATCCATGCCACCTTAGCTCGTCTTGGATTTAAATCTGGTCCATACCAGAGAAAATCAGAGCATACGCTCTTAATCTCCTCTAAGCATCGATTAGGTAGTTGAAACGCAGACATCCAAAATTTGTTATGCTGGCGATGACCGATGATAACAGCTGCAACTTTCCTGCAAAAGAGATGGTCCTGGCTGTCCATGAACTAACTCTACATCTGATCTTATCGATAAGGGGAGCATAATCAAGAGATCTCATTTTCTTCGTTAACAATGGCTACCCAAATAGCGAACCGGAAGGTCGCCGAAATCGAACGCAAATCGTTGGGAGATTGTGTTTTTCGCCTCAACTGAAATCCCAGCCAAGAACGCTGTAGACTTCTCAATACTAATCCTCAGCCCTGAAACTCTTGAAAATTCACCAAAAACTTCCATTATTCCCTCGAGAGATCTCAATGAACCATCAGAAAAGATCATTAGATCATCAGCAAAACAAAGGTGAGTTAACTGTAGATTCGAACATTTGGGTGATAACCAAAACGTCTTTGCGCAGCCGCATTATCTAACAACTTAGATAGCACATTCATACAGATGAAGAAGACGTAGGGAGATAAAGAACACCCCTGTCTCAGACCCCTAGAACTCCCGAAATACCCAGCTAGCTCACCATTCACCTGAACAGAAAACGATGCTGTGGATATACACAAACGAATCCAATGAACAAACTCACTAGGAATATGCAGCACCTCTAGAATCGTCAATAGGAAATCCCATTGAACCGTGTCGAAAGCTTTTGAGATATCAACTTTCAACGCACACCGAGGGGAGATCGTATCCTTATGATAACCGTCTACAAGTTCTGACGCTAGAAGAAGATTTTCAATAAGCAACCGATCTTGCACAAACGCCGATTGATTCACAGCGATGAAATTAGGGAGCAGACGGTTTGCGAGGATCTTTGATATTATTTTGTAGATTACATTACAGCACGCAATCGGTCGGTAGTCTCTCATACTTTTAGCACCTTCTTTTTCGGGATAAGAGCCAGAATGGTCGAGTTAATTCCCTTTGGAAGAAACCCTTTAATAAAAAATGACTGAATACTCACCACAAGATCCTTTCCAAGTATCGGCCAGCTCTCTTTGAAAAATTCAACAGTGTAGCTGTCTGGACCAGGAGATTTATTTGCTGGCATAGAAAAAAAAACCTCCTTAATTTCCTGCTCTGTTACCTCTTTAACCAGATTCAGTCGTTCCTCAGATGAACAACTATAACCGATGAGATGTTCAAGTTCACCAATGGTCGCTGCACGAAGATCATCCAGAACATCATTTAAGAAGTTACGAAAATGATTTGCAGCCTCTTCTTTGATACCCTCCTCGTTCGTAATTAATGTTCCACCCTGAACTTCAAGCTCTCTTATACCATTTTGCATCACCCGAGTTTTCACAGCCCTATGAAAAACCTTTGTATTCTTATCGCCAACATTCAACCAATTCAGTTTAGACCTCTGCCAGAGAAATTGTTCTTCTAGATGTGCAGCTCTTTCCCACTTTTCATAGGCCTCGCGTTCCTCCGCCTGAGTAGTTTCAGACGGATTCAACAGAACCTGTTCCTGCTTAGTACAAAGCGCCTCATAATTGATCAGAACTCGACGAGAAATATCACTCAACTCCTCCTTTGTGATTGAACGAACAGTAGGTTTAAGGTATTTTAGCTTCTTTGAAAAACGATATAGTGCAGATGTAGAATGAAACAATGGCGTTGTGTCATCCCAATATCCCCTCAGAGCATCTTTGAAATGTGGAAGACCCGCAATAGCATTAGGAAACTTGAACGGCTTCCTCATACCAGGCCTATCACCGTTGATATAGAATCTGCACCTTAAGTGGTCTGAACAGCCACCAGCATAAAAAACACCATAAGAAGTTGAGAAGTGATTAATCCAGTGATCATTAATCAACATTCTATCCAGCTTCTTGCATATTAGACCCTCAGATCTCTTATTACACCAATTAAACATCGGCCCATGAGATCCCAAATCACACAAACCTCCATCCCTTAGTATTTCTTGAAAGTTACGTGATAAGGGCATAGAACCACAAGCTCCACCTATACCAGCCGTGAGACAAGGACCAAGAACAAGATCCGGAACTAGAGTCTTGAGAGAAGAGTTTAATCAAGCTATTGAAGCCTTACTTAGCATCCACGAGCAAGAAGACTCTTTGTACACAAGCTTTAAAGCCACGGTCCAAGAAAGAAGCCTGGAAGAGCCTAATAAAGGAGAAGCCTATCTCATACAAGACGGCCCAACAGCTGAATTACCACTTCTCCGACCCAACAAAGAAGTGTCTTTATTCAGCATCAGCATCACGCCAACTTAAGACCATCCTAGCCGTCCAACCCACCAAAGTAAGGGAATGAATACGTTTATTTACTTGCCTAATATGGGTTTTCTGTCTTTGGTTTGTTTTACAGGTTCCATTCATAGTTTTAAGTCTTAGAATATTTCTTTAGTTATTGCACGAGTCTGTTCCTTTAGAGTCCCAGAAAGTTGTGTCCTTTTATGTAATTTGCTTCAAGTCCCCAAGAAGGGCAAAGCTGCATTGGACTCTCTTATAAAGTCCCTTATAAGCAGTCGTGTATCTTTTACCCTACTATCAATAAAATAACGCAGTTCTTTCAAGCTTTTGTCTTGTCCTTGAATTCTCTGAATTCGCTTAAGAGTTGGTGTTTGATCCTCCTCTTGAGAGTTGGTGTTTGATCCATCTCTCGCCGGTCTTATCAAGGTTCAGTCCATAGAGCTTTGTGGCGACCCTCATTCCACCGTTTGCATCACCATCGTTTCATCCCTTGACTCAATCAGAGAGAGTTACACAACCAACTGATCGAGTTCCATCCTCTTTTCACATCAACTTCCATTCCTTATTCTTGTTGAGAGAGTTACACAACCAGCAACAAGGATCCATCCCCATCTATAGGCCCGTGCCTATATCATCTGGTATCAGAGCCGAAAGGTTCCAAAACCAGGTTTTATCTTTTCATACCTTTCGGTTAAATCTCCTTTGCATCTTTGTTTTCTTGTCGCACACTTATTAAAAAAAAAAAGAGTTCTATTCGGTTGCATACATTGCATATCATCTTGAGCATTCATCTATATATCTAAAATCATTCTCCTTAGCATCATTCATAGCATCGACTAGTTGCGGCTCATTGTTAGAACGAAAATTTTGTCAAAAGCCCTAATTAGCCAGAAAAGGAAAATTTTCATAATCATGTACAAAAAAAAAAAAAGAAAGAGTTTACATTTCTTTAACATTGCACCATCGTTTTATTGCATTAAAAGAAAAGGAAAGACCCAAAAACAACACTTAGTCGTATTTTTATTTCTCTTTTGCACTTGATCTTTGTTTGCTCTTGAACGTAGACACCAATCATGGGAGACAATGCCGCACCCTTACCAGAAGTCATGCAGCAACTACTTGACGGTATGAGGACTCTGAGCGACCGTCTTAACTTGATGGAACAACGGTTGCCACCACCAGCCCAACCCAACAACAATGGGAACCAACCAAGGCAACAACATGACCGCGATGGAGAAGAGACTGATGATGACATGCCTAGTCTCGAAGATGAACTCCCACCTGACCCAAATCACCGGCGTGGCAGATGGGATAATCATGGCCAAGGCCAGCATCAGCGCCGTGAGAGAGGGAGGAGCCGAGAGAGAGATAGAGAAGACGAGAGATATGGGGGGCAAAGATCTTAAACTTACACCACCTACCTTTGCTGGAAAGGTCAACCCCGAGGCTTACCTGGATTGGGAAAGAAGAATGGATCATATCTTTGATTACTACCAATATTCCGAAGCCAAGAAGGTGTCTCTAGCCGTCGTACAACTGACCGACAATGCTCTCACATGGTGGGACCGAGAAGTCTCTGAAAGACGGAGGCTAAGACGTGGCCAGATCACCACTTGGGAGGACATGACATTCCACCTAAGGAAGAGGTATGTGCCCGCTTATTACTTTAGAGACTTACAGAAACGTTTTCGGAAGTTGTCTCAGGGAAACAGGCCCGTAGAAGAGTACTACGAGGAGTTTGAGACCATCAGAAATCGATTGGAGCTTCAAGATTCGGAGGAGACATTGATGGCCCAATTCGTTGATGGCCTCCAAGATAGAATAGCGAGGAAAGTAGAGTGGCGGAGCTATGAGCACATGGAGGATCTACTGCACTTTGCTATACAAGCCGAGCAGCATTTCAAGAAGAAAGCAGCCACTAACCGAGGAAAGTCTACTTGGACCCAACCCTTTTCTAAACCGATGGACAAAGGAAAATCCATAGAAGTGGAAAATCGGTTCAAGAAACCAGCTTCCGGGCCATCAAAGCCGGCTCCACATGAGCAAGGTAAGTTCCCTAATCAAAGGTCTCGAGATATAACGTGCTTTAAGTGTCAGGGAAAATGCCACTTTGCAAAAGAATGCCCGAATCAAAGAGTAATGGTATTGAGAGACAATGGAGAGTATGAGTCACAAGATGAAGCCGAGCTAGAAGCCACTGACTCCGAAGAAGAGGTAACCGATTTCCCTGAGGTTGGAGAGATGTTGGTAATCAGAAGATCTCTTGGTGCTCTAAGTGACCCCGAGACACTCCAAAGAGAAAACATCTTTCATACAAGATGTAGCATTGGAAACAAGGTATGTAGTCTCATTATAGATGGTGGCTCTTGTACTAACGTGGCTAGCAAGTATCTTGTAGACAAGTTAGGTCTTGAAAAGACAAAGCACCCAAGCCCATACCGATTAAGATGGCTCAATGATACCACGGAGGTGAGGATTGCGGAGTAAGTTGTTGTGCCATTCAGCATTGGAAAGTATAGTGATCAAGTCACGTGTGATTTTGTACCCATGCAAGCCGGTCACCTGCTCCTTGGGAGGCCATGGCAATTTGACAAAGAAACCGTACACAATGGTCGCACTAACTACTACTCGTTCACTCACAACAACAAGAAACACAACTTAGCCCCTCTCACACCATCAGAAGTTCATGAAATGCAACAGGCCATGCAGCTAAGTAAAACTAATCTATTTGTCTCACCGAATACAATTCTTAAAACTATTGATCATAAACAACCGGTATTACTTATGATCTTTAGAGAAAGTCTGTTTTCAGGTAATGAAGAAGGTCAAGAGCTCCCACACGAGGTAAATCAGCTATTGGATAAGTTCCAAGATGTCTTTCCGGAGGAGATACCAGCCGGCCTTCCCCCCATAAGAGGCATTGAGCACCAGATCGATCTAGTACCCGGAGCACCTTTGCCTAACCGAGCCGCATATAGAGTTAACCCAACATAGGCCAAAGAGCTAGAGGCTCAAGTCCAGGACTTAATGTCTAAAGGATACATAAGAGAGAGCCTCAGCCCGTGTGCAGTACCCGTCTTGCTAGTACCCAAGAAGGACGGCTCTTGGAGGATGTGTGTGGACTGTATGGCCATTAACAACATCACCATCAAATACAGGCACCCAATTCCGAGACTAGACGACATGTTGGACGAGTTAAGTGGAGCTACTATCTTCTCAAAGGTGGATCTAAAGAGTGGTTATCATCAGGTGAGAATGAAGGAAGGAGATGAGTGGAAAACTGCCTTCAAGACCAAGCAAGGTCTATACGAGTGGCTTGTGATGCCTTTTGGCCTCACAAACGCCCCAAGTACCTTCATGAGACTCATGAACCACGTCCTGAGAGCATACATCTGTAAGTTTGTAGTGGTTTACTTTGATGATATTCTGATTTACAGCCAATGCTTAGAAGATCATATTAAACATCTTGAACAGGTTCTAGAGACACTTAGATTAGAGGGTTTATATGCAAATCTTAAGAAATGTATTTTCTGCACTGATCAATTGGTATTTTTAGGATTTGTTGTAAGTTCTCAGGGTCTTAAAGTGGATGAGGAGAAGATTAAAGCCATCCAAGAATGGCCCACACCATCCACGGTTGGACATGTTAGAAGCTTTCATGGTTTGGCAAGCTTTTACAGGCACTTTGTCAAGGATTTCAGTACCATAGCAGCCCCATTGACATCGGTGATCAAGAAGAACACTACTTTCACTTGGGGGCCGACTCAAGAAGCCGCATTCAACAAGCTGAAGGAGAGCCTCACACAGGCACCAGTTTTAGTCCTTCCTAACTTTGATAAAATGTTTGAGGTTGAGTGTGATGCATCAGGTACTGGCATAGGAGCTGTTCTAACTCAGGGAGGGAGGCTAGTAGCTTACTTCAGTGAGAAGCTAAGTGGAGCAACACTCAACTATCCAACTTATGATAAAGAACTCTATGCTTTGGTGAGATCACTACAAACGTGGCAACACTATCTGCTTCCAAAGGAGTTTATCATTCACACCGACCACGAGACCCTCAAGCACTTAAGAGGCCAGACCACACTTAAGAAAAGGCATGCCCGATGGTTAGAGTTCGTAGAAACCTTTCCGTATGTGATTAAGTACAAGAAGGGGCAATAGAACGTTGTAGCTGATGCACTTTCAAGGTGTTACATTCTCATCTCTACAATGGAAGCCAAGATCATGGGTTTTGAGCACATCAAGGGTGGATACGAATCTGATCCTACTCTTGAGAGTTGGTGTTTGATCCATCTCTCGCCGGCCTTATCAAGGTTCAGTCCATAGAGCTTTGTGGCGACCCTCATTCCACCGTTTGCATCACCATCGTTTCATCCCTTGACTCAATCAGAGAGAGTTACACAACCAACTGATCGAGTTCCATCCTCTTATTCTTGTTGAGAGAGTTACACAACCAGCAACAAGGATCCATCCCCATCTATAGGCCCGTGCCTATATCATCTGGTATCAGAATAAGGATCATATAGTCTGTCATTGTCTTTCCAAAAATCCCAAAAGAAAACATAAGATCATAGCATTGCATCTATTTTAACGTCATATTCATCATTGTATCTCATCTTTACAAACCTTTACGCTAGCTCATCCTTGTCTTCTTCATTAGATCGTTTAAAGAAAAGTCAAAAAAAAAAAAAGGAAATCCTCATTAGTCCCGTAATTGCATACTTTCCATTTTTAGTTTTTAATCATTTTTCTTGATTAGTTTGACTGGAAAATTTACTTAAAGAAGACCGAGCAAATTTCCTTATTTGCTTTTGTCCCAACTAATCTCTTCTGTTTCATTTTTGCGAGAAAACTCAATCAACAACCATGGGAGAAGAGAGTAGTAATGCTCAAGATGCTCTTCACCAGCTGATAGCATCCATGAGAGATGAGATCAAAGCCCTAAGACAAGACTTTGGCGACCGACTCAGCCGTGTGGAACAAGCAAGAGTGACCTTGCAACCCACTCGTAACCTTGGAGGTTTGAACACCGGCTTTACCACTAATCAGCACACCCGAAACAACTTGAGACCTACTGGAGTTCGCATCAACGAAGCTAATCACACGCAACCCACCGATGACGATTCTTCTCAAGATGACGAACCAGACCAACAGCGACCTAGAAACAGGAGACGTGTGCCGCAAGACGACTATGGAGAACAAGATGAAGATGAGATCTACTCATCTACAAGACAGAACCAGCATCATGTCAAGCTGACCGCACCAAGCTTCGCCGGAAAAGTTGATCCTGAAGCCTACCTTGATTGGGAGAAGAGGATGGATCACATCTTTGACTACTATAACCATCCCGGTCCAAAGAGGGTAGCATTGGCGGTAGCACAACTCACAGACAATGCCCTTATCTGGTGGGACAGGGTGATATCAGACCGCAAAAGAAATCGCCTTAGAGCCATCGACTCATGGATCGACATGAAAGATATGTTAAGACAAAGGTATGTCCCACCTCACTTTCATAGAGACTTACAACGACGTTTCCGTGGTCTTAAGCAGGGAACTAGGTCTGTGGAGGAATATTATGAGGAGTTTGAACGGCTGAGAAACCGTTTGGAGCTCAATGATGACGAAGAAGCTCTTATGGCCCAGTTCGTAGACGGTCTACAAGAGAGACTTAGCCGCAAAGTGGAGAGACAAGTCTATCAAGATTTCAAGGATCTTTTCCATTTAGCTGTTCAAGCTAAGCAACACATCAAAAAGAAGACCATGAGTGCCAGAAACCGACCTCAAACCGCATGGACGTCAAACACAAACAAGCCAATAGACAAAGGCAAAGGCATAGAAGTTGACTCTCGGTTCAAAGGCAAAGCTGTTGAGACTAGCAAAGACACTAGACCAGAGCTCGGTAAGACGTCTAACCCTCAGAGATCTAGAGATATCACTTGTTTTAAATGCAGGGGAAGAGGACACATATCAAGAGAATGCCCGAACCAGCGAGTGATGCTCGTGACCGAATCCGGAGACTATGAACAGAGACTATGAATCTCAAGACGAGGCAGAGACAGAGCCTCTAGAGGAGTATGGTGACATTGAATACCCTGATACTGGTGAGCTCCTTGTCACAAGGCGTACATTAAGTGCAATGGTGGAACCCTCCGAAACTATTCAGCGTGAGAACATTTTTCATACCCGCTGCACCATCAAAGGCAAGGTATGTAATCTCATCATTGATGGTGGGTCTTGCACCAATGTTGCTAGTGCTCACATGGTCGACAAGTTAGGCCTTGAGAGAACTAAACACCGTCGGCCTTATAAGCTAAGGTGGCTCGATGACAAGGTAGAACTTAAGATCAGTGATCAAGTGTCTATACCTTTTAGTATTGGTCGATATCAGGATCAAGTAATTTGTGATGTTGTTCCCATGCAAGCTGGACATTTGTTATTAGGTAGACCATGGCAATTTGATAGAGAAACTAAGCATGATGGTAGAACTAATATGTATACTTTTGTGCATAACAAGAGAAAAGTTAGCTTAGCACCTCTCACGCCATCACAAGTGCATGACTTGCAAATGCAAATGCTTAAAGAAAAAGAAAATCATTCTAAGTCCAATTTTCTTATTCAACCTAGTCATGTGAGAAGAGCTATTGCCTCCAAACACACAATGCTACTAATGATCTTTAAGGAGCTTTTGAGCGCAGGTTTTGGAGAACTCGATCTACCACCCGAAATTGTTACTTTGCTTGACAGGTTTAAGGACGTGTTCCCTGATGAGATGCCTGAAGGACTGCCACCAATAAGAGGCATAGAACACCAAATTGATTTCATACCAGGAGCCGCCTTACCAAATAAGCTGGCTTACCGTATGAGCCCTGAAGAGTCTAAAGAATTGGAGAAACAAGTCAAAGAGCTATTAGACAAGGGGTATGTAAGGGAAAGCCTCAGCCCGTGTGCTGTACCAGTTCTGTTGGTGCCAAAGAAGGACGGGTCTTGGCGCATGTGTGTCGACTGTCGAGCCATCAACAACATTACCATCAAATATAGACACCCGATTCCAAGACTAGACGACATGCTTGATGAGCTCAGTGGAGCTACCCTATTCTCCAAAATCGACCTCAGGAGTGGGTATCATCAGGTGCGAATGAAAGAAGGAGATGAGTGGAAAACTGCCTTCAAGACCAAGCAAGGTCTTTATGAATGGATGGTGATGCTACTCGGACTCACCAATGCACCAAGTACCTTTATGCGACTAATGAACCAAGTTCTTAGAGCATACATCAGTAAGTTTGTTGTGGTTTACTTTGATGATATTTTAGTATACAGCAAATGTTTATCTGATCATGTGTCACATCTTGAGCTTGAATTAAAGACTCTTAGACAAGAGGGCCTTTATGCAAACTTAAAGAAGTGCACATTCTGCACTGATAAGCTGGTTTTTCTAGGTTTTGTTGTGAGTTCATGATATGTCTATATTTTACATCATTTAGATTGCATTATAGAGTCCTCATCATGTGTTTTCTCATGTAAATTGAATCTTTAGGCGTTAAAATAGGACTTAGGGCTTGCATTAGGTCCCAAAGAGTTTTGCATGTTTTGAAGTCTTTATCAGGAGCTTTGGAGACCAATTGGAGCCTAAGAAGAGGAACAGAAAAGAAAACGGTGAAGAAAAGGATCAAAAATGGTGAAAGCCGCTTGGAGGAATTTCTCGGCCAAATCTCGTACCGCTGGTCGGAAACCTCGGCCAAAATGTTTACCGGACGCTCATTACCAGCCAAAAACCTTACCGATCGGCTAGAATCGAGTATCGAGTGCAAAAATACCACGGGACAAGTTTTTGACCGAAGCAAGAATTTTTACGACCAAAAAGCTTACCGCGGTACACAGCCCTCGGCCATTTTTTTTACCGCGGGAAAGTTTTTACGACCAAAAGTTGTCCTTGCCCACGCAATTCAGAGATCAGCAATCCGGGGAACCTTCCAGTCCGAATCAGTTGGCGGGGTCTTCACCAAAGTTGGAGATAATCAAGCAAAGATTCCAGAACAGTTGGAATCATCCAATTCGGACCAGTGGAGAGAAAGATATGGCTTCCGGAGCATTCACCAGCATTGCGCGTACTCGAGAACTGAACGGCGAACTTCAAAGATCATGGCGGACGGAGCCCCACCAGACCGAACCAGCTTACCCGGTCTTCACCAAAGTTCGAGATCCATGGAAGATCTTCTCAGAGAATTTGGAATCGCTCAATTCGGAGCAAAGGTTTGGAAGATAGGGTCTCCGGAGTTCACATCGGTCTAAAAGTCTATTTTCCGGTGATTTCAATGCGGCGCAAAGATGTTAAATCCAGGAAGCCTTCCACTCCCCAAGCTCCGATGGTTTCTTCACCAAAGTTCGAGCTTATTGAGTCATCTTGACTGTGGAACTGGTCTCAGAGCAATTGGAGTCGTGTGATGAAAGTTACTGCTTCCGGAAGGTGACATGGTCGATACAAGCCTAAAAGAGTTGCGATACGCGCTAAGTATTTTCACAAGCCTCGGTATCTTTACCTTGGCGTCACTCAAGTCGAGGCTCATATCTTGGAAGTATTCTGGACTAGACCTCGTGCCAAAGCCTTGGCATGGTTGGATCGAGGCATGCATACGTAAGAACTGAAGCTGGAAACGACTAAGTGTTGAAAGTACACCTCGGTGTAATGACCTCGGCGTGCATGCCGGACTGTGTTCTCCCAAGCACCTCGACATCATGACCCCTCGACATTTTATCCCGAGGTCCCTTGTCACGAACCCAGAATCAAGAACAGAATGGCTCAAGAACATACACGTGAGGATAGATCAAAGACTAGGGTTCATGCATGTTCTTGACGTGTTCTTCACGAGATCTTCATCTGGATCCTGACTCACGTGCACGCCTCGGCATGAAGACCTCGGCTTCACTTTCCGACACACCGTGGCACTCACCCATCAACCCAAGAAGGCGGTTCAGTACCCGGTTTGTTCCGGGCTGACCCGCGACACTTTCCCTTTGCTATAAATACATTTTGAGAATAAAAACTTAGTTATCTTATCTCTTATCTGTTTTTAGCTCTAAGAACTTGCCTCTTTTGTGAAACTTGATTAATCTAATCCGATATCTCGTTTTTGCATCAGAATCTTGTTCTTTCTTTATTTCTTTTATCATCCAACATCAAACTCCTTATCATGACTAGCTACACGTCTTGCAAAGGACTTAGTGAGCTCGTTATGATCAGTGAGTAGTCGTTTAAGCGGATTTAGATAGGTAGATTAGGGTGCTTTCAAGGTGGATTAATGGGTTTAGGTGTCTAGTCTTGCATGTTTCATTCCTTAACCGACGCGATCTCTAAGCTGGATCCAAGCACATCACTTGAGGTTCAGATCTGAGACATATCTCGCATCAGAAGTGTTTGTAGAAATGTCTGAACCACTCGGTTAAGGGTTTAAGAGTCTTTCATCGCGAGAGTGATAGTTTGTTCTCTTAAATGACGTTTTTGAACCGATTCTTATTGCTGACTGATTCGTGCTTCTCAAAAGGGATTTTGGTATGAAAGAGGATCAGTTTAGACGTTTAATACTTTCATGAGAAGATTAACGTGCGTTGAGTTCAAAGTCAAATGAAATCGCTTGATAAAATGATTCATTAGCCCCTTAGTCTAACTTGGAAGCACCCGAGTCAAATATCCTGTCTAAAGCTTCTGCCTTTATCATTCATTACCATCATCTGAATCACCTGTCTGTTATTTGCATCTTGATTAGTTTAAATCTCTGCTTTTATTTAACTTTATTGCTCATTTGCCTGTTAATCATCGTCACCAAACTTTTATCATCCTGTCTTGACTTAAGTGAACAAATGACATAGGCTAGTGTCTCGTTTACAAGCTTGGTTTGACACCCCTTATACTACTTTGACAAGGGGATTGATAACCCTTCTAAGAGCCTGAAAACTCTTAGTTATCAATTGGCGCCGTTGCCAACTTGTAGGAGCATTAGTCTCTTGTTTGTTCTTGAGTTCAAGCTTTTCTTTCCTTTGTTTTACTAACTTCTTTCCAAGTCCTTGTTTTGTTTTCAGGTGCATGAATACCAGGTCTCGGAGCACAGGATCGCTTTTCCCATACGACGATAACATCGACAGATTAGAAAGGCAAGCTCGCGAGAGAGAATGGCACTTTGACAGACTTGGAATGGCAGAACAACAGAGAATGGAGCAACAG
This sequence comes from Eutrema salsugineum, assembly GCF_000478725.1. NCBI lineage: Eukaryota > Viridiplantae > Streptophyta > Magnoliopsida > Brassicales > Brassicaceae > Eutrema > Eutrema salsugineum. Next base: position 791,684 of record NW_006256612.1, read on the forward strand.
GCTCAGGCAGCCGAGCACCAGGCTCAGGCTAATCAGGCGCAGGCAGGAAGAAATGAACAACAAGCCTATGTTAATCAGCAACAGGCTCAAAAAAACGAACGGCTTGCTCAGCAAAACCAACACCAAGCGAATAGAAATGAACAACAAGCCCATCATGTTCATCCGCCACCGCCCCAAGTTCAGAGACAACATCCTCCAATCTGTGTTGGAGAGAATGACCGAGCTAATGCGCACCAATACCGAGCTGGGATTCAAGCTCCACCAGTTCAAAACAACAACTTTGAAGTTAAAGCTTCCCTGCTCAATATGGTGCAAAACTCAAAGTTCCACGGTCTGGCTGGAGAAGACCCTCTCGAGCATCTAGATCAATTTGATCGGGTTTGCGACTTAACCAAGATAAATGGCGTCTCCGAAGATAGCTTCAAGCTACGCTTGTTCCCTTTCAGCCTCGGTGATAAAGCACACCAGTGGGAAAAGAATATACCGAGGGGTTCTATACAAACCTGGAAGCAGTGTAAACTGGCGTTCTTATCAAAGTTCTTTTCCACATCACGCACGGCTAAGCTCAGGAATCAGATCTCAAGTTTCACGCAGCACAATAACGAGAGCTTTAGTGAAGCTTGGGAACGGTTTAGAAGCTACACTAACCAATGCCCACACCACGGCTTCTCAGAGGCATCCCTCTTGAGTACTTTATACCGAGGTGCACTCCCCAAGATCAGAAACCAACTCGATACAGCTTCAAATGGAAAATTTCTTGGAAAAGAGATCACTGCGGCAATGGAACTAGTTGAGAACCTAGCCATGTCCAATGACACGTATGGAGAGGACTTTGATAGAGCAAACCGTACAGAGGGATCTAGTGATGAACAGAGCATGAAAAAGGATATAAGAGAGCTTCAGAGTAAGCTTGACAAGGTTTTGATGGCGACTCAAAAGCCAATATACTTTGTAGGCGAGTTTGATGAGCAAGGGCCAAGTTTTGACAATGTTAATGAAGATGGTCTAACACAAGAGGAGCTGAATTACATAGGGAATCAGCAGAGGTATCAGCGTTTAACAACTACAACAGTAACCCAAACCTCTCATACAGAAACCCGAATGTAGCTAACCCTCAAGACCAAGTGTACCCTGCTCAACAACAACAACAAAGCTATGCTCAAAAGGCTCCTTTTCAGAATACCTTCCAGCCCAAGCAACAGTTCAGTGGGCAACAGCACGGCTACACTCAGCAGAATCAAGCGACTCAGAGTAACAACTTCAACAACCAACCGCAGCAACACAAGTTTCCACCAGGGTTCTATCCGCAGCCGATGGGTAATCAACAACAGATTCAGGGAACGACGTCTGTGGGATACTACAGCAACTGTTACAGGGCCAGCAAAGGGTTGAGAGCCAGCACGCGACAATGCAGCAAGATATCAGAGAGCTTAAGCAGAATCAAGCTTCTACATCATCGAGAGGCCCGGCTTTACCAGGAAAACCGGAGCCGAACCCTAAAGAGTATGTGAACGCCATCACATTGAGGAGTGGTAAGGAATTACAAACTCCAACGCCTAAGACAAAGCTCATTGAGGCCAATGAGCAATTAGAGGGGGAGGCAGCCTCAGACGATGCGTGTAAAGAAGCGGTCTTAGAGAAGGAACCGATCAAGGACAAAGGAAAAGAGGTGGAAAAGACAACCGAGCTTGAAAGGCCCTATGTTCCACCACCACCTTATCAACCCAAGATACCGTTCCCAGGGCGTTTCAAAAAGAAAATCCTAGACAAGGCCAAGGCGGTCTTTGAGAAACACTTGGAGAACACGCAACTCACCTTACCCATTATAGATGCTTTCTTAGCTATACCCCAGCTTGGGAAGTTTCTAAAGGACGCGATCCTCAACAAGACAAAGGAGCTCCAGGGTATGGTGATACTGAGCCATGAGTGCAGTGCCATAATACAAAGAAGATCTAAACCCAAGGAAGCTATCCGATCCGGGCAGCTTCACTTTGCCGTGTGCTTTAGATCACCTGAAGTTCTCAAACTGTTTATGTGACCTTGGAGCTTCTATGAGCTTAATGCCTTACACAGTGGCCAAGAGATTGGGATACAAAAGCTACAAGCCAGCCAAGATCTCTCTTGTATTAGCTGATAGATCGGTTAGATTACCGGTGGGGTTGCTTGAGGATCTACCTTTGAGGATCGGTGAGAGAGAAATCCCCACGGACTTCATAGTTCTTGAGATGGACGAGGAACCATTAGACCCTATCATCTTGGGCCGACCGTTCTTAGCAACCGCAGGAGCCATAATAGATGCGAGAGGAGGAATGATTGAACTACACATCGGTCCCGAGACTATGAAGTTCAACGTAAAGGAAATGATGAAGAAACCGACCATTGGAGGTCAGGTTTTCTATGTGAGGTAATGGAGGAGCTGGCTGATGAGCTCCATGAAGAGTTGAACGCAGAGGATCCGTTACAAGTGGTCTTAACGCGGGAACAAAGCGAGCACGGGTACTTGAACGAGGAAAACGAGGTATACAAGCGTCTTTTGGACCAACCGAGGGAACTTGGAGCTGAGGCGAGGTTTTTGGAGCTCCACACGAGCAGCCTCGACATTCTAGAAAGCGAGGAGTCAAAGGGAAAAGAAGAGACACCTCGGGATATCATGGCCGTGACAACTCATACCGAGGCCGATGGTAAACCGCTCGAGAATGAAGCAAAGGCCGAGGAAGCTGTTCCGGGCCAATGCAGCTTTGATGCCGATTGGAATGAGGCAGACGCACCCCCTGTTGAGCTCAAGCCTCTACCAACAGGGCTCAGGTATGCATTCTTAGGTCTAAACTCTACTTTTCCTGTGATCATAAACGATAACTTGCTTGAGCATGAGGAACGTGCATTACTTAGTGAAATAAGGAAATTCAGGAGAGCCATAGGGTATTCCTTGGCTGACATTAGAGGAATCTCTCCTGATATATGCACCCACAGGATCCACCTAGAGGACCAAGCCATGTCCTCTATTGAGCACCAACGTCGACTTAACCCGAACCTCAAAGAGGTGGTTAAGAAGGAGATACTAAAGCTCCTTGAGCAGGGATAATATATCCAATCTCTGACTCTCGGTGGGTATCTCCTGTACACGTTGTGCCCAAGAAAGGTGGGATCACGGTGGTGAAAAATATAAGGATGAACTCATAGCCCAAATAACTATAACCGGCCATCGCATGTGCATTGACTATAGGAAATTGAATTCTGCATCAAGAAAAGATCATTTTCCTTTACCATTCATTGATCAAATGCTTGAACGGTTAGCTAATCATCCTTATTTTTGTTTTCTCGATGGATACTCGGGGTTCTTTCAAATACCTATAGACCCCCGAGATCAAGAGAAAACGACATTCACCTGCCCTTATGGCACTTATGCTTATAGAAGAATGCCATTCGGTTTGTGTAATGCACCGGCCACTTTTCAAAGATGTATGATGCACATTTTCTCTGATCTAATTGAAGAGAAATTTGAGGTGTTTATGGATGACTTCTCCGTATACGGCTCCTCTTTCTCCGAATGTCTTGCTAATCTTTCTCAGGTTCTCAAGCGGTGTGAGGAGCATAGGCTTGTCTTAAACTGGGAAAAGTGTCATTTCATGGTCCAAGAAGGCATTGTCTTGGGACACAAGGTATCAGAGAAAGACATCGAGGTGGATAAGGCCAAGATCGAGGTGATGGTGAACTTACAAGCCCCGAATTCTATGAAAGGAATAAGAAGCTTCCTTGGCCACGCTGGGTTCTATAGACGGTTCATCAAGGATTTCTCCAAGATAGCCAGGCCTTTGACCAGGTTATTGTGCAAAGAAGTGGATTTCAACTTTGATGAAGAATGTGAGGAAGCGTTCAAGAGAATCAAGGAGGCTTTGATCAGTGCACCGATTGTACAAGCCCCTGATTGGTCTTTACCATTTGAAGTGATGACCGATGCATCTGATTATGCTGTAGGAGCTGTCTTGGGACAGAAGAAAGAGAAGAAGCTCCATGTGATCTACTATGCCAGCCGCACTTTGGACTCGGCTCAAGAAAAGTATGCCACCACCGAGAAGGAAATGCTTGCCATTGTGTTTGCATTTGAAAAATTCAGGAGTTATCTAGTGGGATCAAAGGTCACGGTTTACACAGATCACGCGGCCTTGAGGTACCTGATGTCTAAGAAGGACGCTAAGCCGAGGCTTTTGAGATGGGTCTTATTGCTCCAAGAATTTGACATGGAGATACTTGATAAGAAGGGCATTGAAAACGGAGCCGCAGATCACCTCTCAAGGCTGAGGATTGAAGAACAGGTCCCTATAGATGATGCTTTACCCGAGGAACATCTCATGTTAGTCCGATCTTACTTAGAGGTGGAGAAAGCCAATACGATCAAGGAAAGAAGCCTTCCATGGTTCGCGGATCTTGTGACTACTTGTCTTGCGGATTAGAGCCACCAGATCTTGATACTTATCAGAGGAAGAAGTTCTTTAGAGATGTGATGAGGTATCATTGGGATGAGCCGTATCTTTACGTGCTTAACAAGGACCATCTCTATAGGCGATGCTTGGTCGAAGAAGAGATCCATCCAGTGCTACAAGAATGCCACGGCTCATCGTATGGTGGTCATTTAGGTGCGTTCAAGACAGTTGCCAAGGTTCTACAAAGCGGTTTCTGGTGGCCGACCATGTTCAAAGACGCCCAGGAAGTGGTCTCGAGGTGTGAAGCTTGTCAAAGGCACGGAAACATATCCAAAAGGAATGAAATGCCCCAAAATCCAATCTTTGAAGTAGAAGTCTTCGACTGTTGGGGCATTGACTTCATGGGTCCCTTTGTAAGCTCATATGGGAATCAATATATCCTTGTAGCAGTGGATTATGTGAGTAAATGGGTTGAAGCGGTTTGCATCTCCGACCAACGATTCAAAAGTGGTGGTAAAACTCTTCAAGAGTATCATCTTCCCACGGTTTGGAGTACCAAGAGTAGTCATCAGTGATGGGGGAAGCCATTTCATCAACAAGACTCTTGAGAGTCTTTTGAAGAAGCACGGAGTAAAGCACAAGGTGGCCACCCCTTATCATCCGCAAACCAGCGGCCAAGTGGAGGTTTCCAACCGTCAGATAAAGGCCATTTTGGAAAGGACCGTGAACTCATCCAGGAAGGATTGGAGCAAGAAACTTGACAATGCTCTGTGGGCTTACAGAACCGCCTACAAAACCCCCGTTGGAACCTCACCGTTGAACTTGCTCTATGGGAAGAGCTATCATCTACCGGTTGAGTTGGAATACAAAGCCTTGTGGGCAGTGAAACTTCTGAACTTTGACATCAAGACCGCACAAGAGAAGAGGGTTTTACAGCTTCATGAGCTTGAGGAGTTCCGGTTAGATGCTTTCGAGAGCTCTAAGATCTACAAAGAAAGAACCAAGGCGCTCCATGACAAGAAGATACACAAGAGAGAGTTCAAAGAAGGGGACCAAGTTCTGTTGTTTAACTCAAGACTCAAGCTGTTCCCTGGGAAGCTGAGGTCTAGGTGGTCCGGTCCGTTCACGATTCTTGAAGTAAGACCCTATGGAGCCGTGGTTTTGAAAGGAAAAGATGGACAAGGCTTTGTGGTAAACGGCCAGAGGGTAAAGCATTACTTGGCATCAGAAACAAGGGAGGGAGCTACCTCAGTTCCTCTACTTGAACCGGAATCAGCCTGAAAAGGTATGAAAAGTCAAACTTAGCGACGTTCAACAAAGTGCTCTTGGGAGACACCCCAAGCTTATCCATGTACATATTTCGTTTTTCATCTTCTTTTTCTTTTTATTTGAAGCTTTTTGAAGGGTTTGTTAAGTGTTTCAGAAGTTAGACAGTGAACCTTGAGGGTGAAAGTGAGAGAAAGCTTGAAAAAGACACGGCCTGATGAATTAAGTCAAAGAGCATACATAGCCTCGGTATCGACCCTCGGTATATTCATACCATGGTCATCTTTTACCGAGTGAAAGCTTGAGAACCTCAGCTAGATTCCTCGACTTAATTTCATCATGGTCGTGTCTGAGAAGTGCTATGGTAAAATAACTAAGTGTGGGGGAGGCTCACGGTGTAAACACCTCGGTATAAGTATACCGAGGGGCGATGTTCACTTAAAACGGTCAAAAACCTTAATCCGAGGCCGCGACCAGTTTACACCAAGGCCAGCCTGTTTAAACCCCCAAGCCTCACGTGTTCTTTGCTAAAAACAAGTGACCTCGGCATGATGCCCTCGTGGTGGAGCGTGCCGAGGCACTCGGTTTCAAGAAATGATCAAAAAAGGAAGAACACATGAAACACTTAGAACGAAGAAGAGGCTTTGCGAGGTCCAAAGAAAAGACGTGAAAGCTATGGGGATTTACTCGTTGGCATGGGCTCAGACAACTCGGCTTGGTACCCTCGGGGTGGAACAAGTCGAGGCAGCTCAGAGTAACACGAGAAAATTTGGCTTGGTCCGTACAGCCCACGTCATCCCCATACCGCGTCCATTTGAAGGGTTGGACGGCATTTTGAATTTGAACACTCGGTCAAAGTAGTTTTTGGCGCGGTCAACGGCTGGAGCTGGAACAGAAGGGGGGACCAGTCCCACAACAGTCCAAATGCCAGCTGGAAAGCGCGCTCCAGCCCATACCGACCTCCATACTTGGCCAAAACGCAGAGTTTGCCCTCTAGACTCTTTTCTCTGCATTTCACGAACACAACTCACTCATTTCTCGTTCATTTTGCGTGATTCCAAGCGTTTTAGACTCGTTAGGGTTTTTTCTACTCTGCATAAGCATCTCGTTCAGCTTAAATCTTGCATTCCCAAAGGTATTTGCATCTTAAAGAACTCATCTTTTTCCTTCATTCTTTGCGAGCTTAAATGTTTGTAAAATGTGGAATCGATTCTTTTAGAGTATATCAGCCTTTGGGAACAATTTTGTAAATTCCACCAGGGTAGACAATACACGAAAAACCGGTCTTTGCATTTAAAATCACTTATTCTTGAGTTTTTAAAATTCTTGAGAAAATGCGCTTGGAGTCGGTCTTAATGATGATTTGTGTGTTTGAGCTGAAATGTCTAGATAACTTGTCTCTAATCGGTTGTTCTGGCTTGTTCTTACTTTCCTTGATGTTTGAAAAAGCTATGAATATCAGTTCTGCTAGAGAAAAAGTTTTGTACTTGCCAATCTTGAGATACATGAGCTTAACGATATACTTGGCTCTGACGGTTTCTTTGAGAATCTCCCTTGCAGATGACCGGAGACGGAACCGTTCCTACCCACGAGACAAACAGAAGTGCGGGCCAGAAGAGAGTTTTGAAGGGTAAAGCCGTTGCCGTGCCACGTAGTGGAGAGACCAGCAAGAAACCCTCGATGCGACCCGATGACGAGCCAACCCCCAAACGAGCAAGAAATACTGAGCTCACTCTGGCACCAGCTCTCGAGTCAAAGAGGAACGGGAAGAAGGCAGCTGTGGGATCTGATGACGACGAGCCCGGAGCCTTAGTCCCTTATGTAGACAACGGTGACCAAAGGACCAAAGGTCGAGCCCGAGGATGAGCACTTCCCAACCACTGAGGAATACTTGGACCACTTTAACTCAATCAGAGTGGCTCAAGGTCGATTCCCTGACTTGGAGTTGCTGAAGAAACTCGAGATACTTGATGGCGTGACCCTCATTTTTGAGAATATGGGCTTGGCAAAGTTCTTTGAGATGAGCGATGTTGCCTATGAAGGGATTACACAGCAGTTTCTTGCAACCTTGGAGGTCATCATCTACCCCAAGAGAGATCCACAGCGTTTACATGGCAAAGGATTCGGCCACATTGAGTTTGAAATGGATAGCGTGCACTACAAGGTCAGTTTCAAGGAGCTTGATGAAATCTTTGGGTTTGAAAGGAATGGAAGCTCGCTTGACAAGTTTGTGGACCCTCGTGATGAGTTGGCCGCCTTGTGGGAAACGATATCTTTTGGACCCTACCTCGGAGGCAAGAGCAAGATAAGCTGCATAAGGAACCCTGCGATCAGATACACAAACCGCGTCCTAGCATAAACATTCTTCTCGACCTTTAACCCGGTGTTATTCACACGGCCGAGCTTGAACTATTGGGACTCGGACTGAAGCCGTTCATCACTCAAATGAAGAACAAGAAAGAGTTCCAAGGGCCGCTGCATGTACCATCATTGGGTGCATTCTTTGCCATTCAAATGCTCACTTATCGGCACAATGTATGGTGCGACCGCAAGAAGCGAGGAGCAAGAAGACTTTAGAACGGTTGGATAGTCACCAAGATCCTGAGGGCTCAAGGGTTTATATTCCCTGATTCACCAAAGAAGCCGAATCTCATTGATGAGTTATACCTAAGCAAAAGTGGTTTCTTCAGAGGCAAGTCAGAGGACAAATGGGTTTACAACTTCACCCTACTGCATAGAGACGGCACGCAGGTTCTACTGCCTAACCGAAGCCTCACCATGCACGACAAGCAGTGTAACGTCTCATTCTACGTTCTCAAAGACCAGTTGTATAACCCAGCTCTCGACCCACCAACATGCAAATGCACCAAAGCAGCACCCAGCAAACCCGAGAACACTAATGGCCCGGAAAATTGTGATAACGAGGAGCAGAGACACTATGAGAGAAGGATCGGAGCAGGCCGCTATCACTTTGATCCGCAAGTGTGGGGTGAGCCTGAATACCACACCAAGAAGCTGTATTCGCGAGTGAACACCCTCCAAAAGTGGTGTAAGTGGCAAGACAAAACCATCCACGCATTGGTGGATTGTGTGAGGCATTTGAAGAAGAAGGTAAAGCAGCTCACGAGGCCATCCTCACCGGATAAGAACTCAACGACCTCAACCGCACCGATTACAGAAGAAGGAGTTGGAGAAAGCTCAAACGCGAGGAACCCGGAGTTTCCACCAGGCAAAGAAGACTGGATCGATCCAGCCACGGCTTTCCTGCCTGAACCCTCAGAAAGCAGCCCACCACGTCAGCCCACTCCATCCTGCTCAACATCGAATCCCTCGCACTACTTGGGATCCGACCTCTCTGACTAAGGTATCGACTTCAAACCTTGTACATATGAATCTTGTATATATCATCTTGCATTCGTTCAGTTTGTCTTTTCACTTCTCTCACACGCTTTTATAACACAAGGGACTGTGTTATCTAAGTGTGGGGGAGGAGCTTTTTGTTTTCTGATCTTGTTTTCTTTGTTCTTATTTGACTTTTGCATTCTTGAGTCTCATTTAGCTTAATACATGTGATAAATTACATCATTCTAGTTGCATCTCGCATTTTAAGATCGAGTCTAGTTGCATCATGTAGGATTGCATCAGTGCAAGGAGCAATGATAGATTTTTTCCTAGAGAGTAAATCACTTGAGAACTTGAACTAAATATGCTTGTGAAACTCATTCTGTGCTTGTAAAGCTTGAAACGATTTGAATCTGAGAAGCAAGTCTGAATTACACTCAACTCTAGCTAAGTGATAACCCTGAACTTGAAATGAAAATATCCTTTGATGCATTGCTTAAATAGGCTTGTGGATACCGATATACATACTTGAGCTAGAATCGTTGTTTTTACCACCCTCCTTCCTTAGCTCAAGTAGCTGAATCCGCATCATGGATCAGTTCCCTCACCTTGAACCCATCTTTCTTTCGAGCCAATGTTTGTGTGAGAATTGTAAGGCCACCTTGGAATGAACTTAGCAGAAAGTGTTAGGTTTAGAGCGACAAGGGTTTGGCTCATTGAGTGGTATGTTCCAACATCAAGGAACCAAGAGTATTGGTGAGAAATAAGTGTGGGGGAAAAGACTTGTTGGTGAGTGGAAAAAGGTGAGCTGAGTGGAAAAGTGAGAGTGGAAATAGCCAGGGGAATGAATGAAAATGAATTAAGTCTTGGATGTGAAAAGATAAGCTCTGAAATGAAAAGAAGCCAAAGGCTCAAGTGCTCTGAAATGAAAATGAAAGAGGCTATACGTTATGAAAGAAAAGAGCTGTGTGAATAAGTGAAAACCAAGGCTTGAAAATAAAAGAAAAAGGCGAGTCCCCTAGTGAAAAGAAAACGATTGTGAAGAGTGAGGATTCTGAGAGGGTGAGAAATTGAGAAACGCTTTGAGTGGAGTGTGGGGTGTGATGAGTCTTGCCCTTGTATGCATCGGTTGCTTTTTACCTTTAGCATTCTGCCAAAGTTCGATCGTTCATAGAGAGATCCTTGTAGCATTGCACCCGCTTGAATATTGATGAGATCATTTTTATCTCATGACCTTACCCTAGCCAAGCCAGCCTATTTGAACATTGCATCATTTGATTCACCGGTTATGAACTTAATGAATGTGAAAGAGTTGAATGTGATAATGACTTGTGGAGATTCCATGTTTTAGTTGGAAAACATCCGAGTATAGCTTTGCATTGCATATTTGAGCATGAATCCGAGTTCTCTTGTGGTCACTTCTCTCTAAAAAGGAAATATGAGCTCCATCTGCATTACAACCTCTCTCTCATTTGTTCTTTTTGCTTGAGGACAAGCAAAGGACAAGTGTGGGGGAGTTGATATGTCTATATTTTACATCATTTAGATTGCATTATAGAGTTCTCATCATGTGTTTTCTCATATAAATTGAGTCTTTAGGCATTAAAATAGGACTTAGGGCTTGCATTAGGTCCCAAAGAGTTTTTGCATGTTTTGAAGTCTTTATCAGGAGCTTTGGAGACCAATTGGAGCCTAAGAAGAGGAACAGAAAAGAAAACGGTGAAGAAAAGGGTCAAAAATGGTGAAAGCCGCTTGGAGGAATTTCTCGGCCAAATCTCGTACCGGCTGGTCGGAAACCTCGGCCAAAATGTTTACCGGACGCTCATTACCGGCCAAAAACCTTACCGATCGGCTAGAATCGAGTATCGAGTGCAAAAATACCACGGGACAAGTTTTTGACCGAAGCAAGAATTTTTACGACCAAAAAGCTTACCGCGGTACACAGCCCTCGGCCATTTTTTTTACCGCGGGAAAGTTTTTACGACCAAAAGTTGTCCTTGCCCGCGCAATTCAGAGATCAGCAATCCGGGGAACCTTCCAGTCCGAATCAGTTGGCGGGGTCTTCACCAAAGTTGGAGATAATCAAGCAAAGATTCCAGAACAGTTGGAATCATCCAATTCGGACCAGTGGAGAGAAAGATATGGCTTCCGGAGCATTCACCAGCATTGCGCGTACTCGAGAACTGAACGGCGAACTTCAAAGATCATGGCGGACGGAGCCCCACCAGACCGAACCAGCTTACCCGGTCTTCACCAAAGTTCGAGATCCATGGAAGATCTTCTCAGATAATTTGGAATCGCTCAATTCGGAGCAAAGGTTTGGAAGATAGGGTCTCCGGAGTTCACATCGGTCTAAAAGTCTATTTTCCGGTGATTTCAATGCGGCGCAAAGATGTTAAATCCAGGAAGCCTTCCACTCCCCAAGCTCCGATGGTTTCTTCACCAAAGTTCGAGCTTATTGAGTCATCTTGACTGTGGAACTGGTCTCAGAGCAATTGGAGTCGTGTGATGAAAGTTACTGCTTCCGGAAGGTGACATGGTCGATACAAGCCTAAAAGAGTTGCGATACGCGCTAAGTATTTTCACAAGCCTCGGTATCTTTACCTTGGCGTCACTCAAGTCGAGGCTCATATCTTGGAAGTATTCTGGACTAGACCTCGTGCCAAAGCCTTGGCATGGTTGGATCGAGGCATGCATACGTAAGAACTGAAGCTGGAAACGACTAAGTGTTGAAAGTACACCTCGGTGTAATGACCTCGGCGTGCATGCCGGACTGTGTTCTCCCAAGCACCTCGACATCATGACCCCTCGACATTTTATCCCGAGGTCCCTTGTCACGAACCCAGAATCAAGAACAGAATGGCTCAAGAACATACACGTGAGGATAGATCAAAGACTAGGGTTCATGCATGTTCTTGACGTGTTCTTCACGAGATCTTCATCTGGATCCTGACTCACGTGCACGCCTCGGCATGAAGACCTCGGCTTCACTTTCCGACACACCGTGGCACTCACCCATCAACCCAAGAAGGCGGTTCAGTACCCGGTTTGTTCCGGGCTGACCCGCGACACTTTCCCTTTGCTATAAATACATTTTGAGACTAAAAACTTAGTTTTCTTATCTCTTATCTGTTTTTAGCTTTAAGAACTTGCCTCTTTTGTGAAACTTGATTAATCTAATCCGATATCTCGTTTTTGCATCAGAATCTTGTTCTTTCTTTATTTCTTTTATCATCCAACATCAAACTCCTTATCATGACTAGCTACACGTCTTGCAAAGGACTTAGTGAGCTCGTTATGATAAGTGAGTAGTCGTTTAAGCGGCTTTAGATAGGTAGATTAGGGTGCTTTCAAGGTGGATTAATGGGTTTAGGTGTCTAGTCTTGCATGTTTCATTCCTTAACCGACGAGATCTCTAAGCTGGATCCAAGCACATCACTTGAGGTTCAGATCTGAGACATATCTCGCATCAGAAGTGTTTGTAGAAATGTCTGAACCACTCGGTTAAGGGTTTAAGAGTCTTTCATCGCGAGAGTGATAGTTTGTTCTCTTAAATGACGTTTTTGAACCGATTCTTATTGCTGACTGTTTCGTGCTTCTCAAAAGGGATTTTGGTATGAAAGAGGATCAGTTTAGACGTTTAATACTTTCATGAGAAGATTAACGTGTCTTGAGTTCAAAGTCAAATGAAATCTCTTGATAAAATGATTCATTAGCCCCTTAGTCTAACTTGGAAGCACCCGAGTCAAATATCCTGTCTAAAGCTTCTGCCTTTATCATTCATTACCATCATCTGAATCACCTGTTTGTTATTTGCATCTTGATTAGTTTAAATCTCTGCTTTTATTTAACTTTATTGCTCATTTGCCTGTTAATCATCGTCACCAAACTTTTATCATCCTGTCTTGACTTAAGTGAACAAATGACATAGGCTAGTGTCTCGTTTACAAGCTTGGTTTGACACCCCTTATACTACTTTGACAAGGGGATTGATAACCCTTCTAAGAGCCTGAAAACTCTTAGTTATCAGTTCACAGGGTTTACAGGTCGATGGAGAGAAGGTTAAGGCAATCAAGGACTGGCCGACCCCAACAAACATAAGCCAAGTGAGGAGCTTTCACGGCTTGGCCAGCTTTTATCGACGCTTTGTCAGGGACTTTAGCAGTATAGCCGCACCTCTCACAGCTGTAGTCAAGAAAAGTGTGGGATTCACTTGGGGAAGAGAGCAACAAGCCGCATTTGACACACTCAAGGAGAAGCTCACTGAGGCACCAGTTCTAGTCTTACCTGATTTCAACAAGACATTTGAAGTGGAGTGTGATGCATTAGGGATCGGTGTGGGAGCTGTCTTAACCCAAGGAGGCAAACCTGTAGCCTTTTCAGTGAAAAGCTAGGAGGAGCGACGATTAGCTACCCTACATATGACAAAGAGTTATATGCCTTGGTGCGAGCTTTAGAGACTTGGCAACCCTATCTCATGTCTTGGGAGTTTGTAGTGCACACAAACCATGAGACCCTCAAGCATCTTAGGGGACATACACACCTACCGAGGATACACCCGAGGTGGATGGAGTTCATTGAGACTTTCCCCTACATCATCAAATACAAGAAGGGAAAAGATAACATTGTAGCTGATGCCTTATCAAGAAGACATGCGCTTATTGCCACGATGGAAGCCAAAGTTATGGAGTTTGAATTCATAAAAGACATCTACAAAGAAGATCCCGAGTTTGGAGACAGCTTCAAGGAGTGTAATAATGGAGCCCATGGCAAATTTTATCTCTTCGAAGGCTTTATGTTCAGAGATAAAAGGCTTTGCATACCGCAATGCTCACTTAGAGACCTGGTCGTCCGAGAAGTACATGGAGGAGGTCTAATGGGTCACTTTGGGGTAGATAAGACACTAGCTGTAGTGAAAGAACACTTCTACTGGCCGCACCTCAAGAAAACCATAGAAGCTCATTGTGCAAGATGTGTGGTGTGCAAGAAAGCTAAGTCAAGAGTCCATCCCCACGGCTTTTACATACCCCTACCTATTCCGACAGCACCTTGGGTCGATTTATCAATGGATTTTGTGCTTGGGCTTCCAAAGATCAACCACAAGGACTCAATTTTTGTAGTGGTGGACAGATTTTCCAAGATGGCACATTTTATACCTTGTGCTAAGGTGAATGATGCAACCAAGACGGTAAATAGAACTCTATCTGCCCTACTCCGAGTTACCATTGGAAAGAATCTGAAGAATTGGCTGGAGTGTATTCCTTTTATCGAGTTTGCTTACAATAGAGCTCAGCACTCGGCAACAAAGATGTCCCCATTTTAAATAGTCTATGGTTTCAACCCTACTACACCATTGGAGCTCACACCATTGCCCCCAGCTGAAGCCGTGAGTCTAGAAGGGGAACAGAAAGCTGAATTTGTCAAGAAGCTACACCTAAAGGCCAAAGAGAACTTAGAGAAAAGAACCGAGCAATATGAGAGGCATGCGAACAAAGGCCGCAAGGAGATAGTATTTGAACCTGGAGAATGGGTTTGGCTACACATGCGGCATGAAAGATTTCCAAATCAAAGGAGTTCTAAGCTTGCACCGAGAGGAGATGGCCCCTTCAAGATCCTAGAGAAGATCAACAATAATGCCTACAAGCTTGACTTACCAGGTGAGTTCAATGTGTCTTCTACTTTCAATGTATCTGATTTATCTCCTTATCTTGCAGATGAACCAGTTTTGAGGTCAAAACCTCATCAACGGTAATGATGAGGACATGCAATCTGAACCGGATTTAACCGAGCCTCAAATCCAAGATATCGAAGTTCCAACAATGCATGAAGGACCAATAACAAGGGCAAGAGCTAGAGTACTTCAACACAAGTATAATCAAAGCCTTCAAGCCACAGCTAAAGAGATACCAAGAGAAGATCAAGAGCAACTAGGAGAATACCAAGAAGAGACGGTTAACAAGGACCATTGTTTACAAGCTTGGGCCAAGACATTTCAAGAGTTCTCTTCAACCCACAACAGCCCAAAGAACCAGGACGCCTGGCCTCTTTTACCAAGTCAAGCCCAAGTTCAAATGATCATCATCTCAAGAATGAATCAAGACACTTAAAGAGGAACATTCAAGCTCGGTCAAAGACAAGTTAGAGACACGCTACTCATGGTCACAAATAAGGTAAGTCTTTCATTTCATTTGACTAACGAATTTCTTTGTCTTTGATGTGTTGCAGCCGAGAGAATATAGTCTAGACTTTAGCTTAGTAGTTTGAATTTTTCCTTTATAGTTTTCCTTGTTTATTTCCCTTTGATGTTGCACCTTTCCTTTTCAAGTCCTGTCGCATTGAGTCTTTTCTTTCTCTTGAGTCTAAGCCGCTTGGACATTATATAAGTCCCTTTACGGCCGTGTAACTTTTTCAACTTTGATCATCAATAAAATAACGAATTTTCTTAAACAAGTTTTCTCAGCAAAGAAACCTGTTTATTCTCTTTGTTCTAGTCGAGGCCAGCAACTCCTAGTCCAAAGAATTCCGTGTTGTATCACAAGACTTTCACCTCTTGTGTGGTGCACATCATTCCATTGTTACTTAATCGATCCTCCAAACGATTCCCTGGTTAGAGAAGCTCGACCATTGAATCAACCCTTGGCCGTTAAACCAAGCTTTGTGTTCCGAGATCATACAAGCCTTGAGACAGCCCTGAGCTTGTATCATTTTTGGTATCAGAGCTAAAAGCTCCTATCCATCAGGTTGTATCCATCCAATCTGATTTATCTATCTATCAGAGGTTTGAAGATTTTTTCATCTGAATCTTATAAGCCTTTGACAGCTTGGTGCTTGTATTATTTTTGGTGTCCTTCCAACCCCTATTATTTTATTTTTCTTTTGTCTTATTTTATTAAAAAAAAAAAACCAAAATCCACAAAATTGTTTTGATTTGTTTTCTGAATATTTTTTTTTCATCTGAAAATTAAAAAAAAAAATTTGCAGTTTATTTATTTATTTTGTTTAAAAAAAAATTCCAAAAGAAATTGTTTTCACTTTGTCTTCTTTTTATAAATTCAAAAAAAAAATTGTTCATTTTAAACTATCCTAAAAAAAAGTTTCTGTTATTTTTAAATTGTTTTCATCCTTCAAAAAAAAAAAGTTTTGTTATAATTGCTTCACTCTGTTTTCTTAATTCAAAAAAAAAAAAATGTCAAAACCAAGGCCACAACATCTCCAAGTTAAAACGGTTTTGAGGACAAAACCTTTTGAAGAAGGAGAGAATGATGCAACCATGATAAAACCAACCACATCTTTGGTCTATCCACAAATGATCCAATTCAAATCAAGCCCAGAATCTCAAGAAGTTTTTAAAAGAAAATCAGATCATGGATATATCAAGAAGTTGTCTAGATACAAAGAATTCATCTCCATTAAATTTGATAGCTAAATCAGTGGAAGAAGACCATAAGTTTAATTTAGCTGATTTTTCTCCTCTCTTTATTTAAATTGTGCATAATTTTCTCTTGTAATTAATTTCTTTGACCTTGAAGGTCTTGTAAATGAGCCTATAAAAGCTCATCACTTGTCATTGTAAAAAGATATACAGATTTTTGGAAAAATAGAAAGAAAGAGTTTTCTCTCTAAAGCTTAGGCTTTGTTTTTGTTTATCTAAGTTAGGTGAGATTCCTTTACTTAGTAAACATTAAATCTATGTTTCTTGTGTGAGATTCCTTGAGACTAGGTTTGTGAACTCATCACAAGGGCTTTCACACCCTTGAGTGGCGTTCTTCGATCCACCATCATCGTTCTATCAATCCGCTGCTTGAAGATCTGTTTATCTGAAGTCATATCAGCCATTGACAGCTCTGTGCTTGTATCATTTTGGTATCAGAGCTGAAGTTCCTTTCAGCCCAGGTTTTATCTTTCCGATTCTGTCTATTTCAATTTTGTTCTTCCTAGTTTTGTTTTTAATTCATTGCATCATTATAAAAAAAAAAAGGAAATCCTCATTAGTCCCGTAATTGCATACTTTCCAATTTTTATTTTATTAGTCCCCGACTTTTCAGAGGTCTACAAAGAAACTACAAGGGCCGCATTTGGAGTATTTTACCAACAAGATGGATTTCTATTTAAGGAAAAGCGGTTATGCATCCCACTGGGTCCATGAGGGAGTTGATCACTAGGGAGGCTCATGGAGGCGGGTTAATGGGACATTTTGGCCGAGACAAGACACTGAGCGTGCTGATGGAGCACTTTTACTGGCCACACATGCGAAGAGATGTGGAGAAGCTATGCACCAAATGCATCATTTGTCTCCGAGCTAAGTCCAGGTTACACCCTAATGGTTTACATATGCCTTTACCTATTCCTAATGCACCCTGGGTGGACATTTCTATGGACTTTGTTCTAGGCTTGCCTAAGATACACAACAAAGACTCCATTTTTGTAGTAGTAGACAGGTTCTCAAAGATGGTGCACTTTATACCATGTAACAAGACCAATGATGCAACTCAAACAGCTGATCTCTTCTTTAAGGAGGTTGTGCGTCTTCATGGAGTGCCCAGGACCATTGTTTCAGATCGAGACACAAAGTTTCTCAGCCATTTTTGGAATACATTGTGGAAAAAGCTTGGCACCAAACTTTTATTCTCCACCACTTGTCATCCCCAAGCGGATGGACAAACAGAGGTAGTAAACCGTACACTCTCAACCTTATTGAGAGCTACGGTTGGAAAGAATCTCAGGAATTGGTTATCTTGTCTACCTTTCATTGAATTTGCTTATAATTGTTCCAAACACTCCGCTACTAACCAATCTCCTTTTGAAGTTGTCTATGGGTTCAACCCTCACACGCCTTTAGACCTTATTACTTTGCCACCAGCCATCTATTCAAGCGCAGAAGGAGAAGCTAAGGCCGATTTTGTGAAGAAGCTGCACCAAAAAGTTAAAGAGAAACTGGAGAAAAAGAACGAAAATGACAAAGCAAGAATTGATAAAGGGCGCAAGGAGGTTACCTTTGAACCAGGAGAGTGGGTGTGGTTGCACATGAGGCAAGAAAGGTTCCCACAAAAAAGAAAATCCAAGCTTGCACCAAGGGGAGATGGGCCATTCCGAGTCTTGGAGAAGATCAATGACAATGCATACAAGCTGGAGCTGCCAGGTGAGTTTAACATATCTCCTACTTTCAATGTTACTGACTTGTGTCCTTATGTTCCAGATGAACCTGTTCTGAGGTCAGAACCTTCTCAAGAGGGAGGGGATGATGAGGGCATAGAACCACAAGCTCCACCTATACCAGCCGTGAGACAAGGACCAAGAACAAGATCCGGAACTAGAGTCTTGAGAGAAGAGTTTAATCAAGCTATTGAAGCCTTACTTAGCATCCACGAGTAAGAAGACTCTTTGTACCCAAAATTTAAGGCCACGGTCCAAGAAAGAAGCCTGGAAGAGCCTAATAAAGGAGAAGCCTATCTCATACAAGACGGCCCAACAGCTGAATTACCACTTCTCCAACCCAATAAAGAAGTGTCCTTATTCAGCATCAGCATCACGCCAACTTAAGACCATCCTAGCCGTCCAACCCACCAAGGTAAGGGAATGAATACGTTTATTTACTTGCCTAATATGGTTTTTCTGTCTTTGGTTTGTTTTACAGGTTCCATTCATAGTTTTAAGTCTTAGAATATTTCTTTAGTTATTGCACGAGTCTGTTCCTTTAGAGTCCCAGAAAGTTGTGTCCTTTTTATGTAATTTGCTTCAAGTCCCCAAGAAGGGCAACGCTGCATTGGACTCTCTTATAAAGTCCCTTATAAGCAGCCGTGTATCTTTTACCCTACTATCAATAAAATAACGCAGTTCTTTCAAGCTTTTGTCTTGTCCTTGAATTCTCTGAATTCGCTTAAGAGTTGGTGTTTGATCCTCCTCTTGAGAGTTGGTGTTTGATCCATCTCTCGCCGGTCTTATCAAGTTTCAGTCCATAGAGCTTTGTGGCGACCCTCATTCCACCGTTTGCGTCACCATCGTTTCATCCCTTGACTCAATCAGAGAGAGTTACACAACCAACTGATCGAGTTCCATCCTCTTTTCACATCAACTTCCATTCCTTATTCTTGTTGAGAGAGTTACACAACCAGCAACAAGGATCCATCCCCATCTATAGGCCCGTGCCTATATCATTACGCATGCCTGCAAGAGGAGCCATCGAAGAAGGTGGGTTCGAATGTTCATCATGCGAAGCTATCTCATTAAAATCCCCCAGTAGTATCCATCGCAACCTCTGAAAAACAGGCATCTCAAAATGGCTACGAATATCACTCTATAATTCCTTCCTTTTGTCCATGAAATTTGATCCATAAATGAAAGAACACAAACATTCCTCATCAGTGTCTGGTAGCTTCACCAGAACCGTTATAAGCTGGGCACTTTTAAACACAGGCGTCAAGCGAACAGAGGCATGCCATACCACTTTATGGGGGAATTTTAGGTTTGCAGTTGTTAGGGGCTTGTCATGGTTTCCCAAAGACATTCCTTAAATTCTACGACCGTGTCTATTAGCTGGTGGACGATCCTTCAACGGATTCAATCATCTCATGGGGCAAAAGCTTCAATAGTTTCGTCATTTGGAGGTAGAAAGAGCTAACTTGCAGAAAGATACTTTTGAGATTCAGTTGCCGCACGATCACAGAGTTTATCTCCAAGTTTAAGCATAATGTAAGTTTTTTTGTATTCACACAAGATTCATATCTCTCAGTTTTGAATTCTTAATCTATTATTTATATATGTTCTTGCTCTTGTGTTGGTAGGGGTTTAAGGACTTTGAGAGGTCTAGTGGTGGGAAATTGGAATTCGGTAATTTGTGAGAGGTCAACCTGAGCTTCTGTGGCTGATCATGCCAATTCCGTGGATGAAGAGCAGTCGAAGCTGAAGCGAAAGTGAATGATGGCTTGCGAAATCTGAGAATTTGATAAGAATCATCATCATCATGCTTGTTATTGTTGCGCACATCTCTCCATCTTTTATCAATAGACTTTTCGTTGGCTTTGTAATTGAGATTATGCATTTTGGGGCTTTTCAGAAACACTATCTATCTAGTATGTTTTGCAACAGCTAATGTTATGTTTGGCCTATTATTATTATTGCAATTATGTACGTACATTCATCAACCTGTGGCTTGAAAGCAAAGACACATATTTTGTAAATCTCCGATCCAAGTGGGACGATATTGATATCAGCCGACAGTCGTATCTCTCTTACCTTGGTTAGTTGGCACGAGCCATTGGTGCTATGGGACCTGAAACAATTTTGTGCTTCTTTTTTTGCATTTAAATCAACCTTGACGTAAAAGTTTGGTGATTCTCACCTTTTAGGAATAGTATTTTGGTCACCAGAACAGTATTTTGGTCACAGGAACCAGGAGCATCTCTTCTCTCATTTCAAAATTCTTATCAACAACTGTCACTATCCTTTTACTGGGAGTCTATTCTACTACGATGTTGGTTGCCTTCATGGAAAGAAGCAAGCATTTGATATCTCTACCGTAATACCACTATTGGAGTTGCATCTATTATCAATGGTACTGATTTGGTGCCTAAGTAAATCTTGCTGCCCTGATTTATTTTTGCGGCCTGTTGAAGGTTTTGTGACACATTGATATAAATCCCAGTATTAGGATAATCAAATGTTTGATCAAAACAATGAAAATAAGAACAAGAACACAAGTCAGTTCAGACAATTTCCATAATTAACAATGCCTAATACGGAAAGGAAGAAACTTAACTGCTATGGAAAGTGAGAAGTGGGTAAGAGTAAGGGTAATTTATACATTTTTCTTAGGCTTTAATAGGTATAACTGATACTAAAACATTATGCTTAAGCAATATAAGCAGTGTAATGCTGAAGCTGTATGTTCTTATAATGTACATATTTTAAGTGATTGGCAGAGCTGTGGGTAATTGTATATATATATATATATATATATTTTAAAAAAATATATGATATATTTATTTATTTTCTGTATATTATATTTATAACATAAACTTTTAATTTTTTATATTTATTCATATTTATTATAATAATATTTTAAATTAAAAGTTAATAAATTTTAGTGTTAACATGTAAAATTTATATTTTAAGATAAATATAAATTTTGATGTTATTTTAATAAAATAAATTAATTATATAAAATTATTTTGAATTATTAAAATATTTAAAAATATAATGCTTTGAAAAAGCTTCATGTGAGAGTATAGAGAAATTAGCATTTAGAAGAGCATTTGTATCTTCTAAATGCTCCTCTAAATGTTCTATTAACAAAAGTTGATTCAATGATTTAAAGCATAATGATTTTTTAAAAGCTTCGTAAGGGTAATATTTTGCATTTTTTGTTTAGAAAACGCATTTGTGTTGAAAGTCTAGATTTGGGCCTAAAATTTGAAGAGTCTATATGGTGGTCAGTAATAAGTGATCTGGCTACCTTGACATTAGACCGAATGAATTCCAAATTTGGAATAAGCAGTATGTTAACATTCTATGAATCTCATGAATCTCATGGTCTATTGTTCTGAGTCCGTTCATAATTCATAGTATCCATTAAACCGTTAAACTGAGATAACAATATTTATTGTAGCACTTTGGTGTGTTCATATCAAGATGACCGGATCAGCTGATATGGTTAAATAAAAAAAAATATTTTTTCACATAAATTACTTTGACGAATAACTTCAAATTTACATGTTAATATTATTAGATTAGAGGTTACCATTTTTGTTTTTCCTTTTATATGGGCTAATACACCAAACCCTAAACTAGGTAGTTTGCCCACGCTTTGCGCGTGCCGCGGAGTCTCAAAATCTTATCAAATTAATTATGTGGTATTAAAACCATTCATGAATATTTTTTTTCTTTTAAATATATAAAATCTATTTTTAAAGGTTCTCTAATCATGATCATGGAGTTTTTGTCAAAAGATATGGTAATATATCTGCTCTTTTTCAACACTCTTTATAATCGTAAATGTAAATGTGTAATTAGAAGTTGATTCGCTTGTAAATATTTAATTTAGTAAAAATAATGTATATATCTTAAAGAAAAAACCACATGATTTGTAAGAAACTTAAAAATAGAGCAAATAGTCCGAAACAAATAATAAGAGTATCTAGAAAACAACAATTATTCAAAAATGTAAAACAAAATATTATGTTGTAGACCGAATAAATTTTAAATAACAATTTGAGACATACATGAAAATACTAAAGC
>NW_006256612.1:814045-814529 GCF_000478725.1 Eutrema salsugineum
TCTTACGATTGAGACACCTTTAAAGTACGATGTGTTTCACCCATTTCTCTCACTCTTGCTGTCTCTCTCTATCTCTCACTCCCTTCCTTTTCCACTTCCTTTATCGTTGTCCCTCTATCCCTCTCTTCCCATCCCTCCTTCGCTCTCCATCCCTCCTTTATCTCTCATCTCTCCCTCTCCCTATTATTTTCCTCTCTTTCTCCCTCCCTTTCAGTCTCACCCTATCTCTCTCATTCTTCCCCCTCCCTCTCTTTCCCTCCCGTTCTTTCTCTAACCTGGATCCGTCTCTCTCTCTCTCTCTCTCTCTCTCTCTCTCCCTTTATCCTTCCCTATCAGTCTCTCAATCCCCCTCCCTCTTTTAGTGTTTCACTCTCCCTCTCTCTCTTCCTACTTTATCATAAAATATATGAAAATTTTTTTACTTCATACAATTACACAATATATTTAGAAACACGAAAGAGAAACTATCATAGATTTTAAGTTA
>NW_006256612.1:815515-816500 GCF_000478725.1 Eutrema salsugineum
TGATTTACCTTTTGGTTTTTCTTCTTTATCGTCTTTTTTTCATCATCTACCACCTTTTATATCTCTTTCTTCTCTCATGTTATCTTCTTCATTTATCTCATTTTTTTATTTATTCTTCAAGTTTTTCTTCTTCTTTCTCCTCTTTATTCTCTATGTCTTCTCTTACTTCTTATCCTTCAGTTTTTTCTTGGTCACACCTTCTTATTCTTCGTGTTTTCCACACCTTCTCTTCATCATCTTCCTCTTCTACTTTTTCTTCTTCTTCATCACCTTTATCTTCTTCGTTCCCTAAGACTTCATATTCATCTAGTTTACCTTAGTCTTTTATATCAATCAAATACATGTATCTTAAACTTTAACTTTCTCTCTCTCCCTATGTCTCTCCCTGTCATTCTCTCTCCCTCTATCTCTTTCAATCTTTCTCTCTAGCTCTATCCCTTCCTCCCTTGTCCGATATTGTATATATCATACATTTTAAAGAACGAAGTGTTTCTGATGTTTTAAAAAATTGTAACACAAAAGTAATAAACTAAAGATTTAATAACAATCAATTATATGTACTTTGAAGGTTTAACTCTTTATCCCCTTTTTTCTCTCTCCATCCCTCTCTTTCTCTCTCTCTCCATATACATGTCGTTGAAAGCATTAACAATTTCTCCCTCTCTTCTTTCTCTTTATCTTCTCTATCCCTCTATCACTCCCTCCATTCCTCCATATCATTCTCTCTCTCTCTCTCTCTCTCTCTCTCTCTCTCTCTCTCTCTCTCTCTATCTATCTCTCTCTCCCTCTCCCCCTCTTTTATCTATTTCCATTTCTCATTCTCCATCTCTCCCCCCATCTCTCTTATTCTCGCTCTCCACCCCTCCCTCCTCTAAAATTGATATATCATATGATTGAGATAATTACATTTTAAAGTATAATTTTGTCTCCCTCGCTCCATCCATTCTCCATTCATATCACTATTTTATCTCTCTCTCTCGCTCTC
>NW_006256612.1:816600-818753 GCF_000478725.1 Eutrema salsugineum
TTTACATATCCCTGAAATCATTAACACAATCTCTCTCTCTCTCTCTCTCTCTCTCTCTCTCTCTCTCTCTTTTTCCATCTATATATATATATAAGTATATCTCCCTCCTTCTTTCTTCATTATCGGTCTCCCTCTCTCCTTCCCTACCTTTTCCTAAATTTTATATATCACAAATTCAATATACAAAGAGGAATATCTGAAAGAAAAAAAATGGTTTACTTTATTAGCTAACTATCGAAGTAGAATTGACCAAGGTAATTCAAACACAATGCTCGACTAAACGTCCTTCTATACCGTTTAACAAATCTCAACATAATTTAAAACATCTAACTACTCTCAAAATTTGACTTTATATTTAATATGTTGGTATTTTGTATTTGGTGATCCCCCACCATTCACTTTTCTGTTCTTTGTGGGATAAGAATTTATTCACCATGTTGTTCTTTAGTCATAACTTGAAAGTTACTTTCTTTATACCATATATTTTGATTACATTGGGGCATTCCATGGTGCACAGTCTCATACCAACTCACAGAATTAGATAACCGAGAGATTCTAAAGTTCTCAGCTTATATCTCTGATTCTATCTCCATCTTTACCACTGCTTTGACCAAATCATTACTCAGTAAGTTAGAGACAAACCTAGGGACCTCGATTTGACACTGTAAATTCATAATGTATTTGCTGCTTGTAAAATAAAGAGGACTCACATCGGCCAATTGTTATCAGAGCTTACACCAATGAATTTGCATTTTCTCTTGAGTTTCCTATGCTTCTCCGCTTCTCGATTTCCTTTTGTAAACCTAGAGTAATCTTCTTTAACTAACTTTAAGGTTGCTAACTAAACTATGTGAATCATTATCAGATAATAGTTCTAGAGGGCAAGAAAAAAGGAACTTTAGCTTGATTCTCAGAGTTAAAGTCCCAATCTCCAGAAAAACCTGACACCCATCTTGTACACATTAACAGAATCCGCCACCTGACCTTCTGCAGCGCAATACAAGGCACTGACACTCTTAATCGCAAGGTTACCTTTAGGGTTTTCCTCCCCCAATGAAAATACAGTCTACACCCAATTCTCTAAATCATCAACTAAATATTCTTTAAAAAAACTTCTTTTTACACATACTCAATTTTTATCTTTATTCTACGTTAATACACAACTAAAAACTTGACTTAATGCTATTTTTTACGCTTTTTCATAATACTATATTATTTTATTAAAATAGATGTCAAAAACAAAAGAGATGACCAGTTAATCGAGTTTTGAGTTATTTTATAGTACAAAAAAAAACTGGAATGAAACCTATTATACTATCTTTTCATGTAATTCATATTGAATAATATCAATGAAATATACTAAAAATAAAAGTAATTAAAATTTGTGAATTAAATCGGGTATGCTAACTTTGATTTATACATATATAAATTTATATTGAAAAATCTTAATAGTTATTGAAATAAATAAAATTTACATATTTATTCTTGTCCATTTCATGTGCTCTTTTTGTACTCTTCATGTTCCTATTCGCTCTTCTTTTTTTCATCCTGCACTCTGCCATACACAACTTCAACATATGATCTAGAAAGTTCACATTTAATTGAGTAAAGTCACAATTAATTCAACAATATTCACCACACACATGCTCTCGGTACAGAGTCATCTGGAAACAAAAATCTTAGCAACGTTGAAAAAGAAACTCTTTCCAAGGATCTTGTATATAGTAATGAAAAAAATATATGGATTAAAAAAAGAAATTGTAATATCTAATCTAGTGATTTTAGAAAATTTTAATTCTGAGTAACTCATACATAAATCTGGAAAACATAGAATTTATATAATTCATATAGATATTATTGTTTATTATTAGCTAAATTATGTAGGGAAGATTGAGGAACTATTACAAATTGGCAGAAATAGTAGCATTTACTATAATTTATATAGTTATTATTGTTTATTAGCTAAATTATATTGGGAAGATTGAGAAAATATATGTACCACGTTCGATCAAAACACATCACAAGTGGACAACTTTGAGAGGTATGATAAGATCATAGCCAATTAGAAAGGACATTTGCCATAACTAACGGGCAATGGATAAAGAACACTTTGACAAACATCAAACAATTCATACTTTTGAGAAAACTGCAAA
>NW_006256612.1:819034-969718 GCF_000478725.1 Eutrema salsugineum
GAACTCACGTCTGCAGAAGTTTGATCAGTTGGCAACCACTTATCAAGATACTGTTATCCACAAGAGGACCATTGATTGCACCTACATATATAGACCTCTTGCTTGTTCCACACATGCGTCTACATTGCAGGTTTCACATACTCTTCATCATCGTTCAGCTTTTTCTCAAGAAAAATCTGAAGCTAAATACACAATGGCTAAGCCAATAATTTGCACATTATAACTCTCTCTCAAACGGAACATGTTTTGTGTATTAAACATGAAATAAACAGAGAGATCGATTTATAGGACTTCAATTCTGATTTATCAAGTCAAAACAAACAGAACCCGATCGACCTATCTGTGTAACAAAGAGACCAAAGATAAAGATAGAGAAGAATTCCAAGAACAAAAATTTCCAATAATTATCCAAAACACGCAGTGATTAATTAAACTTAACTTACAGTTCATCAACATTTGGTGATAAATCCAACATATAGAGATTTATATAATAAGCATCCAGAAGGAAGCTCAACATTTATACTACACCTCCTTAAAGCAGACCTATCAAAAACCCATAAAAAAAAAAAATAAGAATAACAAAGATACATAGTCAAAAATTTCCAAGATACGAACAAAATCTCTGAAATCATTACTAATTTTTTAAAAAAAAACTATCATCATGCCTAAGCTGCAGAATAATAACCAGTATTAAAGGTATAAAAACCAATGTTTGATTAAGAGGAAGATTTAACGGAAAGATATTTAAAATCAATTAGATCACCTAATGACCATGGCTCATGGTATCTTGGTCCCTAAGAAGCTTTTAAGTAAAAGACATAATACATACAAATAAAAACATTATGTGAGAAATCAAAATAATAGTGGTAGTGAATCCTCACTTTTGATGTTTAATGGCCGATCAATGTCGGAAATCGTACTCGCGTCTAAAATATGCATGCTTGTACTTGTTCCCTGTTAATTGGATATCGTACTCGCATACAAAACTTAATTACACCATGGGAGAGTGCATGTTTCTAAAATATGGAAATCCAGTTATGTAGATAAGCATTCAATAAGCAGAAAAGATTTAGAAAAATACGGCCACAATAATCATAACACTCTCTTGAAGATTAAGGGAGTTTTTGTGACCTCATTATTATCCTATACTACCTTTGGACTTGATTACATCTTTGTTATAGAAATGTTTAGGCTAACGTTCCTTATTTTCTTTTATTTAAAATGGCTCCAACATATTGGTACATAGCTTTTAAAAGTTGATATATTAAGGTAAAATCCCAATGGTACAAACCATATAGTGTTTTTGTGTTTTCCAACAAAAATTTTCTATTGTTATGCAACTTTAGACTTTCACGATGCCAAAAATTACCACATCTTTAAATCTCGAACACTGGTCTATCAAGTTTTGTGAGTCCAAGTAACTATAAACACATTTTAAAAAATATCATCATGCAAATTAAAATACTTTTTATAGAAAACTTATACAATACATTGATATCATATAATAGATTAGCCAAAGAAGGAAGGACATATGTTTAATCATTCACACATTGTAATAGTATCTGCTGCAAAAATCTCTAGCAACCAGGAAGGAAAGTGAAAGTTTTGGCTATTCTCATTTGCCTTGGGAACTAAGTCTCCTTGGTATGATACACTGATTAGCAATTACAGAATTGATTTTTCACTTGAACGATAAATTTTGAACAGTTATGAAAAACTTTACTATGTTAATATTTCTTCTGCATTAAACTATAATTTGTTTTCTGCAATAGCATGTTTAATCTCTTAAACAACTGCTTCAAGAAGACTCTCTTTTGAAAAGAAAAAAAAAATTCAAACTTGGGTTCACTTTTCAAGTTTTCACGTTGTTCTTTGCTTTTCGTCAAGCTTTCTGTTAAGCTAAGGAGCAAAAGTATTAACTGAAAAGAGATTCGAAAGATAAACTTCACTGGAGAAAATGAATACTTTTCTTTCCCTGCCTGAAAAGTTATATTTCCTCTTTACACACCAAAACAACACATATATATATACAAACACACACAAACTTTACTCTTTACCATTTATCCATTTTGACATCCCTTTCCCATATCATCATGCCTCTTTTCCGTTTTAACATTCCTTTCTTCTCCTACGGCTCCCCTTCTCGTCTCTCTTGAGAGACTTCTTCGCCATCACCACCACTTACTTCTCCTTCACGCCCTCCTTTTCGTCCTGCAGCCAACCACGTCGTTAGAAACCAAGCCTAAAAGAAATGTTGCAGCCATTACAGCTTCTTCGTCTGCGTCTCAGTTTCCTTCACGAAGTGCTGTCACGCCAGATCAGCTGGCGAAACAAAGTAATCAATCTGGTTCTCCTCTAAAGATACCTGAGTCTCTGAGGGCAGAGGAGCAAAAGGTGGGGATGAAAAATAAAATATCAATAGGCATTGAAAAAGAAGCTGGCGAGAATATCAATCCGGTAATAGAAAAACCTATGGCTGCTCGTTTAGAACGAAAAGAAGCAGAAGAAGCTAAGACACAAAGGAAAAATACTGAGGTAGATAAAGTTGCAGTGATAGAAAGGAATTCAAAAACAGCTCAGGAAGAGAAAAGAAATCGAGAAACTTGCAATAGGAAAAGAAAAAAAGTCCTTCGTAAGGACATGAAAGAGAATTCAAAAGCAGCTCAGGAACAACATATAAAAGAGAAAAATTATCGAGAAACTTGTGGTAGAAGAAAAGAAGAAAGTTCTTCGCGAGGACACATAAGAGAATTCAAAAACAATTCAGCAACAACATAAGAGAAAAGAAATTGAGAAATTTGCGATGGAAGAAAAGAAGAAAGTTATTAGCAAGTACATGGAAGAGAACTCAAAAACAGCTCAAGGAACAACATAATATAAAAGAAACCGAGAAACTTGCGGTGGAAGATAGTATTAGAGCTCTTCAGACAGTGGGTCAAGAAGATGCAACGCATAGCAAAAATCACATGAGATATTACCGCAGCACCAGAATCCCCGAGAGTGCCAAGAGATCTGTCAGAGAAAAAGATGCAAAACAGAACAGTGTCACAGACAATGATGACAAAAGGGAAAGATGATAAACAATACCACATGATCCAAAAATCATAATTCAGATAAAATAAGAACGATACAAACACAAATGTCTTGATTTGAGTTATATATTGCTGCAGCAAACACAAAATACTAAAACTTATAAAAGAGAGGCAATGACATATAACCCTGATAATAGCTAAACAACCAATATCAGGGCAACAAACGAACAAAATCATAGTGTAACAAAAAAATATAACCATGAAAATCTCTACCTCTTGCCACTATTTAAGAACACTAAAGCAACCCTCTCCGAAACAGGACACGAACACCTAAAACCTATAAAAAAATCAAGATAAGAAAGATGAGAATTAAATGAAAAACCATCAAAAAAATCACCAAAGAGACAACCAAAACGGAATCAAAACAGACAAAAGCACAAACCTGTTTCAAACAAAGCACATACCTTATCAGAAGTGAATAGGCGTTTAAATCTGTCAAAAAACAGAGAAAACATCATATAAGAGCATAACCATGAATAAACCTTCCATCAATCACTAAGTGAACATAAAAACTAAAAATAAATCACGAAGAGAAAGGTGCAAAACTACTCAATTAGGAATGAACCATAATGGAAAAAAGTACACAACTTCAATATCCTTTTCAGCAGATCAACCTACAATAGAAAAAACACAACATCAAACCAAAAACGATAAGTAAAAATAGAAAAAGTAAGTATCAAAGCGGCGTAAACTACGAAGAAAACAAAAAAAATATTGCACATGTCCGATTTCAACATAAGTTTAGGTTAAATCAAGACCTTTGAAATTGAAATCAAAAGGTTAAACGAACTAACCTAAAAAGTGCGGCTAAAGACACTTGCACGAAACCGATAAGCGGAATGAAAAGGAAGAATGCGTTCACAACTTCAGTATCTTTTTCAGAAGAACAGCCTATAATAGAAAAGCAACAACAACATCAAAAAAAAAAACGCAAGCATAGTAAAAGCATGAATCAAAACGGCGTAGACCACAAAGAAAACAAAGAAAATATTGCATATGAGAAAGTTACACAAGACCGATAAGCTGAATGAAAAGGAAGAATAAGATTGCACTTAAATATCCTTCTCGAAAGATCAGCCTGCATTCACAACTTCAGTATCCTTCTCGAAAGATCAGCCTACAATAGAGAAGCAACAACAACATCAAAATAAAGCAAAAGAAAAAAAGCAAGCAAACTAAAAGCAGGAATCAAAACGGCGTAAACACACAAAGAAAACGAAGAAACTATTGCATATGAGTAAGTTTAACCTAAGGTTTTTCTAAAACGATATGGAAGAATGAACATAGGAGACGTATTTATATAGGTGTTCAAACTTAGGGTTTATATTGCTAGAGTTTCGTTTAGGTTACGAAAAATAGTTAATATGGGCCGACAACATTCAGATCCACGCGTTTAGGGCCGACGATATTAATATCTTCGAGTTTTTTGTGGCTGATCATCCATTTCTTTTTATGATTAGAGAAGACAAGACTGCAACAGTTTTGTTCGTTGGTCAAATCTTTAATCCTTCCAAACATGCCTAGGACCGGATTTGACAAGATTACGGTTTGGTATTTTTCTTTTAGATTTTTGTTTAGGTCAAATGACAACATGGTAAATTAGATCCGAGATTGGTTTTGTCTTTTGTGGCTGTTGATTTAGATCTTGCACTACAAACAAGATTGAATAGATAAATTTGAGTCAGGAATCCTATTGTATTTGTATACTTTGGTACTCTTAACTACGACATTAACTTGAGAGCCAAGGAACTAAACAAAGTTGTGCAGCAACTAGCAAGCAGTAAATCAAATCACTTAATAAGTATAAGCTTTATAAGAATTGGTAAAAGCAATTTTCTGTATTTTATTTCTCAACGGTTAAAGCAAAAATTGATGTGTGAATAAACTAAATATCTTTAAGTGAGCGAAAAAGTACATCATAAAAGTAGTAAATCTTTCCACCACCTCTGCTTCACCTCATCAGTATTCCCTTAACATGTTTTCTCAGTAATCTGTAAGTAGAAGAAGGTAATCAATCAAAAATCCGCAGTGATTTTGGAATATGCACACATTTACAAGTAATCCATATCTTCAAAAAATCAAAGGTTTTAACATTCTTCTGCAAAAGCAATGTAGCAAAATAAGGCTTCTCTGTTCTTTGATAGTCGGTCGTATCCTAACACAAATGCTACAACAAACAGAAACTAAGAAGCCTCTCTGTTCTTTGATAGTCGGTCCCCGAGATACCTCTTACACTTACACATGACATGTTTCTTGTTGTCTGGATTTCAATTTCGCAGATCGTTCTTCATACGAAGCTGTAGAAAAATAAAACCAAAAAGAAAACTGAGATGGACCGTATACGAGCTTTACCATGTGTACACATGTTGCAGTGAGACATATAGAGAGACTTACGCTCAGTTGGTCGAGATAACAGAGGAACGTGTACTGCTCCTTTCTTCTTCTTTTCTACGCCATTACAAGAACTTTTCTCTGTTGTATTAGAAAATTAACAAAAAAAAAGTATTTAACTTTTTCAGCTCCTTCATGGAACTCATGCTACTAGTTAAGGTAGAGAAGAAACCGATACCGTACCATTGCCTACGGGTAAGCAGTTTCGGAGAGCCTCCTGGAAAATCACAGACTCTAATTGGTACCTAAGTGACTCATTCTTGAAATGAGTCCGTAATGACTCTGCAGCGCCTTTTGGACATGAAAAAGAGATGTTTAATAGTAATATTAACTTCTGGATCTGCAAATCAGTAGTAAGATATCACGAGCAACCGCTTAATTACCTGAAGAACAAATGAAGTCAACATTTTCGAATTCGCATGTACGGAGGACTAAGGGGATCTCCGAGGCCAAAAGGTATTGAGGTTTTCTTGGTATTTTTGTCGTGTCCAACATTGTATCTATCACCTGCGTCAGTAACATCCAGGTTCATTGCAGAATCAACATATGAAGAAAATCTAAACCGGTAAGGATTAGATTGAGCTGGAAAAGAGAAGTTGGAAAAAACTGAAGGCGCTTAAGAACTTACATCAACCGATTCAACTCCCTGCCCAATCATGAATAGCACGGCGACCATGGCGCGGACCTGGTGCCAAAGGAATGCACTGCCTCTCATTGTAAATGTGCAAAGTTGAGCACCCTCGTGACTTTAAAAGAACAAAAAGTACATCACAAGTTTTAGGAACAAAAAATTAAAGTAAATGATCAGAAAGACTGGTGCGAGTTTAAAAATGAGTGCCATTGTGCTCAAGAGGATGTAAAACTTATGTTGTTCTTGTGATTTCTAGAACATGATTTTCTCTACCCTAAAATTCCTCCAATTCCAATAGTCATGTAACCTTATAATTTTAATGGTATATCCTAATATGGTCCAGCATTATAAACGTCTAGTTCCTGAAAATCCTGTGGTCTAAAGCGATATTCCATCCTAGATCACAAATGTAGTCAGCAGTCATAAGCAGGGGAAACAGTAAATTTGCTTAAATGTGCTTATTTCCATAGCTGACCTATTTTGACAAGGAGAGACTTCAAAGAAAGTAACACGTCGTGTATAGCAATGCACATTTGCCACGTCCATCTTGCAGAAGTTCCTGAAATCATGCTCCCCAATGAACTTCTTACCAGCAATGTCCATGGCCTAGAGGAAAATACGATCAATAATATAAGCATCTAGATTGTTTCAATTTTGAAGTGCTTTGACTTTACAAACAAGTGTAGAGGATAACCGCACCGAAAGATTTAGGTTCTGTCTCCAAAAAAAATATTTATATTCTCTAGCCGAACAACTGAACCTGTACCCAGGGAAACACAAAAAAGAAAAGAATAGAAAAGATAAGCATGCAGATCCAATAATAGCTCACAGAATACTCTGTAGTCTTAAGCGCAGAATAGCGCATACACGAATGGAACCAAATAACAAAAGGCAATGCGCACACCTTGCATGAAAGTCAATAGGAGCGGGAGACCACCCCAAAACTCGAATGTCATCAGGGAGAGCACGATTCAGCACTCGTACATAGTCATACTCTCCTCCTAAACAAGAGAGCGCAGAGAATTACAGAAACACCATTAAAGGGGGAAAAACCCACTACATTGAGTTACATTCTCAGAGTAAACTTACTCTCATTAACTTTCGCATCAACATGAGCTTCAGAGTCTCCGGAAGGTGTCTTTAGCCTGGACCTCAAAAACAAAGCAATCACCTGCATCAACAATCAAATACGAATATGAGCTTTGGTTCCACGGGACTATCTTATAGACATTAGGGAATGCACCTAATAGAATTTTTTGGAAGAAGTAGAACACCAGTATGATAGGAAATTGATTTTTGAATTGGTGATATTAGATGATTCTACCTATGTATACCATTAACACACAAGATCTTTCGCTACAGATAACCAGTGATCTACAAGGATTTCCAAGTGAAATCAAAAGAAACTATAAGGCGTATAATGCAACCCACCTGCCCTGTGGACGAAACACCTTTATCTGTTCTCCCGCATCTCGAGTAATTAGACTCCTTCTTGTCACCAACTAAAAGACGTGTCCTCTCAAGTGCTTTAAAAATTTCTGACTGAAGCAGAAAGTACACAAATACACATGTCATAAACACAAATAAGTCATCAGTACACACAAACAAAAAAGAGACAAAGTGAACACAACCACACCTCAACACTTGGTTCCATTTGTGCTTCAGCAGAAAAGCCATAAAATCTATAACAACCAAAAAGTTATTCATTTATACGATTAGCAAAACATGACAGAGCATGAAGAAGAGAAGTAACCTAAAAACATACCTCTTACCAAAATACATGATTTTTAGAGCGATATATCTCTTTGAGACAAGATGACTCGGTATGCTATCAGCTCTTTTTCTAGCTTTTCTGCTTCTCCTAACTAAGCTTCCAGGATCTAAGACAGACACATCATGCTTCACTTCCATCTACAAAAAAAACACCAAACACATGGAGATTCGTAGCAATTTCAAACAAAAACAATGTCAAGTCAAATCAAGGGTGAGAACATAGTTCACCTGTTGGCATTGGCAGCTCGAAATCAAGGATAACAATTTAGCATTTTCCGCCTCTAACTCCTGGTGAGTTATAGAATAAATCAATCAAATGTGTGGTGAACTGAAACTTCTAAATGAGAATCAACCGATGATTGAAAACGATTTCAAATCTAATTTCAAGCACTTGTGTATTTGAATCGTTCGACTAACAAAATGCTTATAAACATAGAGACGATAGTTCGAAGCAGATGAGAGAATCTACCTTCACGCGATGACGGAGAGACTCTAGTTCGGTTACTTTAGCGGATCCTGAGTCTCGGCCATCGCCGCCGGGATCGACTTTTCCGCCGGACATAGTCATTTTATCAGCGGCGGAGATTAAGACGGTTACTGGTATGACGGCGACGAATCTTCGAATTCGTCAGAGATTCTGGACGCCGGTTGGAAAAGAGTCCAACGACGGCGACGAAACGGCGGCGTCGAAGGAGAAACGGTTTCGTGTTTTCGGATGGGTCAAAGATTATACATATATTTCTCTCTATTCACACATTAGTCACTATAGTTATTTGTTTTTCTCTTAAAGCCCTTTTACTTCTAAGGATTACCAATAAATAGATTATTATTAGCGACAAAAAAAAAAGATTATTATTATTTTTACTATCAAACCGAGCAGAGTGAGCTGACCCGAACCGACTTTTTTGGTTACCGGTTTTAGGTTCGAACCGATCAGCAGATTTAAAGAACTGAAAGGGGTATTGGATCTTGGAATTTAATTGAATCTAAGAGAATTCAATATAAGACATAGTAGGAGAATCTAAGAGAATTCAATATAAGAATCGATGAAATAACTCATTGAATAACACAGAATTTAATAGAAACCTTAATTCTTGCAAAATCAGTAAAATTTCGAGATCCAATACCCTCTGAATCGGTTATCAGTTTGGTTCGGCAGTTTTTTTGTTTTTGTTTTTTTGAAAAAAAATTTCAAATCGATTTTTTTTTCCAACTTTATGAAAATAATAAAAACAGAACCAAATAATATAACCGAAACGAAAACTACCTGATTTCAATGGAATTTCAACACAAAACTCTAAAATTTCAAGTTAGTTTTTGGTAAATTTTAAATTATTCAAACTAACCGATCAAACCAAACTACTATTGATAAAAATTTTAAGAACTGAAAAACAGTAAAATGGGCTGGTTCGGTTTGGTTAACCGAATTCCCATGCCTAATAAAAACCAATTTTTAGGGAGAGCAGAAAAAGAAGCAAAAACCAAACATATATCAAGTAAATTGGCAAACCAAAAACAAAGAAAAAAATGTTGGATTTAAATATTATCCACGATAAATAAGCGGATCTATGGCCGAGATCTAACAACAAAGTTGGATTTGTTTGTTAATGTTAATTTGTTTTCTTTTTTGTCAACAGTTAATTTGATTTAGTCGATATTTTTTCCAATGAGATATTGATTCAGTGTACGTTTGATAAAATCTTCTGAATTAAATAATTCATATTTGATTAATTTTTAACGAATAACAATGAAGTTAATTTATGTTGAGATAAAAAAAAAAAAAAAAAAAGAAAAGAAGTGACTTTTGCGCGCACCACCCCAAAAAAAAAAAGAAACTGACTTTTATATAAATACATGACCGTAACCCTTTGGAAAAAAATTATCTTTGATCACTCATGATCGTTGAACACATCCTTCTTCTATGATCTTTTTAGTTTGAGTTTTTAACCATGGGAACTTCTGTTGAAGTTAGGCTTAGCGATATGATCTTGAAAAACGAATTTGGGAAGTTTTCGTTATACGTTGGAGATCTTGATTCGAGCGTTGAAGAGAGTGATCTATACAACAAATTCGATGCAGTCGGTGAGGTTTCTTCAATTAGAATCTGTCGTGACCGAAACACCGGTTCGTCTCTTGGCTATGCGTATGTCAATTTCAACCATCATTCTCATGGTAAGTCACAATTCCATCCATTATTATATTTTAATCCAAGTTTCTACGTGATAAAATTTGGTTGATTTTTAGGGTTTAGCAGTTTAAGTTTGATCACTTGTATAGTTTCAATTTTTAGGGTTTTCTTTTCACACAAATGAAAAAGGGTTTTATTTTCTCTTGGGATAATAAAGTGTGTTAAATTCTCTTGTTGTACTATCCTTATTATATGGCATATATATATATATATATTAATGTAATAATAACTTGGTAATTTTGTGTTGAAATCAATGAATTAGTTTGCCTGTGTGTGATTTGGTTTTAACTGGTTTACTTTGCGTTCAAAAACAGCGGAGAAGGCAATGAAGGAGCTTAATTTCGTGGAGATTAAAGGAAAACCGATGAGGATAATGATCTCGAAACGTGATCCTAGCATGAGGAAGAGCGGCAAGGGTAACGTGTTCGTCAAGAATATGGACAAGTCTATAGACAACAAGCAACTTGCCCACTTGTTCTCTTCATTTGGAATAATTCTCTCTTGCAAAGTCGCTCGTGACGCTTCTGGAGTTTCCAAGGGACACGGATTCGTCCAATTCTACTCGGAAGCTGCACATAGACGTGCCATTAATGAACTCCATGGCGTGTGTGTCCGTCAACAATATCTTCACGTCTGTCCATTCTGACGTCGTCTATGGGATGAGTCTCCAGTATTCACGAATATTTATGTTAAAAATTTGGCTCAGACTGTGACTGATGCTGATTTGAAGACGATTTTCGGAGAATTTGGGGAGATTACTAGTGCCGTTGTGATGAGAGACGGAAAGGGTAAGTCTAGAAGATTTGGCTTTGTGAATTTCAAAAAATCCGAGGCTGCGGTTACTGCTATAGAGAATCTGAATGGGACAACCGTCCATGAAAAAGAGTTGTACGTTGGAAGGGCTCAGAAGAAAAAGAATAGAGTTGAAGTTTTGAAAGCTAGCTTCAAATTAGAGAAGATAAAACGGGATGTGAGAAGGCCTAAAGGTTTGAATCTCTAT
The DNA here is from genome assembly GCF_000478725.1 of Eutrema salsugineum. Taxonomy (NCBI): domain Eukaryota; kingdom Viridiplantae; phylum Streptophyta; class Magnoliopsida; order Brassicales; family Brassicaceae; genus Eutrema; species Eutrema salsugineum. The sequence continues at coordinate 830,110 of NW_006256612.1, forward strand.
GTAAAGAATCTTGAGGATTCTGTTAACGACAAAAAGCTTCAAGATTTATTCTCTGAGTTTGGTACCATCACTTCTTGCAAGGTCATGAACCACTCGAATGGTATGAGCAAAAATGTTGGGTTTGTTGAGTTCTCTACAGGCGAGGAAGCTTCTAAAGCTGTAAGTTCTTAAACCAAATTTGCATTTTAGTTATTTTTGTATGGTAGCTTTCTGATCAAGGAATTTAAGACTAATTAAGTTTTTGTTTTATTGAACAGATGCTGGAAATGAATGGGAAGATGGTAGGACAAAAACCTATATATGTTTCTTTGGCCCAACGTAAAGAGGAACGTCGACTTCATCCACAAACTCAGTTTAATAACGTTGTTTCTCTAAGACCAAGTCCTCACCAACATCCTATCTTCACTCAAGCAACCGCTCCGGCAACAATGTTACCTCCACAACTTCCATTCCGAGGATACCATTTCCAACCGCACGTCATGTTTGGATCAAGATTACCAAACGGTTTCCCGGCAATGCATGTCCCAAACGTCATGGTGCCACAACCATTGTATCCACCTCCTCTTCCAGTGACCTTACACCACTGTTTGCAGCCTATGATGTCGATGACACTACAGTAACCACAACTGGAGTTCAGGAGCCCTATTACCCTAGAATTTAGTAGCTTAACTATAGGGATTTCACATTTGGAAGCTGAAAATTTTGGATTGATTTTTGTGTTTTGTTTTTCATTTTAATTTTGATTTACTTTACGTGGAAGTCATGATAGGGTTTTAGTTACCATATCAAAATTACTCATTGGTTTTTATTTGGGCTGAACCAAATATTTATAAATAACCAAGATTTGATTTCAGAACCTGTTAGTTTTAAAAGAAGATAAACAACCGGTGTAAATAGGTTTCAAAACTTTCAGGCGATGAAAAACTACATAAACTGTCTCTGCATAAAAGGAAAACCATGCAAGTCCCAAGAAAAAATCCGAAATTGTATGGTTCCTCTCCTTAAAACTGTCAACTATCTAAAGCCATACTTTGTGAGACCACACAGCCTGTTTGTGGGAGGTTTGACTCTGTAAATACAAACAGTCCAGTTTGATGTTGTACGTGTAGGCTTCTTGTAAGTGTTCCAGTTGTTCCCTATATCTTAACACCAACCACTTCCGTATTTGGTTAATCGATCCAAAACACCTTATAAGTATTTCAGATGTTAAAATTGTGCTTCTACAGAATGTTCACTATAAAAGAACACAAGACTTTAATTTGTGAACATTTGTGAAGAAATCCAGAACATTCACGAATGATCCATTGTTTCAACTCTCGTCTCTCTTTACCTCAGCCTGAGATTTAAAATTGCACTTGTCCCTGAAGTATATGTACTCGATGACTGCAACAAGTTTCTATTGTGATCAGGCGTCCAAGCTTCACTCGTATCATCCACAATGACCATTATACGCTTATCAGCAACAACAATGTCAAGTATCTTCTTAAAGAGGACTTTCCTCTCTGGATATCACTCGATCTCTAAAGTATACTTGGTTCGGATCAATCAAAATCAGCACTGTCTGAGCGTAAATGGTTACAACCCATTGTGAAATCGTACATGGAGAAAAGCTTGTTGGCTTCTTGCAGAAAGTCACAGACAGAGGTCGTAGCTTTATCAAGAACCCGCTGGGAATGGCCTTTGTCGAACCTCCATAGATCTTCCATTGAATCAGCTTCTTCAGTAAGCTACTTTCCTATTTAAAAGAGTTCTGAAACTAATATCGAGTGTACAAGCGTGTGGTCTAAGTCAAGGCCTAAAGTAGTTAAGCTTTAAGAATAACAAACTCTCTTTATTAATGTTTAGGAAAATAACTCAAAACCTAAACTCCAAAACTCTTCATCTTTGTCACAACTTAACAAAGCTATTTATATAGGTAAAACACAACACTGTTTTCCTTTTCCTAATAGAAGAATATTTCCTAATCCTAAAGGTTTTGCCTCTTATCTCTTAACCTACTTGTTAATGAGATATCTTAGGCTATAAGCTACTAGAAACTACTAGAAGTTTATCCAACATTCACCCCTTTAAGCTTCAAGTAGTTTTCTGACAAATCTTGTACTCCAATCAATGTCCTCATCTGTTTGAACTTGATTCGTGCAAGTGCTTTAGTGAGAATGTCTGCACACTGTTCTTCTCCTGGTACATGCTCGACCATAATTTGGTTTTCTTCAACAGATTCCCGAATTAATCAAATAACGCTTATGGATATGCTTGCTTCGACCGTGAAAGACTGGATTCCTTGTAAGCTCAATCGCTGATTTGTTATCGATTCGAATCACTACTTTTTCATGCTTCTTTCCGGTGATTTCACTCAGTAAGTCCTGTAACCATATAGCTTGTTTTGCGGCTTCAGTTGCGGCCATGAATTCAGCTTCACATGAAGATAAGGCCACTCTTTCCTGCTTTTGTGAACACCAAGTAATGGGAGCTTCTCCAAAGTAGAAGACATGACCTGTAGTGCTTCTTCCATCATCAGGGTCAACGTTATGAGAGCTGTCGCTATAGCCCACAATCTTTTGAGTTCCTCCTTTTTTAAAGATAAGACCGTGACTTATGGTTCCTTGAAGGTATCTCAAAACTTGTTTTAGTGCATTCCCGTGAGATTCTTTGGGGCTTTGCATAAATCTGCTCAAAACTCCGACTGAAAAAGCGAGGTCCGGTCTGGTGTGAATGAGATATCTTAGACACCCAATTCTTCTTCGATATGTGGTGGCATCGATCTCTGTTTCTTCATCCTCTCCTTTGGACAATACCAATCCGAAGTCCATCGGTATGTGAGTTGGGTTGCAATCTTCTAACCCTGCCTCTTTTAAGATTCTGCGAGCATATGCTTCTTGTTTCACTTCTATTTGATCTTGAGTTTGACTTACTTCCATCCCAAGATAGTATGTAAGTTTACCAAGATCTGACATTTCGAATTGAGAGGACATTCCTGCTTTGAACTTGCTAATGAGCTTCGCCGAGTTTCCTGTTACAAATAGATCGTCTACGTATACGGCCACAACTAGAAGATCATCTTCTTCTTCCTTGCGGTATACGGAGCTTTCTCTTGAACATCTTTTGAACTTCATTCCCTTTAAGATTTGATCTAGCTTTGTATTCCATGCTCGCGGAGCTTGACGTAACCCATGCAATGCTTTTGAAAGTTTAAACACTTTGTGTTCTTCTCCCTTCCTTTCAAATCCTTCAGGTTGCGACACAAAAACTTCTTCGTTTAGCTCTCCATGCAAAAATGCCGTTTTGACATCCAGGTGATGGATCTCCCATCCTTTTGATGCAGCTAAGCTTAGAAGTAACTGAATCGTTTCAATGCGAGCTACTGGTGCAAAAACTTCGTCGAAGTCAATTCCCGATTGTTGTACGTATCATTTGGCGACGAGACGAGCCTTAAACTTGTTAATTGATCCATCTGCGTTCCTTTTTATCTTGAATATCCATTTAAGACCAATAACCTTTGCTCCTATGGGTTTCTCCACAAGTTCCCATGTCTTGTTCTTGTTAATCGAGTTTATCTCTTCTAAGCAAGCTTTAGTCCATTCTTCGACATCTTTTGCTTCATGATAGCTTGTTGGTTCGCCGTTAATTGATAAGAGGAGCATCTCGCTTTCTCTCTCAACCAACATTACAAAATCTTCGAGATAACCTGGTTGTTTTCTTGTACGAGTGGAGCGTCTCGGTTGAGGTTGCTCTGTATCGGGACTCTGTTCAGCTTCATCAGGACTCTGTTCTATTTCTTCCTCGTTTGGCTCGATAATCTCATCGTCGTGATTATGAGCTGGTGTCTCCGTCTCGTTATCTCTCTGAGTGTCATCGATCGTGAATGGTCCATGTCCATTATCTGTTATCGAACCCCAAGTCATACGGAACATTCCTGGTTCGAAACTGATGTCTTTATCGGCTCCCTTCCAATTCCAGCAAGTTTCTTCTTTAAAAATTACGTCACGACTGACCACAATCTTCCTGGTAACCGGGTTAAGAAGTCGATAAGCTTTGGATCCAGTCTCTGTTCCAAGGTGAACTAGGGCTCTAGATCGGTCATCGAGTTTTCTCAAGTTAACTGGTTCCACTTTAGCATACGCGAGACACCCAAATACTCTTAGGTGTTCCAAGCTTGGTTTTCTGTTTCTGAGGCATTCATATGGTGTCTGATTCTTCAGTGCTCTTGTGGGAGTTCTATTAATTAGATATGTTGAATGCCTTGTCGCCTCTCCCCATAGAAAGTTCGGAACTTTCATGGCCTTTAGAATGCTTCTGGTCATTTCCATCAAGGTCCTATTTCTCCTCTCAACAACCCCATTATGTTGAGGAGTATAAGGTGCTGTCAGATGACGTCTGATCCCTGTTTGTTCACAAAAATCTTGGAACTCCTTGGAAGTAAATTCACCGCCTCTATTGGTTCGCAGAGTGATAATATCCTTTTTCAATTCTTTCTTCACTTGTTCTTTGAAGATTTTGAATTTTCCAAAGGTCTCACTCTTTTCTTTTAACAGAAAGCTCCACATATATCTTGTATAGTCGTCTACTATAACAAAGATGTATCTGTTCTGCGCCCATGTAGGTGGTGATATCGGTCCGCATAGGTCTGCGTGGAGTAGTTCCAAGACCTGTGAAGCCCTGTACTGAGTGGCTTTTGGGAATGCTTGCCGAGCTTGTTTTCCCACAAGACAAGATTCGCAAACTTCTTGTACACCTTCTAACTTCGGTAATCCTCTTGCCATCTCGAGTGCGGACATTGCTTTTATGGCTTTAAAGTTGATATGACCGAGTCTTGCGTGCCACTTCCAAGTTTCTTCTTAGAGTTTTGAGTGTAAGCAGATTGGGTTTCCTATCTGAAGGTTTACTTTGTAGAGTCTGTTTGGAGCTCGAAGTACATTCACAAGAAGTCGTCCATTGGGATCGTGGAGAGTAAGATAGTCATGTCTCATCCTGACATCACAGCCATACTCGGTGGCTTGTCCGAGACTCATTATGTTACTCTTTAAGCCCGGGATGAAGTATATGTCTGTCACAAGTTGTTGTTCACCCGTCTTGCCTTGAAATAGTATCGATCCCTTCCCTTCAATCTTAACACAGGAGCCGTCGCCAAACCTTACTCTTCCTTTGACACTTTCATTCAGCTCAGAGAAGAAAGAACGCTCTCCTGTCATATGGTTACTTGCTCCGTTGTCCAAGTACCATACACCTTTCTCGCTTGTGCCAGTCTCGTATTTCTTAGGCATTACGTTTTCCTCGTTCAGATAAACGATTTCATGCATATAGAGTGCTTATTCTTCCTCTGTTTCCTCTGTTTCGGCGATGTTGGTCTCTTGTGCCTTTTGAAGTCTGTCTGGACACTTTGAGGCGAAGTGCCCGAATTTGTCACATCGGTAACATACAATTTTGGACATGTCTCTCTTTTCTCTTGTTTGAGACTGAGAGTTTGATCGACCTCGTCCTCGTCCTCTGTATCCTCCTCTGCCACGCGAACTCTGTTCGGAATTTGCATATAGTAGCTTTCCATGTGTCTCGTCGGTATTTTCTTCATCGAAAATACGTTCCTCGTAGGCTTTGAGTCTGCCGATAATGTCTTCAAATCCGGTTGTCTTTAGATCCAAAACTTGTTCTAAAGAAGCGATGATATGAATGTATTTCTGCCTTGGTAGACTGTTGAGGAATTTCTTTACCAACCGTGATTCTTCAATTGTTTCTCCGAGAGCTGCCGATTTAGACGCTATCTCTGATAACTTTCCCGCAAAGTTATCAATCGTATCACCGTCTTTCATCTTTATTCTCTCAAATTCGGACATAAGAGTTTGCAACCTTGCCTCTCTTACCCGATCTGCACCCAAGTTTCGTGTTTTAATAGCTTCCCATAACGCCTTTGGAGTTTCTTGTCCGCCAACTTGCAATATAAGATTCTCCGGAACTGATTGAAAAATCAGTCCTGTTGCGATGTCGTTTTTCGTGTTGTCCTCCGATCCAGGCTCGATTGTATCCCAAACTTTGTGTATGCGAAGCATGACCCTCATCCGCATCGACCACACGGTGTAGTTTGTGGTTGTGAGCATTGGACATTGAATAGAGGAAGGTATAGTCTCCTTTGTTTGAATCGCTGGAACTATATCTCCCATCCTTTCGTATCGAATGATCTTCGTTATCTGCTTAGGGTTTTGATTGATATTGTTTGCTGAGCTCTGATACCAAATAAAGTAGTTAAGCTTTAAGAATAACAAACTTTCTTTATTAATGTTTAGGAAAATAACTCAAAACCTAAACTCCAAAACTCTTCATCTTTGTCACAACTTAACAAAGCTATTTATATAGGTAAAACACAACACTGTTTTCCTTTTCCTAATAGAAGAATATTTCCTAATCCTAAAGGTTTTGCCTCTTATCTCTTAACCTACTTGTTAATGAGATATCTTAGGCTATAAGCTACTAGAAACTACTAGAAGTTTATCCAACAAGGCCTAGGTGAAGCTTCTTCTTCTCTTCGAGCGAGTTTGTTTCTTGTTTTGTTTTTTTTTTAGTTTTTTCAAAAGACGAAAGGGTTTCTTAGGAAGATGCTTTGTTAACGCCATTGATTTGTGGCCTAAAGAAAATGGCGGTATAGTCTGCGTCTGAATAATGGAAGCTCGTAAAGGTTTCACAGGAGACTCATTAACACTTTAGAAACTTTTGCCAGTAATCCAAAGAGGACTTTTATACGATTTAAACTGATACAAAGACCAAACATGCCATTAAAGATAGATAAAAACCGAAATTTGTATCTTGAGTAATATTATAGGCCTCAGTTAAAGAATCATTATCGTTTAAGGACAACTAGTTCCCTACCAATTTACTACTAATTTCGTACCATTCTTACTTTACGACATAATTTTGTAGGAAACTAAATAAGATTCCGCCAGAAAAAAAAAATAGATTTTAAAATTGATTACCTGCATAACTAAGTTATGATTTGTATAACTAGAATATAAATTAAGAACCATTGATTATTTACAATTTATATTTTTTGATTCGTAATTAAAAATATTATCCATAAATCTGATAAATAATTAGTCTATATAAATGATAAGTTTCCAGCTATGATTCGATAAAAATCTGACGAACATCTGGTAAAAAAGGACGAATAACTTTTTTTTTTTGTTTCCGATGATTTCAATGACTGGCAAATTTCGGTGATTTTGTTTCCGGTAAATAGAAATACGTTTTGACGATTCCCAGCAACGTTTTTTGTGATTTTTTTAGTGAATTGACTCGAATTTTGGTGAGTTAGATTCGAGTTAACATTTTAAACTAACTTTTTGTCTTATACTATAACTCACTCACTAACTAGTCAACTATTATTTATCACTATATCAGAAAAGATTCAATGCAACTTTGACATAACTCGAAAACATCGACAACGATTCAACAAAAAGGATTCAGTGACAAATCCCATGAATATCCGGTGAAGATCGGAGGAAGATTCGGTGAAAATCCAAAATCTGGTTTTGATAATTGTAAAGAATGTTCATAGCTCTAGTATTGGATCATCATTATGTCCGATCAAAACTCTAGATGAACTATAGTGATAGCTGTTAAGATGTAACTAGATTCTACTCTGTGCCTCCTCACAAGAATTATTTTTAATTTATCAATTTTTTTAATATAATTTATGTTTTTTCTTTTTTTATATATAATTTTTTAATAAGTGATAAAAAATTTTTGTTTATATATAATTTGATTATATTGATTTATGTTTCCTAGTATATATATATATACTAGCTAACTGTCCCGCACTGTGTGCAGATTATAACCACTCGATAAGTAAGATCATCGTCAAAAAGAAAATCGATTTTTGTTCATAGATAATCTGTTTTTCCGTGACTATTGTATCATGTAAATCAAGCAATCAATAAACAATTTTCTAACTATAAAATTTGTATATAGTTAAGCAAGCATGAATTTAATATCAAACACAAAATTGTAGTTGCACTTCAAAACAAAAAAGTTAGTTAACTTTTTTCATATATATGTTTACGTATGTTTATTTAAAAAAGTTAGCTAACCCGTTGTGAACTTGTCCCCGTATAAAATGGTAATCCAAAACGACGTGTTTCATTCGCGAATGAAACACTGGATTAGCACATAGGAACGTGGCGCCAACGTTGTCGCAGTAAATCACTGGTGCGACTGGTAGCTTGATTCCGAGCTCTGTGAGAATGTTGCAGATCCATTGTATTCCGGAAGCTGTATTGGCAACTGATCTGTATTCTGCTTCTGTTGAGGATCGAGCTACACTTTTCTGCTTGTTGCAGGTCCATGATATCGGATTTCTCCCCAGATAAACAATGTAGGCATTGGTGGAGATGTAGTCGTCGGAATCTCCTGCCTAGTCTGCATCTGAAAACCCATGTAAAGTAAGATTATTGGCGGATGAAAAATATATGCCGTGTGTTGTCGTTCCTGCCAGATACATGAGGATTCTTTTCGCTGCCTGCCAATGATCATGGGTTGGTTGATGCATGAATTGTGACAGCTGGTTCACAGCATAAGCTATATCCACACGAGTGAATGAGAGATATTGGAGGCTGCCAACTAGCTTCCGATATTCAGTGAAATCCGAAAATTTTACGCCTGATGTGAGAGTAAGTTTAGGTGACGTTGCCGTTGGCGTGGACACCAGCTTGGCGTTGAGCATGTTGTGTTTGTGGAGAGATCAAGGATGTATTTCCGCTGTGAGAGATGAAGAACTTTTTCCGTGATATGCCTCAAGGCCGAGGAAGTAATTGAGATCTTCATGATTTTTGACGGAGAAGCGATCAGCCAGCATTTGTAAGATGTGCAAGACTTTTTTTTGATTGCTTCCTGTGATCAGTATATCGTCGACATACACCAAAACTCTGTAACTGACTTCAGCATGAAGAGGGATGTGTCAGAGAGTGAGTTTTGAAAGCCAATCTCAAATAGGTATGTCCGCAGTTCAGTATACCACACGTGTGGTACCTGTTTCAGCCGTAAATGGCCTTCCGGAGCCGACAAACGTGATCCGGTTTGTCTTGGTCTATGAATCTCGGAGGTTGCTCCATGTAAACTTCCTCCGTGAGAGTGCCCTGAAGAAATGCATTGTTTGCGTCAAGTTGTTTGGTGATATACGATCGAGTCACCGCAATGTCCAGAACCAGTCAGATCGTTGTGGATTTTATGACAGGGCTAAACGTTTCTGTATAATCTCTGCCCAGTTGTTGATTGTAGCCTTTGGCGACAAGCCTGGCTTTGCACCTGTCTAAGGAATCGTCTGGGAAAAACTTATTTTTAAATATCCACTTACAGCCTACGATGTTTTTGTTTGGAAGCCTAAGATCAAAGGTTTGATTTTGGGCAAATGCATTGAGTTCATCGGAGATTGGACTTCGCCATTTTGGGTCTTTCAGTGCCTGGTTCACAGTCATCGGCTCGGGTGGGAAAGAAGCAGGGACAGTGGCAGTAGGTTAGTTTGTTGGTTGGTTTGATAATGTTGCTTTTTGATAACACCGTATTTTAACCACTTTTATGGATAGTTTTGAAATACTTTTTCTATGTTTTCAATTGCTTTCAAGTACTTTTATTACGTTTTTCTAGTATTTGTAGTTCCAAGACTCTTTTCAGGTAACTTAGGGAAAAACTTAACAAAATGGATAGAAGACCAGATTTTAGCTCAGAGTCAAACCGTCAGAAGTTCACCCCCGATTGAAGGCCTTCTCACCGTCTGATCCAGCTCAAATTTGGAGATCTCAAAGATGGAAGTATCAGCTTTCCAGCACACTTTACAGCTTGGCAATCTAACGGTTCAATCAAAAGATACGCGAAGAACAAGATGTCCTGTAAACCAGCCAGCAAGCGTTTCCACCCGTGGCCAACAGGCCATTCCCTGCGGTCACAACCATCTCAAGCGTGGCCAGCCACCCATTCCCCGCAGTCACAACCATCCCTACAGCGGCCAGCCACCCATTCCCCTCGGTCACACACATCCCGACCGTGGCCAGCTAACTCTGAGTCCAAAGGCCTATTTCTGAAACCCATATCATTTTCCCAGCCTTGATTCCGGAACCCTAGACTCCAGAGATGTCTTGAGCACTATAAATACATGTTTTAGGAACCCTAATTCGTATGACCTCATATGCTCTTATTGTTTTAGAATACTTTTCAAGTTTTAGCTTTTAGGGAGAGAGAGATCTATCTCTTGAACCCTTGTTCTTTCTTTTTCAATTTCGGTTTCTGTACTACTTTTTAATACTATGTTTTTTATTTCGTTTATCATGTCTGAGTAGTTTTACTGTTGGATCTAAGGGATTTTCGATGTGGATATATATGTTCGATGAGGATTCCATGAGCTTTTGAGCCGAATCTTAGAACTTTTTTTTCTGAATTCGTTTTTACTGCATGAGAGTAGTGTCATGAACTACAATCTGATCCAGATGCTTGGTGACACAAAAGTGTTCATCCGGTGTCAGATCTAGTTTGGGAGAGCAAAACAAACATAGGAGTGGAAACCTACCTATGGGCAATTTGTGAATGCTGACGAGTCTTAAACATAATGAAACTTTTCTTTTCCAGGGCCTGAGTGGAAACCTACTGGTCAGGGTTGAGAGAGATAGTTGTATATGATCACGACAGTGGCGTATTCATACGTCTGTGACTCCAGTTCAAAAAGTTTAAGCTAAAATCTTATCAAATTTACTCTCTAGCAATGTTTTGAATCGTTCGTACCCTTGAGAAAACTTTCCTGAACCCCAGCGCTTTCTTTCTTATAGATTTACACCGATTTTCATTCAAGCTTTAGTCTAGTTTCTTTACTCTTTCAATCGATTTTCACTTAGCAATTAGGTCTAGCCGTTTTCTCGTTTTTACTCGTTTTCATTAAGTTTAGTTATTAGGTCATTTTCATTCCTGTATTCTCTTTTATGATTTGTTTTTACGTTTTAAACACACCACCAAAACCCTCACAAAACTCGCCTGGTTCTAGACTTCCTTACTTTATATTTCTTTTGAAGGTTTTTGCAGGAAAGATCCTCCTTCCATGTGGATTCGATCCCTAAGTACTACAATCGATCAGCTGTGCACTTGCGGCTATTGATTTCATTTAGGGTAAAACTTGATACCCTCACTACGACACGCATCAAGTTTTTGGCGCCGTTGCCGGGGAAGGTACGCATTTTCTTTTCCGCAAAAACCTAAGAAAGGTTGGTAAATCGACTCTAGAAACCCTTTTTCTACATATTTCCATTTTTCGGTTATTTTGTTTTCATTTCAGAAGATATGGATCATATAAATCGAAATCCTTACTATGAGGGAGGTTTTTACAACACTCCTCAAGCCACCAGACGCAGAGAGAAGCAGTACCTACGCAATCTCTACGAAGAAATTCGAACCGAAGACTATAGAACATTCTAGAACGAGCCATACGTACCTCCAATGGCAAATCCTAGATATCCTATGTATCGCCTACCTCACCAGGTTCTCCACCAAGATGAGAACGTCCAGCTCAGTAACAGACTGAGTCAGCTCGAAGGCGTAATCAAGCAGTTCACAGAAGCTCAAGCAACTGCTACAGCCGCTCTAAACAAAAAGATTGACGGGATATCAAAACTTTTCAATGAGAAGATCGATAACCTAGCTTCACAAGTCAAATCAATAGAAGAACGAGCAACAAAGGACACAGCTATGATCGCTAACAGGTTCGACACCATGGAGGAATAGCAAGCGAAGCACACCTACGAGCTCCGCAACACCAAAAAAAAAGTCATGGTCCTGGATTTCAAACTTGATGATGTGGAAAAGGCCCTAAACGAGGCTAAAAACGAGTCTTATGACTTCACAGTCGAAGTTTCAGAGAAGGTTACAAAGTCATTGACAAAACCGAAGAGCTTGACTCAACCATGGACAAAGTAGTCTACGCCCTTGATGAAGTTGAAGAAAAGGTTGAGGATCATACAAGGACTTGGAGAGCAGAATCCAGCAACCAAAACTAAAGACTCAAGTCCAGAGAGGAAGTACATCAGGCCAGAAGACCCAGGAGATCATCCAGGAAGCAAAGGAGCAAGCAACAGCAAACAATCAACTCGGAGACACTTTCCCGCGGTCGCGTCGCTTCCGACCGCGGCCAAGAAGCCTTCTCCCGTGGTCGTGCTTGGTCTACCCGCGACCCATGGGCATTTTCCCGCGGTCGCGTCTCCTGCAGTCAAGACCAACCAGAAAAACGTTCCAAAACAGCCCCGTTCAGCTTATACATGCAGTTGTGCGTCTGATACACCTCCTGGAATGACTAAACCCATCCATCAACAAATAGTTTGCTCCATCAGCACCCAAAGATCTGAAGACGAAGACAAGTCATTGCCCTGCAACATGGCCTTGTCTTGTGAAGATGAGTATGAAGAACAATACTCTGAAGATGAAGAGTATGGGTTGTTTGTAGAAGATCCAAACGCAGGATATTCCTCAGAAGACAGTTCAGGAGAAATTCAATGGATCACCAACAACATCAGTAGAGAGAAGCTCATGGAGTTCAAAAATGTGGTCAGGTCATTTCCTGTTCACCTAAGCTTTGATGAAATCTGGAAGCTCGGTCGTTTGCAAGTCTTTTTCAGGTACTGCAAGGAGTCTAAAGAGGATATCCATAGATACTTTATGCGAACTCGATACATGACAACACCAGAAGCAGCTGTCTATGCGATTCACCTAAAGAAGCCGGAAGAATGCAGCCACTACACCAACAAAATCAGCAAAGAGAAGCTCGATGAATTCAATGATGTAGTCCAAAATTTGCCTGAAGGAATCACCTTTGCAAGAGCTTGCAAGGACTTCATGATAGACCATTACTTCTGTGAGAGCAAAGAATCAATCCCTGAGATAGAAGACTTGTTCAATCATGCCAGAAGAGGTAAACCTGTTCGAACACTTCACAAAATCGAAGGTGTAGGTCAGTTTCTCATCTCTTGTTCTATTAGAGGAGAAATGTTTAAAAATGTGCTTTGTGATTCTGGAGCTTGTCTTAACATGATGTACAAGGCAATTGCTTTGAGACTTGGTATTAAGCATCTGCGCAGGACTAGAGCAAGAATTACTCTAGCTGATGATTCCAATGCAACACCTCAAGGAATAGCTCATGACATTCCTTTGAGAATAGGAGATTGCATCGTGCCTGTTGACTTCTACATTGTCGAAACGAGAGACGCAACACATCCAGTGATTCTCGGATGGTTTTTTCTAGCAACTTCTGGAGCTATAATGGACTGGCCAAACCGGAGGATTTCGTTTGCTAATATCGACAAAGATGTCTTCACAGAAGCTGTCCCATACAACAGCAAAGCAGGAAAACGTTCTGCAACAGAAGAGTTTGAAGAAGAACTTTGGAGTGATGAAGAACCTGTTAGGCAAAGTAAGGAGATGTCGAAAAGGACTTGTCTCAGGACAAGGTCTTCTTCATTGGACTAAGCCACGTTCAACACCAAAAGTCGAGTTAAACGACTTAAAACAGAAGCGCTTAATGGGAGGCAACCCATTTAGGTATTGTTTTCTTTAGGATTTTTCTTTCTTTTTCTTTTGATCTTTTTATTTTTCATAGTTTCAGGTGTTTCTTATAAAACAAAAAAAAAGCCAAAAAAATATAAAAAAACAGAAAAAACCAAAAAGAAGGATGGTCCCTGACTGCTCGGCCCAGCATGAACCAAGGAGAAGCAGGAAACAGGCCGCGATATAAGCCCCCGCGGTCACAGATGCTCTGACCGCGGGAAATGCATGATCGACCGCGGCTGCGTCTTCCTGATCGTGGCCAAAAGCCACTTCACCGCGGTCGCGTGGCTCCTGACCGCGGTGAATGGTCATTGAGATCAAACCCGACCCCAAATCACCTACTTCACCTCATTCCACCTCACCAATCCCCATTCCACCTCATTCATCACTTCCCACCACCTTCATCACCACTTATCACCTTCCCAAACCTCTTCGAATGAATCTGGTCCATCACCACCAGCATCCCGGATCCAGGTAAGTTCTCTTTGGCCTTACCAATTCGATTATCTATGCATTTTTCTCATCCAATCTCGAGTTGTTTCACACTGAGGACAGTGTGATTTAAGACTGGGGGAGGATTTCATCCTTTTCTAACCACTTTTCTTTCATGAGTCTTGCATTATCTACACTTTTTGTATTTTTCTTAAAGTTTTTCAAAATCGGTTTTCAAAAAAAAATACGTTTTAAAAGGGAATGGTGAACATGAATCAATGATAGTTGACTGTGTGCTTTTAGACTGTTCCTAGTGACATGCTCATTCATGATTTAGGACTAAACTAGGCGGTAGCTAAGCACATTTGAAACGAAGTACCCAGAGGAATTTGAATGATTTCGATTTAGATGAAGGAATACACTAGCTCTGTTTTATTTGGACTTAATTTGGACTTAATTTTCTCATTGAAGCATTAGACCAGGAAAACAAATCATACATTCAGGACTCCTTTATCCTTTTATCACTCTCTGTTGATCCTGAATGGCTAGTTCATCTTTAGCTAGTTCCCCACCTTAACCAATCCTCTTTCAAACCACATGCACTCTTGTTTTCTATTGTCTTATATGCAGATAAGTGCCAAAAAAAACGTTGGGGAGAAAGAGGAACGACACAGTTTTCAGTCACCAAAAACAGAGACCTGCGATTTGCCGGAAAAGTTCCCGGAAGGATTCAACACAAGAGGGAGCTCAGTTTGCCTTAGAAAAGCCTTAAATTTTGGTACAATCTCGTCCTCTAGTCTGTCTCTCTTTAAAAAGCATTTCCTTTCAAAAAAAAAATCAAAAAATAAGAAAAGAAAGGAAATAAAAGCCTTAGAGAGTCTAGAGAGGTCGAATTTTAAGTCCCAAAGCAACTGAAGTTCGATTTTATGAGTTTTGGAGACCATTTTCTGATTCTGGGAAAGAATCTAAGTCTAGGGGAATAACTGTTTATAACAAAGGAGGAAGGATTATGCAACAACATTTGGAAAGAAGAAGTGACTGAAAATTGCGGTCATCAACAGGCCCTTATCTCTCTAGCGGTTATGCATATTATCTTGCATCCTCCAGACTCATCAGGTAACCCGAAACACTTTAACTCCACCACTTAAACAACCCTTTAATGCCAAATGCCGTCTACCCTGGATGATGTCTTTAATTAGAACTCACTATTGAACTTAATGAATGTAGAGAGCTAGTTGACTGGAATCAAGATTTAGATTGTTTAAGTTTTGCATGACGGAAAAAGTGGACTAGTATCTCTTGTGTATTGGTGAGAATTTTCTAGACTAAGTTGTGGATTGATGCACGATATTTGGTCCCAGTTTAGGAGTTCATGTCTCTGAGATTTGTGCATTTCCTATTTTTGTTTTCACTTAACCAGTTTAGGCTTTTGCTTTGTTTGAGGACAAACAAAGATTTAAGTCTAGGGGAGTTGATAACACCGTATTTTGACCACTTTTATGGATCGTTTTGAAATACTTTTTCTATGTTTTTAATTACTTATAAGTACTTTTATTACGTTTTTCTAGTATTTGTAGTTCCAAGACTCTTTTCATGAAACTTAGGGAAAAGCTTAACAAAATGGATAGAAGACCAGATTTCAGCTCAGAGTCAAACCGTCAGAAGTTCACCCCCGATTTAAGGCCTTCTCACCGTCCGATCCAGCTCAAATTTGGAGATCTTAAAGATGGAAGTATCATCTTTCCAACACACTTTACAGCATGGCAATCCAACGGTTCAATCAAAAGATACGTGACGAGCAAGATGTCTCGTAAACCAGCTGGCAAGCATTTCCACCCGCGGCCAACAGACCATTCCCCGCGGTCACAAGCTCCCCGACCGCGGCCAGCCATCCATTCCCCGTGGTCACGCACATCCCGACCGCGGCCAGCTAACTCCAAACCCGAAGGCCCATTTCTGAAGCCCAAAATGATTCCCTCATTTGGAGAAACCCTAAGTGGCGCCCAGAGATGTCTTAAGCACTATAGATACATGTTTTAGGAACCCTAATCATCATCACCCTTTTACACCAGCTTGTTTTTTTATTGTTTTTACTTTAGCTTTTAGGGAGAGAGAGATCTATCTCTTGAACCCTTGTTCTTTCTTTTTCAATTTCGGTTTCTGTACTACTTTTTAATACTATGTTTTTGATTTCGTTTATCATGTCTGAGTAGTTTTATTGTTGGGTCTAAGGGATTTTTGATGGGGATATATATGTTTGATGAGGATTTCATGAGCTTTTAAGCCGAATCTTAGAACTTTTTCTTCTGAATTCGTTTTTACTGCATGAGAGTTGCGTCATGAACTACAATCTGATCCAGATGCTTGGTGACATGAAAGTGTTCATCCGGTGTCAGATCTAGTTTGGGAGAGCAACAAACATAGGAGGGAAACCTACCTATTGGCGATTTGTGAATGCTGACGAGTCTTAAACATAATGTACCTCTTCTTTTCCAGGGCCAGAGTGGAAACCTACTGGTCAGGGTTGAGAGAGATAGTTGTCTATGATCACGACAGTGGTGTATTCATACGTCCGTGACTCCAGTTCGAAAAGTTTAAGCTAAGATCTTATCAAATTTACTCTCTAGCAATGTTTTGAATCGTTCGTACCCCTGAGAAAACTTCCCTGAACCCCATCGCTTTCTTTCTTATAGAATTACCCCGATTTTCATTCAAGCTTTAGTCTAGTTTCTTTACTCTAGTTTCTTTACTCTTTCAATCGATTTTCACTTAGCATTTAGGTCTAGCCGTTTTTCTCGTTTTTACTCGTTTTCATTAAGTTTAGTTATTAGGTCATTTTGATTCCCGTATTTGTTCTTTAAGATTCGTTTTTACGTTTTAAACACACCACCAAAACCCTCACAAAACTCGCCTGGTTCTGGACTTCCTTACTTTATATTTCTTTCGAAGGCTTTTGCAGGAAAGATCCTCCTTCCTTGTGGATTCGATCCCTAAGTACTACAATCGATCAGCTGTGCACTTGCGGCTATTGATTTCATTTAGGGTAAAACTTGACACCCTCACCACGACACGCATCAAGTTACGCATCACTTTTCGGCGAGTTTGCATCGGGTGGGTGTTTACAGGTTGTGGTGGATTCGTTGTTGTTGTGGGTGATGGTGTCGGGTTTGGTTGTGGGTGGTGGTGAGTTGAAGTTGGGTTTGTAGTTGGATTTGGGCATGGGTTTGGAGTTTTGGAAGTTGGGCCTTGTGAATTTCGGGAAGTTGGGCTTTGTGTTGCGGTTGAGGTGATCTCCGTCGGCATGGGCTCTTCACGACAAGTCGTGAGCAGAGCCAAAGGAGCAGCTGTCGTCGACGGAGCTGTCTGGTGGGGATGAGTCGTCGGGGGTCCCTCTGGGTGAGACAGTGGTGACGATACGAGTTGCGTTGATAGAGGAATGACATCGTTCTGAAGATTGGAGATTGACGGTGGTGAAGCTTCTTGCGATGGTACTTTAGGGGTGAAAGTGTGAAAGGGGAATGATGTCTCGTCAAATTTCACATGCCGAGAGACATAGATGCGACCAGTGCTCGGTTGGAGACAGAGATACGCACTTTGGGTGAGTGAGTATCCAAGGAACACGCACGGGCTGGAGCGATTCTCCAATTTGTTGTTGGTGTATGGTCGAAGCCAGGGAAAACAAAGGCAGCCAAATACTCGGAGTTTCTTGTAGTTCAGGGCTGTTCCAAACAATTTTTGGAATGGAGAGGTCATCGCGAAAACTGGAGTTGGAAGACGATTAATGAGATAGACGGCAGTTGCAAACGCATATGTCCAGTGGGTTTTTGGCATTGCGGCGTGTGTGAAGAGAGACAGCCCAGTTTCAACGACGTGAAAGTGCTTGCTCTCAGAGATTCCATTGTGTTCAGGTGTGTGTGGAGGAGTTGTGAAGTGAGAGATTCCTGCTTGGACAAGAAAGCTGCGAAGCGCTATTGTCTGTATATAGCGTTCCAATTTTACAGTTGAACCGGTTCTCCACCAACTCTTTAAACGGTATGATCATCTCACGTACTTGGGATTTGGTTTTTAATGGGTAAAGCTAGGTGTATCGAGAGTAGTGATCTATTAGGATGAGGTAGTATTTGTAGTTGTCGGTGGAATGGATTGGGGAGGACCAGACATCGGAGAAAATGTATTCAAGTGGGCGAGTGGAGGTGATAATAGTTTGTGAAAAGGGAAGTTTGTGGCTTTTATTGATAGAGCAATCGTTACATAAAGAGTTTGAGGCAACAGATTGCGAACATTGTAAATAATAACGAGAGATAACAGTTTTAAGAGTTGATGGAGAGGGATGCCGTAGACGATAGTGCCAGTCTTCCATGGTTGGTTTTTGGGATGTGGATACGAAGAATGATTTGATGGTAGATGTTGAAACTGGCCACTCGTATAACCATTAGTCTTGCCTTGGAACAATGGGACCCCCGAGAATAGATACCTGAAAAGTTGATGGGAAAAATTCCACATAAACTTTGTTAGTGTTGCAAAGCCGATATACAAAGATAAGATTTTTGTGGATATGAGGAACACAGAGTATACTGGTTCAATTGAGAGGGCGAGAGGGAGAGGGTAGAGACTGTGAACCAGTGTGAGTGATAGAAATACCTGAACCATCTCCGATGAGAACAGAGTCATTGCCGTGATACGGCTGGTGAAGGACAAGATTGTTTAAATCGCTGGTCATATGGTGTGTTGCACCACTGTCCATGAGCCAAGCATTCCCCGGTGTTGGATTCCCAATTGCAACATTGGCATTTGGTGGCCACGGACGATTGAAGTTTGGCTGTTGCATTGGTGGTGCAGCAGATTGATATGCAGAGAGTTGAGAGTATCGTTTGGCGCTGTGCCCTTGGATTCCGCACAACTAACATCATCCCTGGTAATCCTTTGTGATTCTTGAATCTTGTTTCTGTGTGTTGTTGTTGGATCAGTATTGACTGGATTGATGATTCTGGTTCCACTGTCGTTGTTGCGGTTTGTTGAATTTTTGTTGTGGAGCACTAGCGAGATTGGCGGTGACAGGTACGACTTCAGATTGTGTGGAGTTAGAGAGCAGTTTTTTGCTTCTTTGTTCAGAAGCTTTTCGTGGATTTCAGTGATTGAGGGAGGGGTGTCTCTGCTTTCGATCTGGTCCGCAATGGTCTTGTAGTCTTCCGGAAGACCCTCCAAGATGTACTCGATTTGGTCTTCAGGATCGAGCGGCTTGCCGAGTAAGGAAAGTTCATCAAAATGGATGATGAGGCCTTGAATGTACTAGTGGATTGATTTGGTTCCATTGGTCCAATGTTTCAGTTGGTGTCGGATCTGGCTAAAGTGACCTCTGCTTGGTTTCGCATAAGTGGCTGCGTGAGTATTCCAGATCTCCGCTGTCGTCTTGGTTTTCGAGAGGATTGGTTGAACAGACATGGAAATGGCACCAAGCAAGCCACTGTATATAAGCTTGTCCTAGCGTTTCCATTTACTGTGAGCAGGATTGGCGGTTGTTGCACCGGTTGTGGTGATTGTTGGTGGAGGCGCAGACGTGGATCCGTCTAGGTATCCGGCTAGATCATAGCCATCAAGCAGCGCATGGATCTTGATACTCCACATCGGGTAATTGCTTGTGGTTAATTTTGTGACATTTGACATGTTCACATTGAGGAGAGTATTCTGGGTTATATCAGCTGTTTAAGCAGTGTGGTTTTCTATGAGGGAATGAGAAAGAAGGGAGGAAGAAGATGATGGGAGAGAAGAAGATTTAAAAGGAGGGAGAGGCGGCTAAAAAAATTAGGTTTTTAGTGCCTGCTCTACTACCATGTTGAATGTAAAGCTTGTATTCATTATAGATAGGGATTACAACATATATACTCGTACAAGTAGGACACCAAGGATGGTGAGTTATGGAGACTTCCATAAGCTATACAAGAGAATATTGAGTAATAAAGAGGTTTCCTTCTTATATCCTTTACACCAGGGGCCCAGACAGTAACCACAAGAGAAACAACAAATTATGAGTTTGAAAAGAAGAATATACAAGAATAATGAACAAAAAATCCGTAAAACAAAAGTAAGCATGTCAAATCGAAGAGATTAACAGTATTCGATCCTTACTTTTTGAAACCTTACTTCCCAAGCACATTGTGAGTAAGACTTCGGTTTTGTATCCTTATTGGTTTATGGTCGGTTTGGGTCCATGATTTGGCAGCATACCAAACTGGTTTGATTAAACCAATAGTTATGAGAAATTGGTTCTTATAACTTCCATATATGAAGAGTTGTGACTCTTCAAACTGTATCTCTTCAATATGTATATATATGAGATATTGCAGAGAGAATTTTGTGTCTGTTTACAACAGTTAGTGACTGTTGGTAAACAAAGAAATTACAGAGGAGAGAGAAAACGTTTTAGAGAGAGAAAGGTTGAAGAGATCAATTGGAAGGACATTTGAACGGTGATAAGTGGTTGATTTCCATCTGTGATCTCTTCTCCGATCTCCGCATCCGTTTTCAGATCATACCGAGTCATATTCATCGCCAAACCGAGCAAAGGTATGTATTCGGTTTAAATGCTTCCGCATAAAACTCTTACATTGGTAGCAGAAGGATTCGGTTCTGGAATGAACAAGTTCATAGTAATCATGAATTGAAACCGCTATTGTTAGTCACACTCGTTCATGATGAATTGGAGAAAATGGTTAATGCTTAAATGATTGAAAATGGTGAATTCATGAATATATGATGAAATGAATTGACACTTTGCATAGATGTTTGCCATATAGGCTTGAATGATTCTGGAAAATATCACTTTGAGAACCACAATAGATTGCATGAATTTTGAAAAATAGTGAGAAAACCGGAAATACTTTTTCGTCCATATCTCTCTGTTTATAATTCAGAATTATGTGATTTTAGTTTTCGTGCGTAGGTATTGAAATTATCTTTTGATTGATATATAAAACGCATGATTTGGTTTCGTATTTAGAGAGATATCAGGGTCAAAATTTTCAAACGTTTTTTGCTATTTAACGAGATTGAAGAAGATGATGAACAGTACCCGCAGAATAAAAAATTGAATTAAGTTTTTTTTAATACATGTTTTATTTGTTAATTCATGTATAAAATACTTTGATCAAGTGGGAACTCTGATTACTTTAGAACTTAAAATTTTGCATGGAACAAATTAATTTATTATAACAAAGTTTTGATATGGGTGATGATTGGGAACATAGTGAACTCTCGATCTCATATTAAAGTTGAGTTATTTTATATTAGTTTGTATTCATGGAAAAATTATATGTTATATGTTAAGAGTATGTAAAGAAAGTAATGTCTCTAAGATGTTCAAACAGGTATGTCGTCTGCTTGTAAGAACATCATTGCTGACCTCAACCGATGAGACAAATTGGATGGTGACAATTACGATCCTCGAGGAGCAAGAGGTTAAAGATACTCTTTTCCATCACATGGAAGAGCCTGAGTAGGATACTACGGCTCAACATGAGAAATATCAGCAGGCATATGTTGCCTGGAAAAGAAGAATAGCATCGTTCGCATCACGTTGTTGAGTTGTATGAAAGATGATCTCATGTGTGAATTTGAAGAGTACGAAATTGCGAAAGGCATGTGGGAGGCCTTGAAAGATAAGTTTGGTGCCACATCGGCTACCAAACTTAGGAGACTTAATCAAAATTTTAATGATTATAAGAAGCGCCCAAATCAATCAATGAGGCAGCATCTTCATGTCAAACATGATTAGAGAGCTCAAAAATGCTGGTCAGATCATGTCTAATGAATAGCAAGTCCATGCGGTTCTCCACTCGTTGCCTGAAAGTTGGGACCATAAGAAGATTCAGATGACGCACAATGAAAATGTGAAAACATTTGAAGATATATCACGTCATCTTGAGTTAGAGGACGAGCGCTTAGAGGCTTCTAAATCCTTTAACGAGGCCAAATTTGCGAGTTCAAACTCAGATTTGAAATGCAAGAAAGGTAACATGGGAAACAAGGCTCCCCATCAGTCTGAACTTAAGAGGCCAAAGAAATATGCCAAGCGTGGCAAGAATGGAGGCAAGAAGGATAAAACCAAAATGAAGTGCTACAATTGTAGCTCATTGGGTCACTTTGCTCGTGAATGCACTGAGGCAAAGAAGGTATTATCCTTGGACTCTACATGCAAATATGCTTATGTTTCTAGTTGTGTAATGCTTACAGAATCTCATCTTTCGTGGATTGTAGACTCAGGAGCAACAGACCACGTAGCTAGAAGTCGAGAAGCATTTGTAGAGTACCAACGGGTGCCTAAAGGTACAAGATGGTTGTATGTGGGAAACAACTCCAAAGTTGCTGTTCAGGGTATCGGCACTTGCCAACTACACATGCGTGGCGGAAAAACTCTCATACGACACGATGTCTTGTATGCTCCTGAAATCCGTCGAGACCTGATCTCTGTTTTGGCTTTACTTAAGTTAGGATTTAGTTTGAACTTCCATGACATGTGTTTGCACATTTCTCTAGGGTCTGTGTTCTTTGGTTCTGGTTACGCTTGTGATGGTTTTATTGTAATTGATTGTACTACAAATGTTAATACTATAAGTAATGTTGATAATTGTTTTTCATATGTCACAAGTTCTGAAAATGTTGAAATGAATGTGTGGCATTCTAGACTTGGTCACATTGGAGTCAATCAAATAAATAGATTGGCTAGAAAAGGTCTTCTAGGCTCATTAGCCCGAGTTTATCTTGACACATGTGAACCATGTTTGGCTAGAAAAGCAATTAGAAAACCATTTGGAAAAGCGACTAGAGCTCAATTTCTATTGCAATTAGTTTATTCAGACATATGTGGTCCGATGAATGTGAGGGCGAGGAATGGAGCTTTATTTCATCACTTTTATATATGATTTCACTCGATTCGGGTATATGTAATTTCACTTAAGTCAGAAGCACTAGAGTGCTTTAGACGATATATCACTTTGGTCGAGACTCAGTTGGAAAGGACGATCAAGTGTTTGAGAACGGATCGAGGTCGTGAATACCTATCTGAACAGTTCAAAAGACTGTGTGATGAAAAATGTATTGTCAGACAATTGACTACCCCTTATACACCACAAAAAAATGGTGTAGCGGAAAGAAGAAATCGAACTCTTCTTGAAATGGTTAGGTCTATGATGGCACAAGCTAACCTTCCAATTTCATATTGGGGAGATGCATTACTGACTGATGCCTATATACTTAACATTGTTCCCTCCAAATATGTTACTACTACTCCTTATAAATTATGGACGGGAAGAAAGCCCGACCTAATGCATCTGAGACCTTGGGGGTCTGCAGCATTTGTTCGTGATATCTTTCATCCTCATGGGAAATTGGTTCCTAGAAGAAAGAAGTGTATCATCATAAGATACTCTGAGCATTCTAAAGGTTATGTCTTTATCGGCGAACAATCAGATGAAGTGTAACAGAAATCGAATCACGAGATGTCACGTTCTTGGAAAATGATTTTTCTAGAAGGGGAGAGATTGATAAAGGACTCCATCTCGAAGAGATAGCAGAGACAACTAGTGTTCCTTCTACTAACCAATTTATGGAAGTTGATGAAAGTTCACATGAACTATCACAACTTAGTGGGAGAGAGACATTGGTTGGTGATTCCTCTATGGAGGAAGCAGAAGAGTCTGAACTACGTAGAAATAACCGTGGAAAAGTTCTTAGACGTCGTTTTGAGATTGAAGGGGAAGCTTTTATGGTTGCTCTACATGATAATCAAGAGCCTAGATCAGTTCAAGAGGCTCTCTCTTGCCCAAACTCAGTTGAATGGAATAATGCAATAGGAGAAGAATTAGAATCTATGAAATTTAACCATGTCTGGGACTTGGTTGATCTTCCGCCAGAACGTCGAGCGATCGGAAACAAATGAGTTTTCAAGATCAAACGTAAAGGCGGATGGATCCATAGATAGGTACAAGGCTTGCTTGGTAGCAAAGGGTATAGACTATGAGGAAACTTTTTCACCTGTGGTGAGGTTTGCCTCAATTCGCCTTATTCTAGCTATAGTTGCCAGACTTAGAATTACATCAGATGGACGTTAAGACTGCGTTTCTTAATAGGGAACTAGAAGAAGATATTTACATGCATAAACCTGCTGGGTTTGTTGTAAAAGGCCATGAGCATAAAGTTTATAAGTTTCGATGTTCAATATATGGCCTAAAACAAACTTCTAGGCAATGGTATCTTCGTTTTCTATAAGCTATAACATCTTATGAGTTTACGATGATTAGTGAAGACCATTGTGTCTACGCCAAGAGCACTGGACAATCCTTTGTAATTCTATCTCTTTATGTTGACGACATCTTATTGGCTAGAAACGATATGGAGTTTCTATTAACCGTTAAACAATGGTTATCATCTCATTTCGAGATGAAGGATATGAGAGAAGCTGATTACATACTTGGTGTTAAGATACACCGAGACCGTTCAAGGAAATTACTAGCTCTTTCACAAAAGTCTTACATTCGAACAATCCTTGAAAGGTTTAAGATGCTTGACTGTAATCCCATTGAAACCCCAATCGCAAAAGGTAAAGGCCTTAGCCGTAATATGTGCCCTAAGACCAATGGTGAGAAAAGAGAGACGGATAGAGTCCCATACTCTAGTGTTATAGGCAGTTTGATGTATGCCATGATGTGCACCCGACCAGATATTTGTTATGCGGTTGGCTTGGTAAGTCGTTACCAGTCAAATCCCGGGAAGAAACATTGGATGGCAGTGAAGAGGGTCCTCAGATACTTGAAGGGGACAACGTACTATTCTTTGTGTTATCAAGGAAGTGATTTACGCTTGACGGGTTATACAGATGCCGATTGGGCTGGTGATCTGGATGAGCGTAGGTCGACTTCAAGATATGTTTTCCTACTCAGTGATGGTGCCTTTACTTGAAGTAGCAAAAAGCAATCTTGTACAGCTTTATCCACGATGGAAGCTGAGTTCATTGCATGTTCAGCATCAGGTCAAGAGGTTGTATGGCTAAAGAGGTTCTTAGAGAGCTTACAAGTCAGAACAGAGGGTTCGTGTCCTGTGACTATTCATTGTGATAGTCAAGCTTGTATCGCTTACATGAAAGATCTCAAGTATCATGGGAGGACAAAGCACATTGAAATTAAGAATAATTTTGTTAGAGACATTGTGGCAAAGAAAGAAGTGGTCCTTAAGTACATATCTACGCATAGGATGGTCGCTTATCCATTTACTAAGCCCATCCTAGAGATGTGTTCCTTGCACATGTTCGAGCGTTAGGTTTTCATAGAGTTTGATCTATGTACTAATGGAGCTTTGCTATTTGACATTGTATTTATGTTTGATATTTAATACATATCTAAGGATATTTCAAACAATTTACAATGGTCGCTTTTAGATTGCATACTTACATATAAATTTTGAGAAGAGTCCCCAAGTTAGAGATTGGTTCATTCACATGAACAATCGTCTTAGAATTCTTTGTGCAAGACTAAGACGAGACGTGATAAGCTTGGCACTAGTGGGAGCTTGCCTCGTAATGCTTATCAATGTCGCCTTAATAGGAAGTTAAGATGAGATATGCTATTAAAATCTCGATCATGATTGTCCCAGAATCATGAATACTTGGCATAGCTGGATAAGTACATAATCAGGCGCTAGAAAGTGAGCTGGTGGTAGCTTGATCCATATAGCGGTGTTTGGTTTATCCAATGGACTATACTCTTAAAAGAAGAGTTAATCGCTATAGCATGTGAGTCATACCACATGTGCTAATACAGCCATATAAGAAGCAAGTGATTTTTTTTATAATCCCTATCTCTTGCAATGTGAGTTCCTATAAACCTGTTTATGGTTCCAAGGTTACCCTTGAACCTTCGCCTATGTTTTGAAGGGATGAGCTAATGTTTGCTACTTTAATATGTTTTTCGACGGTGATGAAATAATTAGCCTTATGAAACATGCTAGGAAAGCAGTTAGTTCAGATCCGATAGACATGAGAAAGGAAGGGAAAACTATTTGCTTTTATATTGACATATGTGTTTGCTGGCCAGCCACTATATCACTCAATTGGAGTTTGTATATAGTGAACACATGATGTAAGAAAAGGTCCAACATATGCTTTAGGGATAAGATATGTTATGCCTGATATAAAAGGCAAATGAGTTTGGGGAATAGCGAGACATGCTGAAATTCAAATATTTTTCTTAGGGTTGTAGCTTGTATGTATCCCTAACAGGTGCATAGTTTAGCTCCCAAGTGCAGGTGTATTCGCAAGGGTCGCACGGTTCATTTGCCGTATGATTTCCAATTTACGATTCTCAAGCTTAATGTCTAATATTTCTTCAATGCTTATTATGCTCCATATCATGTGCGAGTGTGAGATATTGGTTTATGGTCGGTTTGCTGATAACACCGTATTTTGACCACTTTTATGGATCGTTTTGAAATACTTTTTCTATGTTTTTAATTGCTTTCAAGTACTTTTATTACGTTTTTCTAGTATTTGTAGTTTCAAGACTCTTTTCAGAAAATTTAGGGAAAAGCTTAATAAAATGGATAGAAGACCAGATTTCAGCTCAGAGTCAAACCGTCAGAAGTTCACCCCCGATTGAAGGCCTTCTCACCGTCTGATCCAGCTAAAATTTGGAGATCTTAAAGATGGAAGTATCACCTTTCCAGCACACTTTACATCTTGGCAATCCAACAGTTCAATCAAAAGATACGCAAAGAGCAAGATGTCCCGTAAACAGCCGTCAAGCGTTTCCACCCACGGTCAACAGACCATTCCCCGCGGTCACAAGCTCCCCAACCGCGGCCAGCCATCCATTCCCTGCGGTCACGCACATCTCGACCGCGGCCAGCTAACTCCGAACCCGAAGGCCCATTTCTGAAGCCCAAAATGATTCCCTCATTTGGAGAAACCCTAAGTGACGCCCAGAGATGTCTTAAGCACTATAAATACATGTTTTAGGAACCCTAATCATCATCAACCTTTTACACCAGCTTGTTTTCTTATTGTTTTTACTTTAGCTTTTAGGGAGAGAGAGATCTATCTTTTGAACCCTTGTTCTTTCTTTTTCAATTTCGATTTCTGAACTACTTTTTAATACTATGTTTTTGATTTCGTTTATCATGTCTGAGTAGTTTTATTGTTGGGTCTAAGGGATTTTCGATGGGGATATATATGTTCGATGAGGATTCCATGAGCTTTTGAGCAGAATTTTAGAACTTTTTCTTCTGAATTCGTTTTTACTGCATGAGTGTAGCGTCATGAACTACAATCTGATCCAGATGCTTGGTGAGACGAAAGTGTTCATCCGGTGTCAGATCTAGTTTGGGAGAGCAAAACAAACATAGGACTGGAAACCTACCAATGGGCGATTTGTGAATGCTGACGAGTCTTAAACATAATGCACCTCTTCTTTTCCAGGGCCAGAGTGGAAACCTACTGGTCAGGGTTGAGAGAGATAGTTGTCTATGATCACGACAGTGTCGTATTCATACGTCCGTGACTCCAGTTCAAAAAGTTTAAGCTAAGATCTTATCAAATTTACTCTCTAGCAATGTTTTGAATCGTTCGTACCCCTGAGAAAACTACCCTGAACCCCAGCGATCTCTTTCTTATAGATTTACACCGATTTTTATTCAATCTTTAGTCTAGTTTATTTACTCTTTCAATCGATTTTCACTTAGCAATTAAGTCTAGCCGTTTTTCTCGTTTTTACTGATATGTCTATATTTTACATCATTTAGAGTGCATTTTAGAGTCCTCATCATATGTTTTCCCATGTAAATTGAGTCTTTAGGCATGAAAATAGGATTTAGGACTTGCATTAGGTCCCAAAGAGTTTTGCATGTTTTGAAGTCTTTATCAGGTGCTTTGGAAGTCATTTGGAGCTTAAGAAGAGGAGCAGAGAAGAAAACGGTGAAGAAAAAGGTCAAAAATGGTGAAAATCGCTTGGAGGAATTTCTCGGCCAAATCGCGTACTGGCCGGACAGAAACCTCGGTCAAAAAGTTTACCGATCGCTCATTACCGGCCAAAATCCTTACCGATCGACCAAAATCAGCTTGGGTCGAGTATCGGGTGCAAAATACCACGGGTTGAGTTTTTGGCCGAGGCGAGAGAAATTTACGACCAAAAAGCTTACCGCGGTACCCAACCCTCGGTCATTTTCCTTACCGCGGGAAGCTTTTCTCGACCAAAATTTGTCCTTGTCCGCACATTTCAAAGATCAGCAATCCGGGGAACCTTCCGGTCCGAATCAGTTGGCGGGGTCTTCATCAAAGTTGGAGACAATCAAGCAAAGATCCTAGAACGATCGGAATTATCCAATTCGGACCAGTGGAGAGAAAGATATAGCTTCTGGAAGATGCACCAGCATTACGCGCATCCGAGAACCAAACGGCGGAGTCCAAAGATCACGGCGGACGGAGCCCTTCCGGACCGAATTAGCTTGCCCGGTCTTCATAAAAGTTTGAGATCTATGGAAGAAATTCTCAGAACAGTTTGAATCGCTTAGTTTGGAGCAGTGGTTTGAAAGATAAAGTCTCCAGAGTTCACATCGGTCCAAAAAGCCTGTTTTCCGGTGATTTCAATACGGTGCAAAGATGTGAAATCCAGGAAGCCTTCCACTTCCCAAGCTCCGATGGTTTCTTCACCAAAGTTCGAGCTCGTTGAGTCATCTTGACTGTGGAACTGGTCCCAGAGAAATTGGAGTCGTGTGCTGAAAGTTATCGCTTCCGGAAGGTGACATGGTCGATACAAGCCTAAATGAGTTGCGACACGCGCTAAGTGTTTTCACAAGCCTCGGTATCTTTACCTCGGCATCACTCAAGTCGAGACTCATATCTTGGAAGTATTTTGGACCAGACCTCGTCCCAAAGCCTTGGCATGATTAGATCGAGGCATGCATACGTAAGAACTGAAGCTGGAAACGACTAAGTGTTGAGAGTACCCCTCGGTGTAATGACCTCGGCGTGCATGTCAGACTGTGTTCTCCCAAACACCTCGACATCATGACCCCTCGACATTTTATCCCGAGGTCCCTTGTCACGAACCCAGAATCAAGAACAGAATGGCTTAAGAACACACACGTGAGGATAGATCAAAGACTAGGGTTCATGCATGTTCTTGGCGTGTTCTTCACGAGATCTTCATTTGGATCCAGACTCATGTGCACTCCTCGACATGAAGACCTCGGCTTCACTCTCCGACACACCGTGGCACTCACCCATCAACCCAAGAAAGCGGTTCAGTACCCGGTTTGTTCCGGGCTGACCCGCGACACTTTCCCTTTGCTATAAATACATTTTAGGACCAAAAACCTAATCATCTTATCTCTTATCTGTTTTTAGCTTTAAGAACTTGCCTCTTTTGTGAAACTGGATTAATCTAATCCGATATCTCGTTTTTGCATCAGAATCTCGTTCTTTCTTTATTTCTTTTATCATCCAAACATCAAACTCCTTATCATGACTAGCTACACGTCTTGCAAAGGACTTAGTGAGCTCGTTATGATCAGTGAGTAGTCGTTTAAGCGACTTTAGATAAGTAGATTAGGGTGCTTTCAAGGTGGATTAATGGGTTTAGGTGTCTAGTCTTGCATGTTTCATTCCTTAACCGACGAGATCTCTAGGCTGGATCCAAGCACATCACTTGAGGTTCAGATCTGAGACATATCTCGGATCAAAAGTGTTTGTAGAAATGTCTGAACCACTCGGTTAAGGGTTTAAGAGTCTTTCATCGCGAGAGTGATAGTTTGTTCTCTTAAATGACATATTTGAACTGAATCTTATTGCTGATTGATTCGTGCTTCTCAAAAGATATTTTGGTATGAAGGAGGATCAGTTTAGATGTTTAATACTTTCATGAGAAGATTAACATGCCTTGAGTTCAAAGTTAAATGAAACCGCTTGATAAAATGATTCATTAGCCCATTAGTTTAGCTTGGAAGTACCCGAGTCGATTATCTTGTCTAAAGTCTCTGCCTTTATCATTCATTATAATCATCTGAATCGTTTATTTGTCATTTGCATCTTAGCTTTGTTCAAATCTCATCATTTGCTTTACTTTTATGCTCATTCGCTTGATACTTAGCCTAGTAAAAACCTTTACTATTCTCTCTTGACTTAATGAACAAATGACATAGATAGTGTCTCGTTTACAAGCTTGGATTGACACCCCTTTGTACTACTCTGACAGGGGATTGATAACCCTTATTAAGGCTTAAAAACCTTTAGTTATCATTTACTCGTTTTCATTAAGTTTAGTTATTAGGTCATTTTAATTCCCGTATTTTCTCTCTAAGATTCGCTTTTACGTTTTAAACACACCACCAAAACCCTCATAAAACTCGTCTGGTTCTAGACTTCCTTACTTTATATTTCTTTCGAAGGCTTTTGCAGGAAAGATCCTCCTTCCCTGTGGATTCGATCCCTAAGTACTACAATCGATCAGTTGTGCACTTGCGGCTATTGATTTCATTTAGGGTAAAACTTGACACCCTCACCACGACACGCTTCAAGTTTTTGTCGCCGTTGCCGGGGAAGGCACGCGTTTTCTTTTCTGCAAAACCCTAAGAAACGTTGGTAAATCGACTTTAGAACCCTTTTTCTGCATATTTCCATTTTTTGGTTATTTTGTTTCCATTTCAGAAGATTTGGATACTATAAATCGAAATCCCTACTATGAGGAAGGTTTTTACAACACTCCTCAAGCCACCAGACGCAGAGAGAAGCAATACCTACGCGATCTCTACGAAGAAATTCAAACCGAAGACTACAGAACGTTCCAGAACGAGCCCTACGTACCTCCAATGGCAAACCCTAGACATCATGTTCGTCGTCTGCCTCACCAAGATGAAAACGTCCAGCTCAGTCACCGATTGAGTCGACTAGAGACGGTGGTCATGCACTTAATCGCCGTTCAAGCCACATCAAGAGCCGCACTTCACGAGAAAATTGACAACATGTCAACTCACTTTAACAAAAAGCTTGAAGATCTTTCTGCTCAAGTTAAAACCATCGAGACTCAAGCAAACAAGGATAATGAAACTATCAAGGAGAGGATGGAAGCAGTCGAAGTAAGAGTTGGAGAGAACGAAGTTAGCATTCGCAAAGCCAGTGGAAACATCCGCACCTTAGAGGTCAAGCTCGATGAAGCAGAAGAAACTATTAACGACCATAACAACCAAACCTACTCCTACGTGGAAGAGATTTGGGATGGAGTACACAAGGTTCAAGACAAAGCAGAAGAAATCGACTCAACCGTGGATAAAGTAGTCTATGCCCTTGATGAAGTCGAAGAGAAGGTCGAAAAGCTTATGCAAGGACGTGAAACGAATGGTTCGACGCTTCCCATCAAAGATCTTGAACTAAAAGAAGAGGAAACAGAGTTGGAAGATCCAGAAATCAGTTTAGATGGCAAAGGAGAAGATGAAACAGCTGAACCATCTCGGAGTCTCTCTCCCGCGGTTGCAACTCCCGCAACCGCGGCCAACCACCCTCCAGCCGCGGTCGTGAGCCTCCTACCCGCGGCAAACCACTCTCTACCCGCGGTCGTGCAGCCTCCACCCGCGGCAAATAGGCGGTCACATTCGTTTCAGCCCTTTTCTATTCTTACAGGTCAATGTTCATTTGATACATCTGGTGGGACGGTCAAAACTCTTTTTCATGAGCAAACGGTGTACGCCATCAGCTCCAAAACATCTCAAGAAGAAAATGAGGTACTTCCCTGCAACATAGTTTTAGCATATGAGGATGAATATGAAGGGCAATACCTCGAAGATGAAGACCATCGTCTGTTCATAGAAAGAGGCAATCCAGACAAAATGGTGGAATTAGGAGCACCAATCTCCAGGGAAAGACTCATTGAATTCAACAAGTTTGTGAAATCGATCCCTCTTTACACAGGTTTCGATGATATATGGCATCTTGGTTGTTTGCAAGTTTTCTTTAGGTACAGCAAGGAGACAAAAGAGGACATCAGAACCTATTTTGGGAGGGCCAGACGCCTGACTTTTCCCAGGACATCACCTGATGCTGCAATTTATTCAATCCACCTTCAAAGACCCGAAGACTGCAGCCACTACACCAACAAAATCAGCAAAGAGAAGCTCGACGAATTCAATGATGTAGTCCAAAATTTGCCTGAAGGAATCACCTTTGCCAGAGCTTGCAAGGACTTCATGATAGGCCATTACTTCTGTGAGAGCAAGGAATCAATCCCTGAGATAGAAGACTTTCAATCATGCCAGAAGAGGTAAACCTGTTCGAACACTTCACAAAATTGAAGGTGTAGGTCAGTTTCTCATCTCTTGTTCTATCAGAGGAGAAATGCTTAAAAACGTGCTTTGTGATTCTGGAGCTTGTCTTAACATGATGTCCAAGGCAATTGCTTTGAAACTTGGTATTAAGCACCTGCGCAGGACTAGAGCAAGAATTAGTCTAGCTGATGATTCCAATGCAACGCCTCAAGGAATAGCTCATGAAATTTCTTTGAGAATAGGAGATTGCATCGTGCCTGTTGACTTCTACGTTTTCGAAACGAGAGACACAACACATTCAGTGATTCTCGGATGGTCCTTTCTAGTAACTTCCGGAGCTATAATGGACTGGCCAAACCGGAGGATTTCGTTTGCTAATATCGACAAAGATGTCTTCACAGAAGCTGTCCCATACAACAGCAAAGCAGGAAAACGTTCTGCAACAGAAGAGTTTGAAGAAGAACTTTGGAGTGACGAAGAACCTGCTAGGCAAAGCAAGGAGATGTCGAAAAAGACTTGTCTCAGGACAAGGTCTTCTTCATTGGACTAAGCCACATCCAACACCAAAAGTCGAGCTAAACGACTTAAAACAGAAGCGCTTAATGGGAGGCAACCCATTTAGGTATTGTTTTCTTTAGGATTTTTCTTTCTTTTTCTTTTGATCTTTTTCTTTTTCTTAGTTTCAGGTGTTTCTTATAAAACAAAAAGCCAAAAAAATAAATAAAAAAAACCGAAAAGACCAAAAAAAAGGATGGTCCCTGACTGCTTGGCCCAGCAGGAACCAGGAAACATGCCGCGATATAAGCCCATGCGGTCGCAGATGCTCTGACCGCAGGAAACGCATGATCAACCGCGGCCGCGTCTTCCTGACCGCGGCCGAAAGCCACTTCACCGCAGTCGCATGGCTCCTGACCGCGGTGAATGGTCGTTGAGATCAAACCCGACCCCTAACCACCCACTTCACCTCATTCCACCTCACCAATCCCCATTCCACCTCATTCATTTCTTCCCACCACCTTCATCACCACCTATCACCTTCCCAAACCTCTTTGAAAGAATCCGGTCTATCACCACTGGCATCCCGGATCCAGGTAAGTTCTCTTTGGCCTTACCAATTCGATTATCTATGCATTTTTCTCATCCAATCTTGACTTTTTCACACTGAGGACAGTGTGATTTAAGTCTGGGGTAGGATTTCATCCCTTTCTAACCACTTTTCTTTCTTGAGTCTTGCATTATCTACATTTTTTGCATTTTCCTTAAAGTTTTTCAAAATCGGTTTTCAAAACAAAATACGTTTTAAAAGGAAATGGTGAACATGAATCAATGATAGTTGACTGTGTGCTTTTAGACTGTTCCTAGTGACATGCTCATTCATGATTTAGGACTAGACTAGGCGGTAGCTAAGCACATTTGAAACGAAGTACCCCAGAGGAATTTGAATGATTTCGATTTAGATGAAGGAATACACTAGCTCTGTTTTATTTGGACTTAATTTGGACTTAATTTTCTCATTGAAGCATTAGACCAGGGAAACGAATCATACATTCAGGACTCCTTTATCCTTTTACCACTCTCTGTTGATCCTGAATGGCTAGTTCATCTTTAGCTAGTTCCCCACCTTAACCAATCCTCTTTCAAACAACATGCACTCTTGTTTTATATTGTCTTATATTCAGATAAGTGCAAAAACGTTGGAGAGAAAGAGGAACAACGCAGTTTTCAGTCACCAAGGACAGAGACCTGCAACTTGCCGAAAAAGTTCCCGGAAGGATTCAACACAAGAGGAAGCTCAGTTTGCCTTAGAAAAATCTCAAATTTTGGTACAATCTCGTCCTCTAGTCTCTCTCTCTTTAAAAAGCATTTTCTTTATAAAAAAAAATCCGAAAATAAGAAAAGAAAGAAAATAAAAGCCTTAGAGAGTCTAGAGAGGTCGAATTTTAAGTTACAAGGCAATTGAAGTTCGATTTTATGAGTTTTGGAGACCATTTTCTGATTCCCGGAAAGAATCTAAGTCTGGGGGAATAGCTGTTTACAACAAAGGATGAAGGATTATGCAACAACATTTGGCAAGAAGAAGTGACTGAAAATTGCGGTCCTCAACAGGTCCTTATCTCTCTTGCGGTTTTGCATATTATCTTGCATCCTTCAGATTCATCAGGTAACTCGAAACACTTTAACACCACCACTTAAACAGCCCTTTAATGCCAAACGCCCTCTACCCTGGATGATGTCTTTAATGAGAACTCACTATTGAACTTAATGAATGTAGAGAGCTAGTTGACTAGAATCGAGATTTAGATTGTTTAAGTTTTGCATGACGGAAAAATTGGACTAGTATCTCTTGTGTATTGGTGAGAATTTTCTAGACTAAGTTGTGGATTGATGCACGATCTTTGGTCCTAGTTTAGGAGTTCATGTCTCTGAGATTTGTACATTCCCTATTTTGTTTTCACTTAACCAGTTTAGACTTTTGCTTTGTTTGAGGACAAACAAAGGTTTAAGTCTGGGAGAGTTGATAACACCGTATTTTGACCACTTTTATGGATCGTTTTGAAATACTTTTTCTATGTTTTTAATTGCTTTCAAGTATTTTTATTACGTTTTTCTAGTATTTGTAGTTCCAAGACTCTTTTCAGGAAACTTAGGGAAAAGCTTAACAAAATGGATAGAAGACCAGATTTCAGCTCAGAGTCAAACCGTCAGAAGTTCACCCCCGATTGAAGGCCTTCTCACCGTCCGATCCAGCTCAAATTTGGAGATCTTAAAGATGGAAGTATCAGCTTTCCAGCAAACTTTACAGCTTGGCAATCCAACGGTTCAATCAAAAGATACGCGACGAGCAAGATGTCCCGTAAACCAGCTGGCAAGCGTTTCCACCCGCGGCCAACAGACCATTCTCTGCGATCACAAGCTCCCCGACCGCGGCCAGCCATCCATTCCCTGCGGTCACGCACATCCCGACTGCGGCCAGCTAACTCCGAACCCGAAGGCCCATTTCTGAAACCCAAAATGATTCCCTCATTTGGAGACACCCTAAATGGCGCCGAGAGATGTCTTAAGCACTATAAATACATGTTTTAGGATCCTAATCATCATCACCCTTTTACACCAGCTTGTTTTCTTATTGTTTTTACTTTAGCTTTTAGGGAGAGAGAGATCTATCTCTTGAACCCTTGTTCTTTCTTTTTCAATTTCGGTTTCTATACTACTTTTTAATACTATGTTTTTGATTTCGTTTATCATGTCTGAGTAGTTTTATTGTTGGGTCTAAGGGATTTTCGATGGGGATATATATTTTCAATAAGGATTCCATGAGCTTTTGAGCCGAATCTTAGAACTTTTTCTTCTGAATTCGTTTTTACTGCATGGGAGTAGCGTCATGAACTACAATCTGATCCAGATGCTTGGTGAGACGAAAGTGTTCATCCGGTGTCAGGTCTAGTTTGGGAGAGCAAAACAAACATAGGACTGGAAACCTACCTATGAGCGATTTGTGAATGCTGATGAGTCTTAAACATAATGCACATTTTCTTTTCCAGGGCCAGAGTGGAAACTTACTGGTCAGGGTTGAGAGAGATAGTTGTCTATGATCACGACAGTGGCGTATTCATACGTCGGTGACTCCAGTTCAAAAAGTTTAAGCTAAGATCTTATCAAATTTACTCTCTAGCAATGTTTTGAATCGTTCGTACCCCTGAGAAAACTTCCCTGAACCCCAGCGCTTTCTTTCTTATAGATTTACACCAATTTTCATTCAGTCTTTAGTCTAGTTTCTTTACTCTTTCAATCGATTTTCACTTAGCAATTAGGTCTAGCCGTTTTTCTCGTTTTTACTCGTTTTCATTAAGTTTAGTTATTAGGTCATTTTAATTCCCGTATTTTCTCTTTAAGATTCATTTTTACGTTTTAAACACACCACCAAAACCCTCACAAAACTCGCCTGGTTCTGGACTTCCTTACTTTATATTTTTTTCGAAAGCTTTTGCAGGAAAGATCCTCCTTCCATGTAGATTCGATCCCTAAGTACTACAATCGATCAGCTGTGCACTTGCGGCTATTGATTTCATTTAGGGTAAAACTTGACACCCTCACCACGACACGCATCATTTGTGCCCATGATTTGGCAGCATATCGAACTGGTTTGATTAAACCAGTAGTTATGAGAAATTGGTTCTTATAGCTTCCATATATGAAGAGTTGTGACTCTTCAAATTGTGTCTCTTCAATATGTATATATATATGAGACATTGCAGAAAGAATTTTGTGTCTGTTTACAACAGTTTGTGATTGTTGGTAAACAAAGAAATTACAGAGGAGAGAGAAAACGTTTGAGAGAGAGAAAGCTTGAAGAGATCAATTGGAAGGGCATTTGGACGGTGATAAGTGGTTGATTTCCAAATGTGATCTCTTCCCCGATCTCTGTGTCCATTTTCAGATCATACTGAGTCATATTCATCGCTAAACCGGACAAAAGTATGTGTTCGATTTAAACGCTTCCACATAAAATTCGTACATATCCTATAAGATACACAATCATAGAAACACAAACCAAGACTACTCGAAAATGAATTTGTACATAACTAAAAGACACAAACACTAAATTAAGAGAAAAGACGAAGAGGATGATTGATCTTGTAGATGAATATAATGATACGTAAGGTTTGATTTATGCATTAAGGCTAGGGTTTCTTATGATATAATATATATATATATATATATATATACATATTTTTAATTTTTTAATTGTCGATTAACATTATAACAATTTGTGGCGAGTCATCAAAAACACAAGAAACATTAGGGTTTTGGTCGAATCTAGAAGCCAATCGGTATAGTCGAAATGGTTTTATAATTAACTTCCAAGAACGGTTTTTTGGAACATCAACGATGGAATGGAACAATAACGAATTTGTGAAAAAAAAAAAAGTTGGATGAAGATTCAAACCAACTAATATGACTTATTTAACACCGGTTTGTTTTAAGCGAATTTAACATGTCAACAGAGCAGAACGAATGAGAGTTCGACATATGAGATTGCAAATTATTAACAAAAGTAAGAAAATATTTTTTGTAATTGAAACTCATTATATAGCCGACACATAAACAAAAGTCTCTGAAACTCATTGTAAAGCTGACACATCAGCTTTTCACTACACAAATAAATATATACTAGGTGTTTAGCCCGCACCTTGTGCGGGCGGAAATGTTTCATTGAAAAATACTTATTCAAAATCGTTAATTTATTCGAAAGACTTGCTCAAAATCGCGTTGCGCGGGCGGGAACATCATTTTTTCTTTCAATTTCTTTTCGTCTTGTTCTTTCGATTTTTTTTCTTCCTATTGTTCTTTATATAGTCTGTATTTTCTAATTTCTTATTCTTCTACATAAAATATTAAATAAACAGACTTTTTCTTTGTGTTTTTCTTCTTATTTTAGTTTTATTCCTTCTTCGTATTTTCTTCTACTATTTATTTTTGGAAGTTTGGAAGTTTTCTATATTTTCACATCTTTTATAGGCTTGACTATCTTTGTATAAACAATCAGTTTCAAAAAATCTTGCGGAGTAAAGCACAAAGATAACATAGACACATATTATCCGAGTATTCTAATATGAACTCTCCTCTTAAAACGAAGATGAAATATAGTTTGGAAGCTGAAACGAAGTCACTCTTAAAGTTGTTATTCTTTATTGCCTAAAAATAATCCCAAAATTATATATAAATCAAACAATTAAAACATGTTTTAATT
The DNA here is from genome assembly GCF_000478725.1 of Eutrema salsugineum. Lineage (NCBI taxonomy): Eukaryota > Viridiplantae > Streptophyta > Magnoliopsida > Brassicales > Brassicaceae > Eutrema > Eutrema salsugineum. The sequence continues at coordinate 868,145 of NW_006256612.1, forward strand.
TTTAATCATAAAAATTAGAACTGTATTCACTTCTTATATTTATTTGAAAGAATAATCTTCACATAAGAAATTATTTATTATTTGAGACATATATTCTTCCAATTATTTTCTTAAAATATATTAGATTCTTAAACAATTATACTTAATGAGATGACTCTCTCATAGGAATTACTCACTTTCCCTTTGGTCGTTATGTAAGGTACCTACTGGTATAATCTTGACTATTTTCTGGTTTTTGAAACTTTACCAATGTACTCTGTTATTGATATTTACATAATGAGATTATTTTTTCTATAAGGCGTTGAAAGAAGTAAAAATCTTTTAATTAGTGGAGTGATGCTATAGGTTTTTTTAGGGGAAAAATATATTCTTTATTTATCTTAACCAATAGCTTCTCAATACTATAACCTTACAATTTTTCACATGTCCCTCCGAATTATAAACCGAATACTTGGTATGATTCTTAATTTGGAAAATACCACTTGCAATAAACCATACGGTTTTTTGCACCATTAATATAAATCTGAAGCTGAAAGATCTCGCACTTACCACTTGGATCTTTCTTAGACCCTTGTCAACCTTTGTCATTTGAAAGAAGATCTAGAGTCTGTTGTTGATTTGTGCTCTCATTGTGTTCCACATCAGCAATACCATTCTCCAAAGCTTTCACGTGTTTTTCGAAGTAGGTTTGGTTACTTTAGTCAAACGAAATCATTGAAACTTTTGGATGGTTTATTAGTTCAGGAGACAAACTGTTCCAACTACATCTCTGCACACTGATTAAGCCTCTCCAAACCAGCTCGAGCTTCCCCTTGCAAATACTTGAAAAAGTTGTGTCTTTGCATGTTCATGATGAGCAAGGTAGTATCCATATGCAAATGTCCATTTCAAGACCCTCCTACATTCCATTATCTAATCGTAAAATCAACCACATAAATACCTTGATCCGTTTAAAAAAAATGTTGTAACAAAAGTCTCACTGAAAGTCTCATTACTAATATTCCTAAATTAGCATGATTGTAAGATTTTACCAATAACAGTTTTTAGTGAAATCACACTTTCTGTTCAACGATTCCACAAGATTTAACATGAAAAATATAATTTTAAAACCCTGATTGGTCTAGTTTTGTTTAAATTTAATCAATAATTTCTCATTTATATTCCATTATGCATGATCCTGGTTCATCTTGAATAACCATGTATTTCGAACGACCAAGAAAGTCTGGTTGGGGCAAGAATCATGGGCTCATCGAAATCTTTATTCCAACGATTTCTTCAGCTTTTACTATAATTAGAGTGAAGAAGCAGAGCGATCAATTCGACTTGGCTTATAGAGAGAACAGTAGAAACTCGTTCAATATGATCTCTTTTATGCTTGTGAATATTTTGTTTTGTTTTGCTACAATTTTATGCTTGTGAATATATTCTTCACTATAACTGGACATCACAATTTACAACGCTAAAATCAGTATGATTAACATCACTTTGATTCCTCAAAATTTAACTGAGATGAATAAACCATAAACATGAAATCCAAACAGAATCTCAAGTCCGAAGCAAAATTATTTTTGGATAAACCAGTCACATTCCAAAAACAGAAACAAAGTTGACACTACAAGAAAGAGGAGCTTTTCCGTCGAATTATTTACGACGATTTGTAGTCGTCGTAAATTTACGACGACATTACGTCATATTTACGACGATCAAAAATTTTGTCGTAAATTCGACGTAAAATATTACCCTCGTAAAATCGTCGTAATGTTACGACGATATTACGACGAATAAAGAACGAATTTTATTTCGTCGTAATGTTGTCGTAAAATTTACATCGATAATACGACGAATTGTCCTCTATCTTTTAATTGACGTAAAATCGATGTAAATGTGATGTAAATTTTATTTCGACGTAAATTTGATGTAAATATGCAATGGTAATATGTTGGTAACCAAACAAAAAATTCTATATATACCCTTTCTTCTCTCATTATTCCATCAACCCAAAAAAACATATAAAGACACAAATTTTTTGAGTCTTTGAATGTTTAAGTAAAAGTTTTAGTAGTTGAAATTTATATCAAATTTCAAAAACAAAAAGTCAAATATTTGTTTTTGAAATGTCTATATACGATCTACGAAAGTGGATGTATACGCCCAAAAATGGTGATTGGTCGTTGACTGAAGACTTCAAAAACGGATTGGAAATATTCATGTACCAAGTCGGCCTTATGCAAACTGTAATTGAAAGCGGCAAAATGTATTGTCCTTGTGTGAAATGCAATAATAGAAAACATATTCCTATTGACACTGTCTGGCAGCATTTATTGAATAGAGGGTTCATGCCCTAATACTTTATTTGGTATCAGCATGGAGAGGGATATGGTCAAAATAGTGGTCAGATGGCTGCACGGAGTAGTAGTAATCATCAAGAACATGGGGATTTTGAAGCGTCAAATGATTATCAGAGTAGTCAAGTTCAGGGTGAAGATCATGATAGGATGCATGAAATGGTTACTGATGCATTTCATGAAACACATGCTGATACTGTTGAGGAGCCCAATGCAGATGCGAAACGCTTTTATGATATGTTAAACGCAGCAAAACAGCCTCTGTACGAGGGATGTAGGGAAGGTTTATCAAAATTATCATTGGCAGCTCGGATGATGACAATAAAAACTGATCACAATCTATCTGAAGTTTGCATGAACGATTGAGCAGATCTTATTAAAGAGTATTTGCCAGATGATAATTTGGCTGCTGAAACGTATTACGAAATTCAGAAGCTGGTTTTTAGTCTTGGATTGCCTTCTGAGATGATTGATTTTTGCGTTGATAATTGTATGCTTTTTTTGGAGAGATGATGAGAAGCTTGAAGAATGTCGTTTCTGCCAAAAGCCAAGATATAGACCGCAAATTGCTGGGCGTAAGAAGATTCCTTACCAACGAATGTGGTATCTTCCTATCACTGATAGGTTAAAAAGACTATATCAATCTGAACGGACAGCTGCGTCGATGAGATGGCATGCAGAACATTCACAAACAGATGGCAAAATGACTCACCCGTCTGACGGGAAATCTTGGAAACATTTTAACACCGTACATCCAGACTTTGCTAGGTCTAAGCGAAATGTTTATCTTGGTCTTTGCACTGACGGGTTTAGTCCATTTGGTATGTCTGGTAGGCAATATTCATTATGGCTTGTGATTCTTACGCCATATAACCTTCCTCCAGATATGTGCATACAAAGAGAGTTTTTGTTTCTAAGTATATTAGTCCCTGGTCCAAATCACCCGAAGCGGGCCCTTGATGTGTTTTTGCAACCACTCATACATGAGTTAAACCAGTTGTGGCATGTTGGAGTACGAACATATGACTGTTCGAGTGGTAAAATTTTACGATGCGAGCGGTGCTTATGTGGACAATAAGCGATTTCCCGGCATACGGAATGCTATCAGGTTGGACAACACATGGGAGGTTATCATGTCCTTATTGTCTTCATAGGACTGATGCATTTCAGCTTAAACATGGTAGGAAAACCTGTTGGTTTGATTGCCACCGTCGGTTTTTACCACCAAACCATCAATATAGAAGAAATAGGCGTTTGTTTATAAAGAACAAATTGGTTCGTCTCCCTCCACCAGTGTACCTAAATGGAGTAGAGCTTGAAGCGCAAATAGATCATTGGGGTGGACTTGAAACGGTACCCCGAGGAGGAAATTGGCACACTCCTGCGAATATGCCTGAAGGATATGGGGTTCATCATAATTGGCACAAGAAAAGTATATTTTGGGATCTGCCTTACTGGAAAGATCATTTGCTTAGACATAATCTTGATGTTATGCACATTGAGAATAATTTTTTCGATAACATCATGCATACTGTTTTGAACGTCCAAGGAAGAACCAAAGACAGCGTTAAATCACGGATGGACTTACCCGATATATGTAACAGAATTGAGTTGCATATGGTGAGTAATGGGAAAGCACCAGTTCCTGTATTTCGGTTGGGTGCTGAACAAAAAACAGCATTGTTTAATTGGGTATCATCAGCCGTGAAATTTCCTGATGGATATGTATCTAATCAGGCTAAATCTGTGGATAAAGGACAAAAGTTTTCAGGGATGAAAAGTCATGATTGTCATGTGTTTATGCAACGGTTACTTCCTTTTGCGTTTGCTGAACTCCTACCGGGACATGTCCATGAGGCACTAGGAGGCATTAGAGCTTTCTTTCGTGATCTAAGTACAAGGACATTATCAGAAGATATGTGGTTTATGTTACGACGACTTTACGACGAATGGGTGTGATTCGTCGTAAAATCGTCGTAACATACCATCGAGTTTACGACGAAATGTAACCCCTAAATCTTTTAATCAATCTTTTCTAGGGTTCAGGGGGGATTTAGATGAAGAGAATGATATGGCTTACCATCTCATAAGGTAAAACAACTTTCTAAACAAAAAAAAAAACAATTTTCAAAATTTGACATATATGTGTTTATCAAGTAATATTAAGGTGTTATCTTAGATCTAAGGATTTCATCAGTTAAGATGTAAGGATTTATCTTAGATCTTACCAAATTCTTCATTAAGTTATGTAAACATGCTAGAAAGTTATACAGACCACATTTATCATGTATAGACATGCTTGTATGTGCTTATGGATGTTTCAATTTTTGAATTTCATCAGTTTTGGTATAATCTATCGTAAATCGTCGTAATATTACGACGATATGTGGATACACAGCCGTTATAATTTTTATGATTTATACGGTTCGTCGTAAAATCGTCGTAACATTACGACGATTTTACGACGAATAACACTGATCATCGTAAAGTCGTCGCAAAGCCCAGATACAGCCACGTGTGTTTGTCTTATTCGCTTTGTTGTACGGTGGGACCTCTGCGACGAATTTACGACGGATTCGTCGTAAAATCGTCGTAACGTTTACGTCGCATTTACGACGAATATAAATTCTATATATATGAACGCACCCCTTCCTCATTTCGTCGCTCATTACTCTCCTTCCTCTCTCTGTTTCCTCCTCCCTTTGACGCAACCCTCCTCCCTTTGACGCAAAAAAATAAGGTAATTTTTTTTAATTACTTAATATTAAAATATTTTTAAATAGTTTAGAAATTTAAACGGTTTAGGTCGGAAATTAGTTTAGGTTTGGAATTTGTTAGATTTAGGATCGGAATTTGTTAGATTTAGGATCGTAATTAAAAATTAATATGTTATTTGAAAAATAAAATTTTATCGGTTTTGCAGACGATGACTCGACGGAGGACGCACTACATCAATTTCATGGCGGACGGACACCGGGCGTCTGCCTCGGGAAACACCGGGACCGCTGTCCCTTCATCTTCCGGAGCCTCCCAGGTTCCGAATACCGTTGCGAAGCAGTCTCCACCACCGCCTCCACCACCACCTCCACCACCACCTCTACCGCCGGCTGCCGAACCGGTACCCCACCCTCCTCATCCGTATGCCAAATTTACGGTTGAGGACTTACTAGCCCTACCAGGACGGGGGGCTTTACGACGTCTGGTTCTCGGAAAAGCGGAACCAGACTCTTATTGGTAAGTAAAATTTTTTGTTTTTTATATTTTTTTAAATTAATGCTTTAATTTACTTAAATATTAATGTAATATGTTTTGTTTTTGGTTTCATAGGTTTAACTTGGATAATTGTGTCGGTCGGAGAGTTTCCGACACAATTAAGAGTCATTTCGTTGAGCCGCACTACAATTGGAGCAAGGTGTCGCAAGAGACGTTCGACACCTGGTACAAGTGCTTTGTGGTAATGTTTTTTAAATCTTATTTATATCATTTTAAATTATTTTAAATTTAATTAATCTTACTTTTATATTGTTTATATAATTTTTTGTTTTCTTTTGCAGCAACGGTGGAACTGGGACATCGGGATCAACGAGACGGTCCGCAAAGCTTTTCGGCTGAAGGCGCAGAAACGCCTAGTCAACACCGTTTCCGATTGGAAGCGGAAGTGGGAGACCGATGGCGACGACGCAAAGCCGAGCTCCATGTCCACTTTCTGTTGGAACGGGTTGAAGGCGTATTGGCTGGACCCGCATGCCCTAACCACTGTTGCTAAGTGTTCGGCCGTCTGAAACCGGGTCGGTCCTGACGGTCAGAAGTTAGTGACCCCGCAAACTTCTGGCCAAATATCATTTGCGGGAAGATGTCTCATGATGGTAAGTAATTAAATATAAATTATTTTATTATTATTTCATTTTTAGTTATTGCTATAATTTATTAAATATTTTTGACTAATGTTTATTAATTGGTAGGCCGAGGAGAACGGAGGAGAACTTCCTCCAATGACGAAGCTCTTCGAGACCACTCACCGGAAGAGGGACGGGAGCTTTGTCGACGCTCGGTCAGATGAGATCTACAATGCCGCTATTCAGCGGATCGCCGAGCGGGAGACCCAGGCCACACCTGACGGTACTATCCAAGTAGCGTTGACCGTCGCTGAGCAAGACCAGATTTTCGAGGAGGTATGATCTATTTCAAATTTTTAAAAATTTATTATATTTATTACTTAATAAATAATTAACGTTTTTATTTCCGTCGACGTAAATTCGTCGTAAATTTACGTCGTAAATTCGTCGTAAATTTACGTTGATTTAATAATTAATTTATAAATCGACGTAAATTCGTCGTAAATTTACGTCGATTTAACGTCGAACATTTAACGACGAATTTACGTCGAATATGTTTACGTCGAATATGTTTACGTCGAATCTACGTCGAAACTTTACGACGAATTAACATCGATGTTTAAAAAATTAATTTCCCTTAATTGAAATAGTTCGTCTCCTAATCGTTGTTAAATCGATGTAATTTTACATCGATTTTACGTCGTTCTTATGATGGACGTATTTCGTTGTACTTTCGTTGGAAAATTTACATCGACTTTACGACGAATCGTTTCCGATGATATCACGACGATTTCCCTGGGTTGGTAATTTTACGACGATTTTACGACGAATTCTGTTTTACGACGATTGTTTTACGACAATTTTTCATTTGTCGCTAATTCGACGTAAATGCCCTTTTACGTCGATTTTACGTCGATATCTGCCGACGTAAAACCCGATCTTGTAGTGTGAGATGGAGGAGCATAAACAGTATGGGATCCGATCGGTCATAGACTTATAGAGCAATATCGATGGAAATTAATCGCAAAGCTTAAATACTCAATCCTCCTCATTCATCACGAACACAGACCCAAAGCTTTGAAACAAAAAAACCCTAATTCGAAAATTTTAATAAAGCAATACAACTCAAACATCAAAACACAGAAACCACCGGTTGAAGAAAAAGCTCTGCCTAATCAGAGATTAAGGCTAAAGTGAGAGCCTTGGGACTTTCATATACAAAACCATATAATTTTATAGCATTAAAAGATCCAATATTAACTTAATGGTAACAAAATTTGGTATAGTTAATTATAATAAAACTTAATTTTAACCAATTAAAGGATATTAGTGACATTTTAGTAAGGAACACAAAAATAATTAACCACGCTGAGATTGAATGAGAGGTCATTAAAGCTAAAATTCACTTTGCTTTTAATATATATTAGTATGATGATTAGTCACCTAGATTGAATAAAAGAGCTTATATCGAAAAATTTTACTTCGCATATAGTATATATGATATGATTTTAATGTTTTTTTATTATATTCTAATTTTTAATAATTTTTAAAAATTTAAATGTTTTTTTTATTAAATTCCGATTTATCATAATTTTTTTATTAATTTACAATTTTTAATAAATTTTTGTCTAATTTTTTTTTATTAAATTCTGATTTTTAATATATTTTTGTTAGTTTACGATTTTTAATAATTTTTTATTAATTTTCGATTTTTAATAATGTTTTATTAAATTTTATTTTTAAAAAAATATAAGGAGGGATAAAGGGTAATTAGCCACTCTGAAATTGAATGAAAGAGTTTTAACTCAAAATTTTACTTTGCTTATAATATATATGATATATATGACCACAATTAGAAAAATATTATTCCAACTCGTTTGTTCATATTAATCCAAAAAATACAACGATTATAAAAATAATTCGGACCGCAATTATTAAAATATAATTTTAATCCATCTATTCATATTATTTGTATATTTTATATCTTTTTTGTTTCAATATATATTATATTTTATATCTTTTTAAGTTTGAATATTTAAACATTTAGATTTATTTAATAAAAATATACAATAATATTTGATTTTTATCTTTTTCATTGAAAATATTATTTAAATTTAAATATTTAAATTAAATCAAAATTAATATCTGATTTATTATTTTTTTAAATATAATAATTGTATTTTATGATTTTTGATAAAATAATATAATCCATATTTAAGGAAATCTATAACAAATCTAAATTTAAATTTAAAATTTCGAATTTATATTGAAATATATATATTAAAAATATATTATTTTATTAATATTATTTATTTGATAACATAAATAAGAGTTATCCAAAAACAGAATATTAGAAAACTAAGTAAAACCTGTTTGGACATGTTTTAATAGTATAGATGAAAATCAACAACACCTTTAACACTTTATATATATCATTGTTATTATCAGTCTAACATGTTCACATAAAATTATGTTTAGGGTGCTAAGCAAATTGATAACATGTTTAACAATCTTATTACTATTATCAATCTAATATATTTTTTACATCAAAGTAATATCAATTGATCTTCATCTATACTATTAAAATAGAAGTATGTTTTTTTTTCAAAAAGGTTTTACTTAATTTTCTACTATTCTGTTTTTGGATAACTCTTATTTATGTTACCAAACAAGTAATACTAATAAAATAATACATTTTTAATATATAGTTTAAAATAAATTCGAAATTTTAAATTTAAATTTAAATTTGTTATAGCTTTTTTTAAATATGGGTTATATTATTTATCAAAATCATAAAATAAATTATTACAAAAATAATAAATCAAATATTAATTTAGATTTAATTTAAATATTTAAATTTAAATAATATTTTCAATGACAAATCAGATATATTGTTGTATATTTTTATTAAATAAGTCTAAAATTTTTAATATTCAAATTTAAAAAATATATAAAATATACAAATAATATGAATGGATAGATTATAATTATGTTTTAATAAATGCAGTTCTTTTTAGAATAATATAAATAGACATGTTATAATGATATTTTATAATTATTGTATTTTTTGGATTAATATGAACGAATGAGTTAGAATAGTGTTTTTCTAATAGCGGTCGTATATATACTAAAAAATAATACAAATAAATTATATATAAATAGAAAAAATATTTATCATTTATTGAAAAAATATATCTAAATAAAAACTAAAACATAAATTATATTACAAAATTTGATGAATGCCAGGTAGAATCTAGTATATTATTAAATGGGTTAGTGGTATGCGTTAATGGTATAAAGAAGAATTTTTTATGACTAAATCAGATTTCAAAAATACACGTTATTAAATATTTTAACAGCAATATGAACAGATCCTGGGTGCATCGGCGGGTTTGAACAGAGAGACAAAGGAACTTGATCTGTCGGCGTCGGGATGGCCAGGTGCCTAGACTAGACCAGTGTAAAACCAAGCCAGCATCGATTCATGATTGAAAGTTCAAATCTGAGAATAAACTTTGACTAGATCTGATCTAATAGATTTTGGGTCAGAAAAAAACGCAATTAGATTCGAAAGATGAGGATGAACTGGAACTTTACTAAAGACTCACCGATTCGATCATTGTTTCAAAGATGCGGTTTGTGAGTGGATTTGATACTTAAACTTCTATAACTCATGAATTAAATCGTTAGATGAGCAGAGATAGATTTATTATCGTTCACTAGTTGTTGGACTTTTTACGGACAATTAATTTTAGTAACAAATTATAACAAAAACTATAGAAAGGAAAGATAGAAGGAAAGAGATGAAGAAAGAAATGTATATTATTCGAAGGAGAGACAGAAGAGATGAGAGAGTGATATATTAGTTTTCTGACAAATAAGATTCCACATATGTAGATTCATAAGTTAATAGGGGATTTTTCGGTATCAAAAAAGATAAGAAATTAGAGTAATGTACAGTGTTTAGCTAGTTTGGCAAATACAGTTTTTTCCTTTGTTATGGATGCAAGTATTCTATTTCTAACCACAAGTAGAAATATTTTAGTTGAGGCCTCTTGTGGGCTGTGGCACTTTGCCTCTTTTTTAAAAAATATATTTGATCACGGCTCTGTGGGTTCCAAAGAGCCATTGGTGTAGCCGTTGATGAGTCGCAAGGTACAGAAATAAAAAAATGTTTAGAACTACTCTGCCGAAACCAAATCCCTTTAAACCAACTCTCACGCGGGTGAGGCTCTTGGTTTAAGCTCCATGTGTTCTTTGTTGAGAAGTGTGGCATGCATGAGCTGATCCATGTTCTATTTCCATAAACAACGGTCAGATCCACATCATTTTCACGTTAACAAACCAATAATTAAAAGTTAGTAGGACGAGACTTTTGGATTCAGATTGTAATATTTATTGTGGAAACTGTTAAATATGTCCACAATGAATAACAAATATAAAAGAAAGACCGACACTAATGTAATAAAGAAACACCGGGAGTGAATATCATTTTGTATTTGCCGCTTGATCAAGTAGCTCAATAATTAATCACGAAATTAAAGCCTTGAATTGACGTGAAGACAAGTCGTTCGTTACTTCCGGGAAGAACAGAAAAAATCACAACTACGAAAATCTTTCACCCAACAAAAAAAAAAAAAAAAAAAGAGAGAGAAGAAAAACAGAAAAAAGCTCTAAAAATTCAGGTGGAGCAGCCATGGATTCCATCGGTGAATTTCATGAGGTAGAAAAGGATGGTAAGCTGTTTCAGGTCTATCACCATCCCATTCTACAAACACAAAGCCCAATCAACTCCTCACCAGGTGAAGCCGCCAGCAATAACCAGCCTCATCAACTTTTCTTTTTATGCCCTAATATTCGTTGGCAAGACGTGTATTATAATTCTGAGTTTAACATTGTGCCGCTCGAAATTTCCCCCGAGTGCAAGCAGGGGGAAAATGAAGTACTCCCTTTGTTTTTCTGCAACAATAAAGAATTTGATGTCAATGGCGGGTGCGAGGTATGTCGCGGCTCACGTTTTGGTACAGACTACTATTTTTGTGTCCACTGTGATCAAATATACCACAAAGAATGCGTCAAATCTCCACTTAAAATAAAACACCCTTACCATCCTGAGCATCCTCTCCAACTTTACTATCATGTTCATTATGGTCGCGTTGACGTTATTGAGTGCTTATGTTGTGCAAGAGGAGTTTCATATCTGGTATATCATTGTACGATATGTCAGATTTTTATGCATCCAATCTGTGCAATGAAGTCGGTGCCCTTTGTTATAGAGAAACCAAAAAGGCACGACCATCCCCTAACCTCGTTTCCTAGACCAGCTTGCTTAACATGCGATGTTTGTGGTTTAGTGAGAAAACTTCATCCTACCTACGTTTGTCTCAGATGCAACTTTGTAGCTCACAATGATTGTCTGTCTTCCCCACGCGTCATCAAGATATCACGTCACCAACATCGTATCTCCTATGTTCCTTGTCTTCCATCCGGAGAATGGTCTTGTGGGGTTTGTCGTCAAAGCGTTGATGGTAATTATGGTGCATATACTTGTGCACAGTGTGGTAATTATGCGGTTCATCCAAGATGTGCTCTACGAAAAGATGTATGTGATGGAGAAGAACTCGAGGGTGTAGAAGAAGATGATATCACACAAGATCTTGAGCCGTTTGTTATGATATCTGATGGAGTGATACTTCATTTTCTTCATGACCACCCTCTCCGGCTTGAGGTCAACATACTTTACGATGAAAACAAGCTTTGTCAAGCGTGTGTTATGCCTATCTTTGAAGAGAAGTTTTATTCTTGTATGGACTGTGACTTCATCCTACATGAGTCATGCACAAATGCTCCCCGCAGAATGCAACATGCCTTACATCCTCATATACTTACATTGAAAGCTGTAAGTCGATATCCTAATGGTCTCTACAATTGTGATGCTTGTGCTCGTGATTGTGATGGCTTTATCTATGAGTGTCCCAAACTGGAATGCGATTATGGTGTCGATGTACGTTGTTCTTCACTTTCTGAGCCGTTTGATTTCAAAGGTCATGAGCATCCCTTGTTCCTAGCTTTAGACCCAAGGGAAAACCCCATATGTCAGGTATGTGAATCAATATGTGCCAGCCAATTAAATTGCATCAAGTGCAATTTTATTGTATGTATTAAGTGTGCTACCTTACCATATAAGGCAAAGTATAAGCATGACAAACACTTACTCGAGATTCTATGGGGGGATGAGGTATGTGAAAAGGATTGGTGCGAGTTGTGCGAACGTAATTTAGGAGATACAGGCACAAAGATATTCTATTGGTGCAACGACTGCTGCACCACTCTTCATATTGAATGCTTATTTGGTGATGATCCGTATGTGAAGCCTCGTCAATGAACTGGAAGGAGGTTTAAATTTTCACAGAAGTAATTTTTCCTGATCATTTTTCGATTCTTGCAGATCCTGTTTCAATAAAAAAGTATGTAAGAGAAATTACCAAATAGTATGTTCTGTGATATGTGCTCTTGACATTGTCTAAGCTTACATTATCTCTCTGGATTTTAATATTCTCTATGTTTTAGATTTTAAGTTCATTAGTTCATATTTGATTGGTTTTTAAGCTTTGACTGTAATGCTATTTTTTCATGACTTTATGGGGGTATAATTTTTATTTTTAAGGTTCAACACGCCACATCTATTTGTCTCTCGAGTAACATAAATGGTTTGAGATTTAGACATCAATTGGTATTTTACATATTGTACATATGGATTTTTGAAATTTTAAATAAAGTACTAGATTCTACTTTGTGCACCCGCATGAGAATTTTGTTTTTTTTTTATCAAATTTTGTAATATAATATATATTTTGAGTTTAGATATAATTATTTTTATAGATATATTTTTTTAGTAACTAAAAAATATCTATTTTTGTAGATATAATTTTTTTTGTAGATATCTAATATATATTTAAGAAAATCTAAAATAATCTCAACTAGTATTTAAATTTCGAATTAAATTTATATATATAATAAAATATATTTTTATTAATATATAACTAAATTAACTTGTTTGGCAACAGAAATATTAGTTATCCAAAACAGAATAATTTTAAATAAAGAAAATTCTGTTTCAACATAAAAAGAGTTTTTTTAAATAGTATATATTGTATACTATATTTTATTTAGTCAATTATCTATATGATTTTAATGTTTAAAATAGTGAAAATTGCCGACTAAAAATTGCGAAAATTAAAATATACAGAAAATAATTATGTGCTAACTAGAGAGATCATATCTAAAGTATTTTAAAAATAGTTTTTTTCATATTTCAACAGAAGATTAATTAAACACATTGGATACTCAACTCATTCCGCATATGTCCACAATTTTTGACTCAGTCTTGTTCCAGTTTAAATAAATACAATACAACACAATTTTATTATGTTCAATGTTTATGAAAATAGAAAGAACTTTGGTTTAAGAATAATGGGAAGTTATATATGCGGTTATATGAATGAGTTATGGTTATCTAATACATCATCTTTAAGAGGTAACTAGATTCTACCCGTCTGCACGGAATTTTTTTTTTTAATCTAATTTTATAATATAATTTGTATTTTTATAGATATAATATTTATCTAATAAAAAATATAATTTATTTTTGTGTTTAGATAAAATTTCTTTTTAAATTTTATTTTTCTAATAAATTTGACCACGAGTATATACACATAATTTTAACCCGTCCATTTGACTAATCCAAAAAGACTATAAATATAAAAAACATAATTTTACCTTATCTGTTCATATTACCATATAATTATTTTTATTTAAAATATTTAAAATTTTGAAATAATTGATCATATACCGTTTATTATCTTTATCATTAAATATTGTTTAAATTTGAATATTTAGAAAAAAATAATTTAATATCTAATTTACTATTTTTTAAAAGTAACTGATTTTTTGTAATTTTAATAATTAATCCTATATCTAAGAAAATCTAAATTAATTGAATTTTAATTTAAAATTTTTTGAAAATTAATTTTAAAGATAAAATTCAAATATACTCTCTCTCTCTCTCTCTCTCTTTCTCTCTCTCTCTCTTTTTATTAATTTTTGGACATAAATAAAATAGATAAATAAAATTAAAATTTTTGTTTGGCAACAGAAATTGTACGTATCCAGAAATATAATAGTTGAAAACTAAAAATATCTGTTTAGACTCAAAACATGTTTCTGTTTTAATAAATAAGAAGAGATAGGGTTAAAGGTGATACGGCCGAAAAGACAAGATCGGGATGTTAGATATCTCCATGTTACAGCAATTGTATAAATTAGTTTAGCCAATTCGGTTAATATGTGTGTATATAAAAGAGGCGTTTACATGTTTTAGATCTTTTTGAGTTTCTATTTACAAAAAAGGCACTTTAGTTTTTGATAGCATTTTTGCTGCAAAAGTAGGTGTGAAATGGCAAGGCAGCCCTTACCAATGACTAAGGGGAAAATTTGGCCGGTTGAATATTAGTGTGTTAACCAGTTTGAAAAAAAACTTTCAAGGAAGATATACTTTTATTATTAATCGACATTGATATCAACTTCGTGGGCAAACGACTGTTCCAATTTTACTAAGGCGACTCCGGCTTTGGTTAACGACGACGACTGTGACGACGACGACGGCGCAATTTGGGGAAGACAAACGGAATTTGGATGTGAAATCGGCATGTTGGAGTGGTTACCAGGAAGTGTATATTATATTCATCCGACGGTGTTCTTGGTATTGGTTCTGTCGGGTTGCAAAACAATAATGAGGGTTTTAGTTGTAAATAGCAATAACGGCAGTGCCAATGGTGGAAGACAAGCGGCACTGTTTTGCAATCGTCGGAAAAATATCACAGAATCTTCGTGTATGGTAGTGTACATAGCCATAAAAGAACATGGATTAGGAATATGTGATATACAAGTAGGGAAGATATACGTGGACAAGGTAAAAGGAGTGCATAGAACCCTCCGAATGATATATTTGGACATTATGTTACGGACTGGTAAATATCAGTATTGACTATGTGATCAATCTTTAAAGGCCCGTAAAAACAGCAATTGATAATGACCATATGAACAATGCAAATGATTACATATAAGACACAATCCACAGCGTTGTATAACTTTGTATAGAGGCCATCATTTCATTACGGAGAAAACGCAAAAACGTTCGTTGAGTATACATATCTGTGGATTAGGTACGAAATGGTTGTCTACCATGATGGATATAGTCATTTAACTGTAACCATATAAATATATCATATTAGCATAAAAATATCATAGTGGAAATAGCCATTAAACATAGAAAAATTATAATGTTGAGCACTACGGCAGAACAAGGTTTATATGAGAAAAGGGTGAACATGATATTGCATTTGTATATGTGGTTATTGTTGCAGGTGAGTTTAAAGGAGCCCATGTATATGGATGTGTACACCTGTTTTAGTGATATAAGCAATAACAGGTAAGCAGTCACTTGATGTGTAAGTGATGCAGCGACTAAAATCGAAGTATAGATATATGCGGGGAATATGTTCGGAATGGTTGTCATTAGTCGGAATGGGTTGATAGTAAAAAAAAAAAAAACAATACAACCATGTAAGTCTAATACAAAGCGGATACATATTACAACCATGTGCTTGGACCAAATGGGTTGATAAACTAACAGAATAGACATTACAACAATGTAAGTCTAATTACAAAACGGATACATAGTAAGATGCAGAAAAGTACAACCTGGAAATATTATAATCAAATTGGGTTAGGGCATCGTAGTCTGTTATGACCTTCTTGATGGCAGCGTCCACACTTGTTAGGGATAGTCTTCTTGATTCGATTAGGCTACAAACAAAGGAATATTGCTGTTAGTAGTCCAATCCTGCATAAGTGAAAATATAGGCAAAGAATTATAAAACTAACTGACCCTTAATTCTCCTTGAGACGGAATTCGTTTTTTTTTTGGCCTACCAGGTGGCCTCTTCGATTTTGGTGGCAATAGGACCATATCCAAAATCGACTGTGGCAGGTCGACATCATCCGGGTTTTCTTCAGGATTTATGACTTCTTTGTATGTTGCTGCCCATGTGGTTGATTTGTAGTAGTCGGAAAGCAAAGACGTGTGTGGGAGTCCCAAACTGTCTGCAGCTATCAAAGCGTGACTACAAGGGATCTGTAGACGGTCATACACTTTACAAGTGCATTTCTTGTCATGCACACACACACAATTTTTCTCACCTAGACAGCCAATTACTTCACAACTCCATGTTGAAAGATGATTGATTTTGCTGAAGTTGCCGTCTGCCTGGTGTTTGGATATCAATTTGTCCACTTCTGGTGTGGAAAAACCCTCCCACCGAGAAGCTTTCTTCCTGCGAGCACAGAACCATCGAGACATCATCCTCTGGATGAAGACAAGTAGCTCGACAATGGGGGATGTGATGTGTGCTCGTGTTGTGGATGTCAAGTTTTACCCTAATTGAAATCAATAGCCGCAAGTGCACAGCTGATCAATTGTAGTACTTAGGGATCGAATCCACAGGGAAGGAGGATCTTTTCCTGCAAAAAGCCTTTGAAAATAAGTTAAAGTAAGGAAGTCTAGAACAAAAACGGTTTAGTGGAGGTTTGGTAGTGTGTTTAAAATCTAAAAACGAAATATTAAAAGAAAGTGCAGATATTGAATGGCGTAATAACTAAACTTAACGAAAATAACTAAAAATGATAAAAACGGATATTCTAATGCTTAAATGAAAATGAACTAAAAAGGAAAGACAATATTGAATTAAAGCTTAAAGAAAATTGGTGTAAATTAATGGAGAAGAAAGCGTTGGGGTTCAGGGAAGTTTTCTCAGGGGTACGAACGATTCAAAACATTGCTAGAGAGTAAATTGATAAGATCTTAGCTTAAACTTTTCGAACTGGAGTCACGGACGTATGAATACACCACTGTCGTGATCATAGACAACTATCTCTCTCAACCCTGACCAGTAGGTTTCCACTCTGGCCCTGGAAGAGAAGAGATGCATTATGTTTAAGACTCGTCCTAATTCACAAATCGCCCATAGGTAGGTTTCACTCCTATGTTTGTTTTGCTCTTCTAAACTAGATCTGATACCTGATGAACACTTTCGTGTCACCAAGCATCTGGATCAGATTGTAGTTCATGACGCTACCCTCATGCAGTAAAAACGAATTCAGAAGAAAAAGTTCTAAGATTCAGCTCAATAGCCAATGGAATCCTCACCGAACATATAAACCCCCATCGAAAATCCCTTAATCCCAACAATAAAACTACTCAGACATAATAAACGAAATCAAAGACATAGTATTAAGAAGTAGAATAGAAACCGAAATTGAAAAAGAAGAACAAGGGTTCAAAAGAACAAATCTCTCTCTCCCTAAAATCTAAAGCAAAAAACAATAAAAGTTTGAAAGATGATATGAGGTTACTAGGTTACACGATATTCTAGGGCTCCTAAGACATGTATTTATAGTGCTCAAGACCTCTCTGGACGTCACTTAGGGTTTCTCCAAATGTGGGCTTCAAAAATGGGCTTTTTGGGCTCGGAGTTGGCTTGCCGCGGTCGGGATGCTCCTGACCGCGGGGAACAAGTGTTTGGCCGCGGTCGGGATGCTCCTGACCGCGGGAAATTGTCTGTTGGCCGCGGGTGGAAGTGCTGGCCAGCTGGTTTACGGGACATCTTGCTCTTCGCGTATCTTTTGATTGAACCGTTGGATTGCCAAGCTGTAAAGTGCACTGGAAAGCTGATACTTCCATATTTAAGGTCTCCAAATTTGAGCTGGATCAGACGGTGAGAAGGCCTTCAATCAGGGGTGAACTTCTGACGGTTTGACTCTGAGCTGAAATCTGGTTTTCTATCCATTTTGTTAAGCTTTTCCCTAAGTTTCCTGAAAAGAGTCTTGGAACTACAAATACTAGAAAAACGTGATAAAAGTACTTAAAAGCAATTAAAAACATAGAAAAAGTATTTCAAAACGATCCATAAAAGTGGTCAAAATACGGTGTTATCAGGATG
Source organism: Eutrema salsugineum (assembly GCF_000478725.1). Classification (NCBI taxonomy): domain Eukaryota; kingdom Viridiplantae; phylum Streptophyta; class Magnoliopsida; order Brassicales; family Brassicaceae; genus Eutrema; species Eutrema salsugineum. The sequence goes on from NW_006256612.1 coordinate 886,385, forward strand.
CTCTGCCTTTTTTCAATGCGCTGTTAAGTTGCTCGGCCACATTGCTAGTCATCATGTTGTAACGTTCGCCTCTAAAATGATACCGGGACCAGTGGGCATGACCAATGTTGTCTAAATTAGCACATTGAGGATTGGAGTCACGGATTTTTTCGAAAGCCTGACGGAAGTACTTTTGCCTATAAGCATAAGCAGCTTCTGATAAAAGCTGTGCAAGACCCTTAGTCTTAAATCTAGACTTAACGTTGCACTGAAGATGAACTATGCAACAGTCGTGATGCACCTTAGGGTATACCTTGGCTTTAGCAGAATAGATAGACTCTGATCTATCAGATATGATGGTTAGGTTAGAACTGTCTGCTAGTAACCGTTCAACCTTCGTGAAAAACCATGTCCATGTAGCTTCGTTTACAGCGTCCACGACAGCATATGCCAAAGGGAAAACCTGAAAATTTCCATCCTGACCACTTGCTGTAAGCAGAACGCCTTTGTACTAAACCCTAAACCCAAATGTGTTCCATCGACCACCAAGACACGCCGTAACCTGCGGAAGCCAACTATTGACGCTCCGAAAGCAACAAAGACATTGCGAAATCTTACCAAGCCATCATTTTCGGTGTCAGTCTCTAAGTCTGCAACGGTGTTCGGATTTGAAAGCTTTAGCATATGAAGATATGCTGGTAGGCATAGATAAGATTCTTCATCCTTTCCACGGAAAGTAGCAAGAGCTTGGCCTTTAGCTCGGTAGCATTTCATCCATGAGGCTGATACACGAAGCTCTTGTAGAACTAGCTGCTGAACTTCAGACGCCTTTGGTCCATTAGCTGGATCGCTAAAACAGATGCGATAATTCTAGATGTTGTTTTTTTGGTGTAAGCCTGCTTGGTCTCGAATGCGCATGTGTGATTTAGGTCAACCATCTTAAGCTCAAAATAGCCTGATTTACCAATTCGCCCACCTCTTATCCGCCAACAGAATTTGGGGTCGGTACATTCCAGTATGAATGTCCTTGGGTTGGACTTTGTCTGCCTAAAGCAAAACATCTTCTTAATTGCAAAGACAGCTAAAGCGATTTGACATTCAGCTTTACTTTCATATTTTTTGCCCACAGTGAAGATTATCATCGTCGGCGGATCCATCCAGGTCTGGGATAGCTGATGCAGCGTAGGTGGAGTCATCAAATAAAGGAGGAATATCAATGTCTTCTTCTGATAAAGACGAGAGGGTCCTGTGGATAGGACTAGAGGGTACTTGACCATGTGACGTAGACACGGTGGAAGGGTAGGTGGTTTCCGCAATTGTGAAAGGTTGCATGGACTCGGGCACATCCGGAATTTGTGGACATATAATATCATCATCGCAGACAAACTGAGGGGCGTTGGAACCACCATAACCACTTTCAAGAAGAGGGTCCCAGAATTCGTGGTCATAACTACGCGGGAATACGTCGTCGAATTCGATATCGTCTGGTACATCATCTTCATTTGATTCGCTATCTGAACTGTGGTCATCTTCATGCTGGACGGCGTTAGACGGGGACTGCAGAACGTCATCTTCAGGAAGGGATAAGTCAAATTTGGGGACATCGTGAGTGTGGTTAATCAGCGGTGTTGTCATGGATTTTCTTTGGTGGATAGGTGGTCTTTTTGTAAGAGATTGTTCAATTTCAAGCGCATGCTAAAGCAGTTGATCGTCTTCTAACTGGCCAGCTTCGGTTTGAGGAGTGATAAATCCAGCGGACCCGGATGAGGCAATACTTGCACCCAACGATAGTATGGGTTGGGTTGGTGTGGTAACTGTAGGGGCATCATGAATACATAGTTTTTTACGCGCTGGGCTTCTGATTCCAGTTTCCAAGGGCGTGTATGGTGGTTGAGAAATGCCAAACTTGGCGAAAAGCCTAGTTGAAGTGTTTTCTCTGAGCCGTTTGAGTAAAAACACAATAGCGCCAGAACTCCGGATTTAAACCAGAGGTGTAACAAGGACCAAGTTATTAAGTTCGGGTGGCAGTGTCCAATAGGAGACTTCAACGATGGTTTCTTCAGATGCCGTACCTAAGAACTCTTCACGGACAAGTTGATGAAGCTCCTGAATAGTCATACCCTGACGTAAAGAAATAACTCCAGACATAAGCGAGGCATCAGCGAGAAATGACCATTTCCCGTCGGAGGTATAGCGCCATTCACCGGCTGCACATTCGCATTGAATGTCCGAGGTAGATACCATGTGAGCTATAATTGTAAGGAGTAAATGTGAGAATATGTAGTTAATGCGTATTGGGAATGAGTCTATTTAGATTAGTTAGAATAACAAACCTAGGTGCCGACCTAATAAGAATGAAAGGAGTGATTATTCTTTAGTGTTATGTTTAAATATGGGAAAGAGGTAGAAATGAGGTTGATGGTCTCGTTTATATATTTTAGGTAAGAAATGAGGATGTTCAAACATCCCAAAAAATGAACTTTTGCCGCGAAGATTCTTGGGCTGCGTGATTTTTGAACTAGACCCAAATGACTTGTCTTTTGGTGTGTGCATCTAAATGACCATGTAGTTAATAAATGGTGGTTATGTATTTTGTGTGAACCTTTGAGTTTATAACCACGGAATTTCAAACATAAAACGTATATGTGTGGATGACTAACAGTGAGTTTGCTTGGGGAAAAACTCATAAACTTAAACTCATAAACGTATATGTGTGGATGACTAACAGTGAGTTAGTTGTCTTGGAAGCTAGTTAGGCCTATTTAGTTAAAATGGAACTAGCATTAAAAAAGGATGGTAACAGTTAACTATCCTGTGGCACGTTTATGGAGGTGTTTTCGACGATTGGATGTAGTTTCTGACGTACTTCAATCATGTCGGACGTTTTGAAAAGTGACAGACAATATATATCTCCGGACATTATCCACTTACAGCGTGACAGGTGGACTGATTATTCACAATAAAAGAGGGAGTGTGGAATCGTGAATGGTGGATAATGGCAAATTTGTTAAGTTCAGACTGAGTATGGTTGTGATATATAAGAAACTTTCTTAAAAAAAGCATTTAGACTTGTCATAAAAATTGTTGCGGTAATATGAAAGAAATTCATTGAAAGTGAGGATTACATAACTGGAATAAGCAGAAAACCAGGAACAGACGCTGGGATTATCACATACAAAAAAGACCCAGTGGTGGTCAACTTAGCCGATGAGAGAAATAGGACAACAAAAAATAATGCAAATTACAAGACTAACAAAAGGGGAATTCGACGTTGGCCCCAAAAAGCATTATCCATCCTTCGCTTGAAACTTGTAGTAGGTTGATGCAGATCCAGTTACTGGATCTAAGAAAAATGTAACACGTTATACAGTGGATAAGAACAATGTTAAAAGTTAATTGTTAATTGTTAATTGTTAAAAGTTAATTGTTACCATGCGGGTCTTAGGCCTGGGACACCCTACCAGTGGCCTCGAAATCGGTGGTAGCAGTTCAGTTGCCCCGTCGGCGGTGGCCTCAGCTGGAAGAGGCTCCTGGCAAGGGTAAAATTGAGGAATGTACGTTTTAAACCAGGCAACAGAAGTATAGCATGTATGAATTAAGAACTCAGCTGAAATGCGTAATGCATCGGATGCGACCAAAGCGTGGATACAGGGTATCCAGAGTTTGTTAAAAACTTTGCAGGAACATGTCCTCCTTAGAGGATTGACAAAGTGAATTTCGCCGACTGAATTTACAACCTCACAAGCTCCAGAGCTAATATGCAGAACCTGCCATTGCGACTTACTGACAGCTAATTTATCCATGAAACCTTGAACACCTGGAGACATCACGCCTGGGTGATCCATTGATGCTCGGAGTCTTGTTTGGAACCAGCGCGTAACAGTTGTGTGGTAGAAGTTCAGGAGGTTAATAATAGGGCCAGTTGTTTGTGGGAGCAGTAAATGGATGAATCCATGAGCAATACTGGCAGTCATGATGTTGTATCGGTCGCCGGCTTGATAATAACTCGTCCAACGAGGGAAGCCAATAGATTGTAGATAGGTAGCGTAGTCAGGGTTGGTTTCATTAATCCGGTTGAATGCCCGCCGGAAAACGCCAATCGTGTGAGCACAAGCTGCCTCCCGCACCAAGTTGGTAATTTTGATTGTCGTGGAAGTACAGGTTCAATGATAGTTGAAGACGACGTAGGCAGTAAACGTGACTGGCTTCAGAAAAGCATGCTGAGATAGCTCTTTCAGCCATTCCACCGCCATCAGATAAAATGGTTGTCTTGTTATTGTCTGGAAAACACTGTTCGAGCTGGTGAAAAAACCACCTCCAAGCCTCCTCGGTTTGACGGTCAACTACAGCAAAGGCTAGGGGGTAGGTCTGGAAGTTGGCATCTTGACCGACGGAAACAATGAGAAAGCCAGAATCCAAACGTCTGATATGTGCACCCGATACCACCATCAGTTTTCGAAGGAAATGAAAACCTTCCTGGGATGCACCATGAGATATAAAGAGGCGCTTGAAGTAATGAGAACTATTTTCGTCGGTATGAGTTTCAAGCTCAGTGATAGTGGTGGAGTTAGCAGCTTTCAAGTGGGGGATGAAAAGAGGTATTTGGGAGTATGATTCATCGTTGGAGTTCCCCCTTGACATTTTGAAAGTAGATGAGTGTGGAAAACAAAAACAAAATGATAAAAAGGAAGATGGTGAGATAATAGATATGTTTCGTGATGGGGGACGTGTAGTATATAAACCGTGAAGGGTAGCGTGTCAGTCGACATCACCTCCGAGAAGATGTGAGTGCAGACACATTATATTATAAATAATGTGAACGAAACTGGATATATCCATGGACAAATACAATGTGACCGACGAACCAGAATAAATCCACATTTGTCATAACTCAACTATTTATGATATAAAGATGGCGCTTATCATCAATAGCTTGGTGGCAAAATTATGTCCATGGACAACGGATAAATCAGGCCGCCCAAGGAAAATAAGACTATGTAACATATGCTGGTGGATATATCCACGTTCGAAAGTAATTGGAGTGTGTAAGGTATATATAAAACTTTTTTAAGAATTTATCAGGGTACATATGTTATGATTGCCGAATATGTCAAGTCGCTCAATTTTAATTAGCAATATCTATGAAATAGCTCAGTGATTGAAAACTTTGGAAGAATAGGAGAGGAGCAAATTATACAACTTAAGGATAGTCTTAGAAAGGTCATGAAGGAACACACATCTACTAACAAAACACAAATATGATACAAGTGAAAAATAAACATTTGTGGATCTCAATACATGGACACTCTAGCCACGAGTAGAATAATTCCTCCTAGAAGTAGTGAAAACAAAAGCATTCGATTTTTCATGACCGCCTGCCGACGAGCTACTATAGTAAGAGAGTTGGTCAGTTCATCATGCAGTGTTTGGATCTCGCTCTGGATTGTTCGAAGCTCAAGTTTAATTTTGTCAATTTCTTCTATTGCAGTTTCAATATTGGTCTGCATTTCCGGAAAATCAACAGGGAGATTGTATTTGTAGTTGGAAATATATCTGATTCTTTCTTCATGTTCTTCCAGTTCATCTTTCAATTCGCTCATCTCCTCCGTAATTGCAATATCCCACCATTTGCAAAAAGCGCAGCCGCCACCCTGCAAGAAATTTATAATTGTGTAGGTAATACAATATATTCTTTTGATAGAGTTGTAATAAAACTTACCGGCGGAGTGTTACAGTTGTAAAAGCGACGGCTGTAGTTCAGATCCGTGTTCGATGACTGAAGGAACAAAGGACCCCCACAGGAGCATCTTATTGGGATACCTCTATTGGGTTCAGGGCCCCATTCAAAATCATAATTTTCAGGAACACCTGAACTGCCTGAGCTCGAAGTCGGCAAAGAAGGCATAGCGAGAACTAATTCCCAATCGACAACTAATAGGGATAAAAACCAAAATGGGTAATGGTGATGTATGTGAGCAAACAGCAAAAGATAAACGTCTCTAGTTATAATGGTGAAATGACAGTGGACGTATGCTTGGTAGACGTTACCACATGGGAACGTGAAAATCCAGCGGATACATAATATATGGAGACATCCACTCATAAGTATATGGATAGGAGCCTGTATATAATATGAAAAAAGTTGATAATTTGATCGAATATACAGACGTATCCATGGACAAATTGATCAGATATATGGATATCCACCCATAAGTAAATGGATAGGATCCTAGATATATATATATATATATATATATGGACCTATCCATGGTTAAATAAACAGGCACGGTAATGTTTGCTTGAATTAGAAAAATGGGAATGTTTGCTTGAATTAGAAAAATAACTGGTAACCCTACCAGAAATATGTTGTGGACATTCCCACCAGAAAGTAACTGGTAGGCATGGTAGCGAGTATGTGGACATTACCACAAGTAATATTTAAACTATCACGACTATTGACCATGTTAACCCAACCATGTCCACAAAAACATAGAGCGCGATTAACATTGAACTTGTAAGTAACGATTACCATGGTGTAAACGATTACCATGACTTGTAAGCTTGAATTAGAAAAATAACTGGGCTTGCTAACCAGAAATATGTTGTGGACATTCCCACCAGAAAGCAACTGGTAGGCATGGTAGCGAGTATGTGGACATTATCACAAGTAATATTTTAACTATCACGACAATTGACCATGTTAACTCAACCATGTCCATAAAAATATTGAACGCGATTAACATTGAACTTGTAATTAATGATTACCATGGCATAAACGACAGAATAGTTATCTACAGACATAAATGACAGATTAGTTAACCCCACCATAACATGGCATAACCATGTTATCTACTAACATAAACGACAGACTAGTTATCTACTGACTTGTAATTAACGATTATCATGGCAAGCATTGACCAAATGTGGAGGCGGTGTGGTCAGCACCACACTCACCAGAAAATTCGGAATAGTTAAGGGTAGAAATAATAATTGAGGAATGGTAAGTTTTCAAATAGCAAATATGTGTGCGACAAAGGATAACACGTGAATTCATAAAAAACGTTCAACGTCTTAAGAACAAAGGCAAACGAGAAAATAGATTCACACAAAGGAGAAGCCTGATTTATAAGTAGCCGAATAACTTAAAGTTGAAGGTCTTGGTAAAGGTCCATGGCATAAGCCCGCTTCCAGAACATGATAGTGTCGTCTGTAAAGACCAAGCTGTCTTTTATAACGTCGCCAAGTAAATGGCTTTCCATTAGCTTGACTGCAACCGGTCCAGTAAATCCTGATTCTGAGACTCTGTAGTTTCCTTTAATACGTCCCCATTTGAGAGGTTCAACGCCATGCGATTGAGACTGGTCTTCTCGGCAAAACTTGTGGACTATGTATGGTAGCTGGGAGACGACAGGCTCCATGAAAAGATTTGCATCCTCCTTGTTTGTGAGACGGGGATTTGGATCAAGAACGTAGACATACCAGAGCTTCAAGCTAATCATCAGGCCGACCCAGTGGTTGTTGCCCTATAGCATGGGCGTGTACACGCAATCCACGTCCGTAAACCAAGTCTGGCCTTCCATAGCAACGACTTTTTTGACCTTATCATCCCAGACAAACAAATTCTTGTTGATGGACTTACCGAAGGAGCGGTATTATGATTGCAAAGTTGAAACTAAGGATGGAATGGTGAAAGTGCATCACTCAGCCTGAAGAGTTGAAGCATGACGAACAGAGAGAGAGGCCATTAAAAGTTCCAAATGCTGTAAAACATGAAAAATCCATTATAAAAGCTTTCGATATGCTACGGCCGTAGTACTCAAAAATAACAATAATAATGCTAATTACCAATGGAGTGGTCGGTATGTTCTTGTCCACCAATGTCAAAAATAAATCGTTGTTAATTTCGCGTCCACATGAAAGTTTATATGTCTTGACAATGGTGCAACAATCATTTAAGGGTGTGACGAACAGTATGAGATAAACTCGTCTCCAAATGATTTCGTTTTAGTAACAATTACCTAGACGGGGTCGAAACAAGCATTTCATGAGAAGAATTAAACTTTTCTTCGGTGACCGTGGGGATAATATTTTGTGGATCCCTTGGTGTTGGGAAAGTATCATGTGGAAGCTGTGGAAAAAATAGTGTGGGTTGTAATTGAATATACAAACTTTTATAAATTCTCTACACGTAGAGTTATGGATGACATAGCTGACCTGATCCTCGGGAGTAGCTGTGATGGGGGTCAGGATCTCCCCAGATTGAAGAGATAGTTGAACCGGGACCTGTCCAATATTTTCTTATAAAAGTTAGGTATGAGGATGAAACAAACTCATCGGCAAATAATCTGTGAGAGGATGATATGTTCCACCTGTGCATTGATGGTTTCGGAAGCAGATCCGTGGGCTTCTCCAAAGTTGAGAGTTAGCTGCAATGGGAACCACAGGTACCAGTAATTAGTGACCGTATGAATAATTACACCTAGTGTTATGGATGACATAGCTGATCTGTTTTTCATTTGAAGCGTGGTTGGTGGGCTGACCAGTTTGGAGAGATAGTTGTAAAGGGCCCTGTCCAAATTTTATTTTAAAAAGTGTAAGTATGGAACTGAATCTGCCAATAATCTGTGGAAGGATGATTTGTTGCACCTCCTCAATGATGGATTCGGTGGCAAATCTGTGGCTCTGTCTAGGGGAGGTAGTTATCTGCAATGGGAACTATGAACTCAGAAATAAGTGTGGACACCACTAAGTACTTTTGGATCCACTGGACTATGAGTACCTTTGGATCCTCTGATGAGTTTGTGGGAGCAACGGACTGAAGATCCACCTGGAGCCGCTGTGGACATATTTTAGCATAAATTAATGTTGAGATAAGGAAAAATTTAATATACGGAGAAAAGGTGGATATGGATAAGTGGATACGTTGGCGCATAAATTACCGTATCGGTTGACGCTGGCGCATCATTACAAACTGATGTTGGCAAGACCTCATGTGCATGATCATAGGAATCCTACGAGATATGCAGAAAGTTAGTGCTGGAAATTTGAATAAAGGTATAAGGCAAAGTCAATCAAATTTGTCGGTAACGGAAGTGAGTGAGTTGAGAAATGCAGGGTGATGGTTACGAACGACAGCACCGAATGAATTGGTTACCTCTATATGTTCATAATCAATCAAGCCAGCAAAATCTCTAGGCAGCCATGTGTTAAGAGAAGCAATAACATTTGAGATGGCTTCATCACTATCAATGAAACACAGTCCCTAATGAGAAGAAACAGAAAACGTTCACCGTTTTTTCACATCAGGAATCTGTCAAGAAAACCTAAACTAATCTGTACTTACCGCTAAAAATGGAGCCTGATCAGAAGTTATGTGTTGGTCGGCGGCGGTGTTGAGGTCGGCCTATAAGCATTGCCGAGTTATATAGTATGCCGCGTAATCTAAAGGGAAAGATAACTAGGAAATCTACATATTGTAGAGAACTAAACCTCAGAACTAACCTGACCGTGAAACCAAACCTCAGAACGGGTACAAACAATAAATTCTATCCTAAGAAAATACCTTTACAGGTGAGCCATTCGGATTAACGGATTGTTCGGCATGAGTTGCCAGCTGTCCAACATCCGATGTTACATCCTAAGGACAAATTAATAGTTCAAAGACCAAGTCGAAAAATCAGGGCAAACGAAACAAAAGGCAAATATGTTTACCAGTGAAACATCAGGAATCGCCAACGTCATGGGTTCATTTATTCCGGTGCCAGGTCCATGATCACGCATTGGCGGGGGAGCAATTTGTTCATCTCCTTTCCTGTTTACATCGATGATGGATGATTGGTGCCCGGACTGTGTATCAAATAAAATCATCCACTCCAGCATATTTACGATGTTTAGTAATTAAGAATGGATATTGATACCTCTATTGGATCTGTAATAGATATCTCCACAGTGATGTTCTCTTGAGGTCCTTCTTTTGTTTGGTTGATATTGATATGGTCATACCCACCGGAATCAGACATATGTTCGACCTCGGTGCACGTGTGTGTGGACCCATCTACTCCGTCATTGATTTGGTCTCTTGTTTGGTGGATATGACCATCGGTGTCATCAACTCCTATGCCAACCTGGTTCAGAGGTAGCTTCATCTGAAAAAGAAAGTTCCCATAGCTTATTACCTGAAACGAGTCTTCATTCCCGTATGGTTACTCGAACTCTATATAAATAAAATTTGTTGTAACCTCTATTGGATTTGCAGCATTTGTTGTGTCCATAGGTGAGGACTCTTCTTTCTCCTCGGATGAGTGAGGCTGTAATTTTCGGTCATGTCCACATATATTTAGCTCGTTGGAACCAATCTGGTTGAGCGGGAGGTTCTGCATTACAAAAATGTTGAAAAATGTTAAGGTTGACCAGATTGTAACGCCGAGAACACAAAAGATAGATTGAGAACATCTAACAAGTGAATCCACATCCGTCTGTTCCAGTAAATCAGTTGAACCCTGCATATACAAATATTATTACTTATTAGGGGTTACAACCATATTTATGAAATGTTATAAAAAAGGATGAGGGCTGAGACGTACATGGTGGACAGGTGTATTTGGCCCTGCCTCGTGTTCGTGACTATTTGGGGAGTCAAGATCATGGTCCTCGTTCAACCTTATGGATGCCTTTTCAGACGAGGCCATAGGTGAAACGGGTGGCTTTGTGGCACACATCCGACGGCGTTTTGCTGCCCGGCCTTTGGAAGGAATGGTCCTCGGTGCAGAGCGAGTCCTTTTACTAGTACCATGCGATTCAGGTTGTGCGATATTGATCTTAAACGCGATTAGAACCACCTGGTTAGCGAGCCACCGAAGTTGGTCGGCAGGAGCTTCAGGCGTGGTGGACATAAACTTTTTTACAAAAGCAGAAGATCCTCTGGGTTTAGAAGTGGAAACATCTAGGTTAGAGAGAGCACAGACGACTGGTTTGGTGGTAGCTTTCCCTTTCTTGCGATTAATTATATGCTTCTTGTGGCTGCCTTTTGTGTGAAAAGGCTCATGCACGATAAGAGGGCAGGAGGCGTCCCCACCGAGTCAGTTCTGTTTGACGAAAACATGGTTCTGATCGATGAGTTTAAGCATGTAATCAACCTTGCGATCACGAACCTCGTCCTCCCACTCACCGGAACCGTCGTCAACACTTGGAGGTGGATCAATCATTGGGTTAACAACAAGCTACAATAGAGAGGAATGTGAGATAGTATACATTGAAAGAGAAGATTAAATATGTGGGGAGGAGGTTAAACTTACATTGCAATCGATTTCCGAATCAAGGACATCATTAAGCGTGACTGCAGCGTTGTTGGGGAACCCTTCGGTGGTTAGATCAATAATTCGAGGTGCATCGGAGGGATCCGGTAACTTACTGAGCAAGAGTGGGATAGCTCTGAAAGCAAGTAGCTGAAACACCAGGGGGAAGCCATTCAATTTAATGGATTTTTGCTGAAGTTGTTTACAAAATAGCTGAACTGGTCCCTCTTCCTTATTTTTGCTGGACTTGATGACGTTGGGAGGCCTCATCGACCACAACGTTTTGATGAATGATTCTCTGCCCCATGGAAATTTGAGAAAATTTTCAAGATTGTCGACCATCTTCACATAACGAGGTGTGGGAGAGTGAGTCTGGTTGGCAATAAAGACGCAATCAACAATCAAAAGAAGAGCTAGACGGATCCGTTGATCGTTGGGCATGTCCTTATCATCTCGAAGCCAAGTGGTGATGTCTGCGCATGTTGTTTTTACATCATCACCTATCCATCGCTTCCAGTACAAATCCGGTTCTTTGAGGGTTGCCTGTGTCAATGGGGTTTCGTAACCCTCTTCCAATAATGAACAGTTAATAGAGAGAAACATAACGGCTGACCACTAAAGACCGTCCACATCTCGTACTTGTGCTTAGTCACCAGTTGCCTGGCTATGAGAGCCTGAATGAGTTTGAAAGAGATTGGTGCTCTGTTGGCGGATAACCTGAAAAGACCACCAAAACTCGAGTCTAAGATCTGGTCGAGTTCAGGAGTATCCCGGAGGAGGTTCCTTAAAACGGTGAGTGTATCTGGTTTCGAGTAGACGTTGAGACGACAAATGGGGTATCTGTCCGTGGCAAACAACCTTGCCGGAAGCCGGTTATCTGGGGAACTATCGTCGTCTGTAAATGAATTCGCAAAAGCATCAGACAAGTAACAATTCAAAGTAAACCGTATAACACGGAAACTTACCAGACATGGAAAAAAAAGAAACTTACCGGACATCGGACGAATAACAGTGTTGTTTAGAGAACACGGATTTTTGAAAGAAAAAACAGATGGAGATAAATCTAAGATTGCGAGGAAGGCTTAATTTGGAGTGATGTTAGGGCTTTTTTACTTTTGTAGAAAAGTGAATCGCACCGTCTAGAAGTAAGAATCAACACTGGGAATACGAAAAGTCTAAAAAAAAAATAAAGACTAAGTGGATGAACCTCGATTTGAACGGAGACGTTTAGTAGTGGGTACAGTTAAATTAAACCGCGATTTGAACCCAAGTGGATATGTACATACTATATGTACATCAAATCGACTGTGGGATAATCGATACATGTGAAAAGCACCGTCTAGAAATCCGAAACAAAACAGGGGATACGAAAAGTCATCCAAAAAATACTCACATTGTGGATGAACCTCGAGTTGAACGACTGTGGGATAATCGATACATGTGAAAAGCACCGTCTAGAAATCCGAAACGAAACAGGGGATACGAAAAGTCATCCAAAAAATACTCACATTGTGGATGAACCTCGAGTTGAACGAGGTACGATATAATGACTTTTGTGGATATATCCATATGACAAAGGATATGAATTTGACATCCACAAATGGGTTAGTGGATGCTCGTTTGTGCATATTGTGGATAAATTCGTTATACGGTGGATGCTTGACTGTGGATGCGCCTCATATAGACCAGGCACGTACTGTTTGTGTGGATATACTCATTATACGGTGGATGCTCGATTGTGAATATGCGCAAATTGAACCCAAGTGGATATGTACATACTATATGTACATCAAATCGACTGTGGGAGAATCGATACATGTGAATCGCACCGTCTAGAAGTCCGAACCGAAACAGGGATACGAAAAGTCTACCAAAAATACTCACATTGTGGATAAACCTGGATTTGAACGAGATACGATATAATGACTTTTTTGGATATATCCATATTACAAAGGGAATGACTCTAACATCCACGAATGGGTTAGTTGATGGTCATTTTTGCATATTGTGGATAAATCCGTTATACAGGGGACGCTTGTCTGTGGATAGGCGCCTCATTAGAACCAGGCACGTATTGTCTTTGTGGATATTGCCATTATACAGTGGATGCTCGTTTGTGGATACGCACATATTGAACCCAAGCACGTAACGTCTTTGTGAATATGGCCAATATACGGTGAATGATTTATTGTAGTTACGGTAAGGCCAACCATGAACTGACTTGTGGATATAGCCACTACATCCTCGATACAATATAATGACTTGTGTGGATATATCCCTATTACAAAGGGAATTACTCTGACATAGACAAATGGGTTAGTGGATGCTCTTATTGTGCATATTGTGGACGCTCGTCTGTGGATATGCGCCTCATTAGGACCAGGCACGTACGGTGGATGCTCGTCTGTGGATATGTACATCATAAAGACCAAGTACGTAATGTCTTTATGGATATTGCTATTATACGGTAGTTGCTCGTTTGTGGATACGAGCATATTGAACCCAAGTGGCTATGTACATACTATATGTACATCAAATCGACTGTGGGAAAATCGATACATGTGAATCGCACCGTCTAGATTCCGAACAGAAACAGGATATACGAAAAGTCTACCAAAAATACTCACATTGTGGATGAACATCGAGCGTCATCGATACAATATAATGACTTGTGTGGATATATCCCTATTACAAAGGGAATGACTCTGACATAGACAAATGGGTTAGTGGATGCTCTTATTGTGCATATTGTGGACGCTCGTATGTGGATATGCGCCTCATTAGGACCAGGCATGTACTGTCTTAGTGGATATTGCCATTATACGGTGGATGCTCGTTTGTGGATACGCGCATATTGAACCCAGGCACGTAATGTCTTTGTGGATATGGCCATTATACGGTGAATGATTTATTGTACATACTGTGAGGCCAACAACGAACTATCTTTGTGGATATGACCTTCTTGAAAAAATTGGATAGTTAATAATGTAGATATGAGCATATTGTTGATACCAACACCATTGACTGACACTATGGATATCGCCACATCATCAGGGATGATCTAGAATGGATAATCAATTAGTGAGACCTTCAGCTACAATGAGTATGGATGTAACACGAGACCTTTCATTTTCTGTCCAGGCATCCACTGTATGCGTGCTATTTGTTATCATGGATACCTCCATTAGGCTATAAGCATCCAATGAATGTGTGTTATTGCATATCATGGATACTTCCATTAGGCGATAACCATCCACTATGTGTGTGCTATCTATTATCATGGATACTTCCATTAGGATACCGGCATCCACTGTATGTGTGCTTAATAGTGGATGGTTAATAATAGATGTTCGATTATGGTTAAATCCATTATATGCAACTATTTTGTTTACATCCATACTTCTATTTTGTTTCCAGTGGTTATGGTTAATAATGGCTGTTCATCGATTATGGTTACATCCATACTACTATTTTGTTTCCAGTGGGAATCGGGGCTTACTGCGAATCCAGCTCCGGTTAGAGTCGAAGGCTGACTGCGCATCGAGAACGCTCTGAAAATCAATTCCGGTGAGAAACGGGGACTCAAATACGCGGCGACTCGGCGTTTTAGAAATCTCTTTTACTCGAGCGACGAAAATTAATTCGATTCGCAACTATCTTCTCTGTTTAAGCGAACATTGATATCAACTTCTCGCGGTAAATTACAACTTTTCCGAACAGTTTACTCACCGGAACTGGCTAAAACGCCGACCCTTAGCACTGTTGCGAATCGATACACGTTTCTTAATTCCCGAGAAATCTCCGTGTTGTAAAATAGAGCATTATTGGTCTATATTGGTTATCAAATCTGGTTTAGAGTCTTAAAGTCAATGAAGGGGCAGAAGAAGAAATTCGCAAAACACTTTGTTATAAAAGTGCCACTTCAATCGAAAGTACTAAAACGTGTAAATACAAACTGAAAAAGTGCTAAGGAGTGTAAATTGCTCTATATAAAATATGTCTAAAAGCATTTTTTATTACCAACGGTAAACCTTTAGTCAAAATGTATTCCATTAGTTTAAGTGTTAATTTCCAATCGTATGTCATGTTTGGATCAAGATTGCCAAACGGTTTCCCCGCAATGCATGTCCCAAACGTATCATTGTAAATTTGTAACCACCACGGTTTGCAAAATATGATGTCGCTGCCACAACCGTAACCATAGCTCGAGCTAAGAAACCCATCACCCTATAATATAGTAGTGTATATGGATTTTAAATTTAGGTGATGAATTTTATTTTTCTTGTATTTGTCATTTTGGTTTTGAATTACTTTAGGTGGAGGTCATGTTAGGATTTTATTTAGAGTTGTTTACATGTAATGACGGTTTTTGAGTTTATATTTACAGAATATGACACTTTATATTCTGATGGCACTTTTTATGAGTTTACCCATGCGAAACCTTTTCAGCCCTTCCTCCCCCTTACCAAAACAAAGGGTTGGTTCGATTTTAGTTGATTAACCGTATTTGGTTAATAACCAGTTTTCAAACCGATTGGTTAAGTTTCTTTTCTCCTTATTTTTTTTCTCCTTCGACATTGATATTTATTTTTCTCACATCTCCTTCTCTCCTTCACACATACATACATCTCCTTCTCTCCTTCACACATACATACATCTCCTTCATGCACACATACATTTCTTTATCTCTTTTTCTCTTGCCGACAATAAAAACACCACCCACACAAAAAAAAAGAAAACTCAAATCACGAAGCAGCTTCCAACCCATATCAATTCATATCAATGAAGCAACTTTCTCTCTCTTTCTCTATTTCTCTTTCTCTCTCTCTCTTTCTTTCTCTCTCTCAGATGCTGGTGAAGGATTTGGATCTGGAATTGCACTTAGATCCCGTCTCTGCAACTAGAATCGCATGTGGTTATGGCGGCTGTGTATGAAAATGAGGAGGAGAACAAACAGTACAAGAAACAAGTTATATGGATAAGTACACAAAATAGCTAGTGGACACGTACACATAACTCACTTTCCCTGTAGATATCTTGTAGTGGGCATATCATTTGAATATAATGTTATGTACGTGCAATAGTTCTTTTCACCAACCAATGTTTTAATATGGTTGTCTCGAATTAAATTTGTGTGAATATTTCCATATAGACATATTATCGTGTACAATTCATACTAGTTATTTTGAATATCTTCGCTTAAAAACAAAGAGTTTGTTTGCCATGTACACATCTACGAAACATTTAAGAATAATAAATTAAATTAATTTGTGAGAACAATGTAATAAAATTAATTAAATTGTAAAGAGATTATAATTACAATTGATAATATCATAATGAGTCAGATTTTTGATCAATGTGGACACATCCATAAATGTCCATGAAAATTGGTTTATACTCTCTCGACTACCTTTTATTTATTCACCATTTCATTATGGACAATACTATGGACAATTAGTTCAAATAAATATATTCAAATAAATAAAAATCTTTGTGTCCATGTCCACATGGATATCCCATGTTGATATGAATGCTGAAAAGACATCACGGTTTTCGAGTGTGGATACACCCACGTGGAGATGTCCGTAATGAAATGCATTAGACTGAGTACATGTGGACACGTCCAATGCTCGGATTCTAGATAGCGTCCACATGGACGTATCTTTTATATATCACGTCCGTATGTATGTATCTTTTACATCACGTTCACAAGTATTTTACATAGAAATTCTCCACCAAATTAAGTACATAAAAATTCGAACAAATAAAATTGGGTTTGTATTCGAAATAATATGGACAAGATGCTAGTCAATAAAAAACAGATCTGAGAATGAAGAAACTAAGTTCCAGAAAACAGCAAAATTTTGTAGAGATTAGCTTCATCGTCACGTCATCTCTCGTCTCCAAATCTATTTTGAACTAGAACTAAGAAATAAAATAAAATTAGAATTAAGATAATAAAATGGAAAAGCTTAAGGAAGGAGAGGATGAACCAACGAAGATAACAAAATGGAAAAGAGAAAGAAAAGGAAAGAGAGAGAGAGAAAAAGAAGAAGGTGAAGTAAACGATTGCACGACACAGATACAAAAGGAAAAAGAAAAATATATGAAGGAGAGAGAAGAAAAAGATAGTATAGAATATAATAAAGAAAATATTGATAAAATGGTTTATTTTTTTGGTTAAAATATTTAATTTTGGTTTGTTGTACAGCAAATAAAAAAAGGATTAAAATGTCTTTTTATAAGATAAAATGTTGAAAAAGAGTCACTTCAAACCAAAGTGTCAAAATCTGTAAATATGAATTAAGTGTCAAAATCTGTAAATATGAATTAAAAAGATGTCATCTGGTGTAAATATATCTTTTATTTACCATCTTATATAACTCATTCTTTTTATATGCACTGAACCAATTTTTCTAACCAAGATCAGATTTCAAAAACTGTTTTAGAAAAGAAGAATAAACCAGTGCAAATAATGTCCAAGAAAAATCCGAAATTATATATATATTGGTTTTTCACAGGCTCATGGACGGTTCATCATAGATTGTGTGGACCTGAAGTAATCGAAGATCGAAGCTCCTAAAGGTTTCACAGGAGACTCATTAACACTTAGAAACTTTTCCAAGAAATCCAAAGAGGAGTTTTATACAAATTAAAACTGATACAAGACCATTAAAATAGATTAAAAAAAATAACAGAAATATGTATCTTCAGCAATATTATAAACGACAATGCCTCAGCTAAAGAACTATAACAGACCTCATCAGTATCATTAAGGACAACAACTTTTTAGTACTCATAAGCAGCAGTTCTCTTCATCATCCTCATAAATTCTTCCATATTAACTTCACCATCACCTGCAGTTTGATTTATGCAATGGATCATATATATCATAATCAAACCAGGCATTGCACAAGAGAAAGAGAACAAGGTTCAGAAACTTACGGTCACGGTCTGCTTCTTCAACCATCTCTCTTATCTCAGCATCTGTGAAGTTTTCACCTAAGTCCTTTGCCATGCGTTTAATATCATCAGCAGATATCTTCCCCTGCAACAATTTAGTGCAAATTTAGATCTAGAGAGATCAAGAATCGTAATCTTCAAATGAAGAAAGCATTATGAGTATATACATTCTTGTCAAGATCAATGATCTGGAATGCTTTGGTGAGCTCTTCTTTCGTGTCTCTTTCACCGATCTTAGCAGTCATCATATAGTAAAACTCATCATAATCTATGGCTCCACTTCCATCTTTGTCTACATCAGCTATCATTTTGTTGATTTGCTTAAAAGTTATCAAAACCAACAAACCAGATATATCAGAATCATCATTCCTTACAGAGAGGAATATACATGAAATTTCAGCAAAGACCTAAGAGATGAAGAAACTTATATTACCTCTTCCGTCATTTCGAAACCAAGCGCCCTATCACAGAGTTAAGCTCAAGGATTAGTTCCAGAAATTCGAAATCATATAATAAAAGAGAGGAACATACTACAAACTTTAAGAATTACCTCATAGCAACATTAAGCTCTTTAGCATCAATGGTGCCAGAACCATCGGTGTCGAATAGCTCGAAAGCTTCCTTGATCTCTTGCCTCTTCTGCTGATTCAACCCATGATGACGTCTTGGTTTTTCTTTTCTCGAAACACCTCTGTATAGACTCGACTGCAGAACAAATAACAATGCAAGACAAACCATTAAATCTCTGAAAGTAGAGAAAATAGAGAAAATATCTCAATTTACTGGAAATCAAAATCTGAACTTTTAAACACCGCAAGGGTTTCTCGCGAAAAGAGATCAACTTTTGCATATCCTAGAGTTCAAAATCCCCGTTTCGAATCAGATCTTATAACCCAAAATGCAAAAATTTTTATCTAGCGGAGCAAAACCCTCAAGATCAACCAAGAAATTGCTGATCGTTACACACAAATTAAGACAAAATCGAAGGTACGAACCATATCTTCGTCGACGTAGATGAAAATCTCTTTCGGCGTTGAATTCTGGAACGTAATCAAACGTTTCTCTTCTCCTCAATTAGTTGCGATAAATAAAACTACGGTATATCTTCCCCGATCACTCTGGATCCTCTGCGATTTAGCCAGAATTTGTCGTTTGCTCTCCTTCGTGTGGATACAGACGATGTTCTTTGGACAAAAGAACTCAGGTTGTCTTGTGGGCCTATCATGGGCTTTATTCAAGTTTGTTTTCTATTTTGGTCCATGACATACACTTTGGAAAAAAAAAACAGAAATTAACAACATTAATGGTATTAACTATGGAAGATGAAAAGTGAGTGGATGGATATGTTAGTATAGGCTTGTTCGTTACGTTGTCGCTGCATCAGCGTCCAGCGACACAAAATTATAACGTACTTGACAGTTTCAAGTTTGTGATGAGTGTAGAACGGCAATCAACAGAAAAAGACGCAGCGCCGATCACAACCATTATAGTGGACGCTGTTTTTTTCAGCGTCACCTGCGATGTCGACAATACAAACGCCGCGTCATCTATTTTAATTCTCCACCATATGTTTTGCCTGTGATGATGTTGTAATTATTGGTCGCGATCGCTGACGCAGCGGCGACACGCCGAACAGACCCTATGTTACCAACTCGTTTATAAACAAGAAATCCTCCTCCAAAGAAGAAGCTTTTAAAGTAGATATATTACCGATCTGTACATATTTTAGAATCTTCGCCAACATGCTATCTTCAATCCTTTTAGTGACAATGTCACAACCGCAGATAATATTTAGACCAAGATTGTGTTTGCAACCTATGATGTTGTTGTGTTACCGCAATCAAGAAAAAAGCTATAGAACAACACATACACTTGAATTTAGTAGTTTTTATTTTTCTGAACTAAATGACATCATAAACTTGCAAAATTAAATCTCCTAAAAACGACACTGTTACGCCAAACTATTCACAAGGAAAAGACTAGCAAACTCCTATAGTTGGTTTCGTGAGGTATTAGAATATATAATAGATATGGGGACCCTCCAGATTGCGTGTTTTCAGAATTACCAACAACAACATCCAATTGTGGTGATTTTTTTAATTTTCTTTGATATTATTTTCGGAGGGAAAAAGGTCAAGGGTTTTTTTTATCTAAAACTGCCTCTATTATCAGTTATCTCCAATATTTTTCTTTGTGAAAAAAATATTTTATAATTTTGCGTCTCAATTTCTATATTTTTGATTGTGTGTTAGACGAATTGTTGGAAGCTGAAGCCGCGACGAAGTAATTCTTGTTCACAATCTCATATATTATATGGTTAATGGGTTTGATTTTGGGATAGAAGATAACCGATAATTCTTGGGTTTGTATTTGTAGATGTCGGAAATCAACTTACCTAGGAAGATTATTTCAGCCGGAGATGAAGCTTGGGGACAGACGGTGATTACCTATCAGAAATTCACGATAATCCAAGACCTTGTAGCCGCTTTAGAAGATGACGACGTCGATTTCCTCAGAGACTCTCCGCTGGGAAAATTACTGGATATTCCATCCAAGCCGGCATGGTCGGGGACATTCGGATTGTTCTTTTTATCTCGCCAGCTAGAGATCAAGCGGAAGAACGAAATCTGGATCTTATTTGCCGGTAACCCCATAAGGTTTTGTCTTCGTGAGTTCAAGATAATAACCAATTTAAACTGTGGGAAATTTCCAGCGAACGAGAACAAGAAGAGGAAATCCCCCAACTATCCTCACTATGACTTTTCGACAAGAAAGAAGATGTCACCATAGAGAGGCTAATTGATATTCTCAAAAACAAATGCAGTGTGGATAAAGAAAGTCGGCTCAAAATGGTTTGTCTGGTGTTGGTTGATGGAATTTTTTGGCTACTAGTAATCAGAATCCCTGGTTATACAGATAACTTTGGCTATTATGTTATCCGTTAACTGAGAATGTCCTTTGTATTCTCCAAGCATCGTTCATGGTTTTAGGCTAACTATATACATCTATTAACACAGTTAATATTTACCTATTAGTGTCCCGTCTTCGTAGTTGGCAGTCGTACCCAGTAAGGACTTAAAAGGTCATTTGACATCCCATAAATCTATATATAAATAATTTTGTGTCTAAATTCAGTGAAAATATCAGTAGCACAGATGGTATTTATGATTTATTGAACCCCTATAATCCCAGGTTCAAGCCTCTCTCTGGCCATTTTGTTATATATAGTTTTTTGGTTAATGAATTGACACCCCTTAAGAAACTTTCTGGATCTGCCACTGGTCGTACCAGTCCCCGGTCTCCATGTACCCGTCATTTGTGTGGTAGTATTCGCCATTATCCAGCTAATGAAGTTATCTTGACAGAATGTTATATGAACACACTTCATTCTTCGTCCGATCGTTATTTATTTTCCAATGTATATTAATATTTACTTAAACTTACATGCAGTGTTTAGCCAGTTAATTTTGGAAGTTGTCTCTAAGTCAGAGTTATCTGTCAACACATCCGCTAATTTAGTTACACCGATAATTAGATAATAGTCGATAACTTTAAAAGCAAACTTGATCTCATCCTTCCTTTAGTTATTTTGCCTGTTGCCGGTTGAATTGGCTGCCGCTACTAGGTTACCTGAATACATCAACACTACCACCTTCAATTTTGTTAAATAAAACATATATTATACTTACCGTTGAACACATTTAGTAAAATAAAAAGTTATTAGTTACCGATTATCCTACAAAAGATGGGCAGCAGAAGATTTTCTTACAATATATCTTATATTTTTTATATCATGTCCCTGCACTGTTTTTACAGTCAATGCTCTCTACAGAATCTATTTCGTTCAGTGGTAAGGGTAAACTTGCCTACAATGATATAATGTCATTGTATTTCAGTTCATTTATTAAGGCCTTGTTCATTTGAGCAGTTGATATTTGCAGTCAGATGATTCATTTGATTGATCCATCTGAATGATGTTCGTTTCATTAATAAAAATTAATGATTAATTCAACTGATTCATTTGGCTGATCCATCTGAATTTTTGTTTGTTTGATCATTTCACATCTTCATCTATATCAAAAATGACTAAAATACCCATGTTTTCATCTAATCATATTATCAATGTAATATTAACTATATTATTATTAATTCTTAATATAAATAATGTTTTACAACTAAATAATTTTCAGATGATTATTTTAAACATTTGAAATTTTTTATTTTATGAAAATAAAAAATTTGTTTATAAAAAAATTTATAACAATTAGTTAAAAAAACAATTAATTTTGTGATTGATTCATACCCAATAAAGACATTTAAAACAAATATTTCCTCATTGGTGAAGCAAACTACACTATCTTCTTCTAGAGTTATAATTTCATCATACAAAACACAATATCAAATTAAAAAACATATCATATTATGTTTATCAAGGTACAAAACAAAGTTTTTTTAGAAAAGCATAATCCTTAAACCACCAACTCTCCCTTCTATTCACCAGATCCTACAAATAAAGACAAATTTTTTTTTTATTAAAATAAAAGGAGAATTCAAATATAAGACAAAAGAAAGACAAAGATCACATACCTGTCAATATGGAAGTCTAGTTCTTTTTGCCATCTCTAAGGTAATGGCATCACATTTTGTCTCCATAACTCTATCACCTGATGGTAAGTATGGAACATGTCCAACATTTTCATCACCATGCTGTTCATATGACTCTACATTTTCCCAATATTCAAAGTCTCTACCCTCTTCCCTTGAATCTCTGATAAAGTTGTGAAGAGCCATTGTTGCTGTCACAATCTTTATCCATTTCTTAAGCTCATACTTAGGATGTTCCTGTCCAAAATCCACCATTTAGCTTTCCATACACCAAATGTGCACTCAGTCTTCGATCTCAAACCCGAATGCTTGCGGTTGAACAACTCTCTACCGTTTGTAGGTGGTCATCCTCTGTTGAACTGATCCAGATGATATCTAGTTTTGCGATGTGGACCTAGATAACCGATTCTAGTGGGATAACCTGAATCAAATAATTAATACTTTCCAGGTGGAGGATGTGGAAAAGAAGCTTCTTGTGTTGCACAATGTGTTAGCACCTTTGTGTCATGTGTTCTCCCGGGAAATCCAACATAAGCATATATGAATTTCATACTGAAATTACATACAGCAAGCACATTCATAGTTGGCTCTGATTTTTGACCTCTAAATGGCTCTACATTCCCTGATGGAGGACGAACTGGCACATGTGTGCCATCAAGAGCACCAATGTAATCCTCAAAATAAGGCATATACCGGTCATCATCTACTCGAAAAGGATCAGCACTTGCAAACTCATCCCTTGCGGGCTTCACTATATCTGCTGCGAGTTTCAAAAGAGCACTTAAAACATCATCTAGCTTCTTTTTCACTGTGTCTAGTGAATGTTGATACCGCTCAGCTAAGGCCCGTACAGTTAGATCTTGTGCAACCATTTCTATGAACATTGCAACACTCTCTTCTATATAAACATGGAAAGATTCCTCTAACTTATACTGCTCAGATAGCCTTTTACACAAACTCCTAAATGTTGATTGGTGAATGCGTAGAATATCAAAACATTGTACCTTAGACTCAAAAATCAATCGCTGCACACGTTGCCAACCTTCTCCTCGTTTTGTGTTCACCATTTGTCTCTCAATTTTTCTTTCCTCCACTCCATACATGTCTTCTATAAGAGCATGCATGTGTTTCTCCTCCTCAAGAACCAATTCCATATAATCATCCTCAATTAAGAATCTAAATGTTTCGTACAAAACCAGAATAGAAAACGAGAGACAATAATGTTACAAACTAGAAAATCACATCAGGAAATAGAAAAGCTTGGTTAGTATCAAGTAGACACATATCTTGATATCAATTCAAGCATTCCAAGCAACGAAAGTAGACTACTGACAGATACGAGAATATGAGACATGCATGACGTTCAAAGTAGCTGTCTTCACCAATCATATAAAGCAAAATGAAGAAATCAAAAGCAACATATATGACATTCAAAAGACTTCTTCCATAAAATCCATGTTTGCAACTGGTTTTTCTTTTAGTTTCTTAGCTCCCGACCACTCCTGAAATAAAAAAATGCGAACATAAAAGGATATAAGGCAATGAGTATAAGCAACTATCCATTTGAATACTCAGAAAAAAAAGAAAAAAAAGAAAAAAAAACAAGTGAAACGAACATATGTATACCTTAGTCTGCTCCTTCCACCAGTCATCAGACATTTCTATGTATCCATTGGAATCATATCCAAGTCCAGTTCTGTCGTGAGTCAATCTTCTGAAAGATTCATACTGTTTCTTGCAAGTGAAAACTTGATCCCAAATTTCTTCCATGGATGTCTTTCCCCAAATCTCTCACTGAACTTCTCTATAATACTCTGTCTTGTAGCTTCGTGCACAGTTTGGTGTTTTATATTTCCTTTCAGTTTATCTTCAATTCTTAGTTGAAGATAAGAACGAGTTTCCTCATCACTCTACACAAGATTCTTAGACCAGGCAACAAACACAAGATTCTTAGACCAAAAAACAAACACACAACACAGAAAAAAACAACAAACACACAACACAGACCAAACAACAAACACCTTAAAACATACAAAACTAGTAATAATGAGTTTAGAGGGAAATATACTCACATCAGAATTAAGGATAGATGACATTGTGTATGTGAAGAAGTGTTAGCAACTATCTACAAGAAGTGAGAGTGAACGCTAAAGTAAGACACAAAAGAGTAATGCAAGCTTGACAATCAGTCGGTAACTAGAAGCCAAACTCAAAATTCAAAGACAAGAATAAAACTGAACAAACAACAACACCAAAACATGCAAAACGTGAAAGACAAGATTCATACTGCTTCTTGCAAGACGCCAATGACTAGAATCAAACAGCAAAAAACCAAGTGTAAACAGCAAACAGCCAATGACTATAATCAAACAGCCAATGACTATAATCAAACAGAAAACACCAAACACCAAACAGCTGATGAAAAGAGTTCAAGTGGTGTCAAACTGAGGGTTTGAACCTATTCTATTGGTCTCGGTGACACAGAGAATTTTGAAACAACAACAAAGGAAGTCAACTACGGATGCAGAAACGTCAACTAGAATAAATGCCAAAGAACGCTAACAATAAGCAGTTACACACTTACAATCAGAACTAGAAACCGTAAGAGCCAAATGTGATGATCTAAAGCATTCTTTATCAGAGAATGATTTGGAGATGGAGAAGCACAAGAAGCAAGTGGCACAAGTGAAAGGTGAGTTGAAGAAGAAAAAGAAGCAATGACTAATCTTGAGAAGAAGCTAAAGGAAAGCAGAACCGCAATCAACAAAAGACAAATCTAGTAGAACAGAATCATGATGCTTAAAGACGAAGGAGCAATAGAGATAGAAGGATACCTGTACAGTTCTAAGAATCAAGTGGAACAGGTTAAGGATGATCCGATAGAAGGAAAAGCCCTCCTGTCAATACTTGAAGTCAAGAAGGCTTGTTTAAGGCTTTCTGCATTATCAATTACAATATATGAAATCCACCAAATTTAAATTGCCATTTGAAAACTGGATTAAGAGAACAAAATGATGTATCACAAGACCAAATTTGACTTGGAACTCGGGTAAGAACTGAATATCAAAATGCACACAAATAAGAAAACCAAACATATAGCAGCAAGAAAACGGAAGAAACTTTGAAAAACTTGAAAAAACTTTGAACCCTTCACAGATAAGCTCTGCGTCATTCACTATAGAGAAAGGTCCACTGCTTAACTACTTGCACAACTGTTTCACCAGCAAGAAATCCATCATCGGATCCAGATAATTTCTCAAAAGCATAATCTAATTCGCAGGAAACAGTGGTCACCATCATAAACAAAATGAAAAGTAAAACATGGGCGTGGATATATACACAAAGAAGGACGTTACTACACAACTAAAACCTGCTCGATATGAAATCGTTTTCCACATCCTCTAGTCACATTTCTCAAAACCCATATCAAAGCTTTTCTCAAAATCGAGCAGAACAAGCAGCAAGCATAGATTAGAGAAGAAAACTTGGAATTCTAAACCAAACCCAGAAATATGTTACCTCAGCTGAGAGAGAAAACGAGATTGTCAGAGAAAGCAAAGCTTGTGCTTGGAATGACGAGAGAGAGAGAGAGAGCGAGAGAGAGAGAGAGAGAGAGAGAGAGAGAGAGAGAGAGAGAGACAGATATCGAAGCTTCTTCGGAGAAAAAGAGACGAATCGATTGAGTGAGCTCGTGTTGGACAAGAGAGGAGTCCGAGAAGATGCCAGCGAATGGAGATGTCAGACAAGACGCCGGCGAAAAGAATTGTCTCGCCGGAGAAATAGAGTTGAAGGAAGAGCCGTCAAAGAATAGTGAGTCGCAGAATAGAAAAAAAGAAGAGGAGATTTATGTTTAAGTTTTTCTCTTGTAATTTTTTTATTTTTTCAAAAATATTTTAGTTATTATAAAATTTTGACTGAAGTTGGTTCATCCAACTTGTTCATCTAACTAGTTCAATCAGATCGAAGGGATATAACTCAACGGTAGAGTGTCACCTTGACGTGGTATTTTTACTAAACGGAGCCTGAATACTTAATTTTATTAATCCAATCACAACCAATTTTAAAAAATGATTTTATATCTTAAACAAACATCAGCTGACTAGATTATCTGGATGAATCAGTCAACTGCTCAAAACGACGACTAGATTATCTGGATGAATCAGTCAACTGCTCAGGACGACATGACGGGCTCAGGACGACAGACAGGACCAAAACTTCCTTCATTTTTGCCTCCCATTTCCTTAATAAATTAATCATGCATGTTATTCAGCCGCTTAACTCTATTTTCTTCTCTCTTTGTTTTTCTTGTCATTTTGGTTTTGACTTAATTTAGGTGGCAGTCTTGTTAGGATTTTATTTACCATATTATATATCTCACTGTTTTTTTTTATATGGACTCAACCAATCTTTCTAACCAAGATTAGATTTCAACACATGGTCTAAAAGAAGACGTACAAACCAGTGCAAAATAGGTTTCATACTTTTAAGCGATGAAAAGCTACAAAAACTGTCTCTGCATAGAAATAAAACCAAGTCGCAAGAAAAATCCGAAATTGTATGTTCCTCTCCTTAAAACTATAAACTATCTAAACCCACACTTTTGTGAGATCACAACCTGTTTGTGGGAGGTTTGACTCTGTAAATACGAACAATCCAGTTTGATGTTGTGTAGGCTTCTTCTAAGTGTTCCAGTTTGATGTCTTTGTTCCCTATCTCCACCCCTCTTGCTCTATCATACCTGCCAATGATTTGACAACCCATTATTTTTTCTTTAGCATATCGAGAAAGTAAATGCGTTTAAGATCAAACACATCAAATATTCTTCAAAATGTGTAAATTCCAAGGCGTACCCGGATGGCTTGCCGTATTCTGTGACCAGCTCGCCAAACCTGTAATAGCATAACTTGTACCTATACGAAAAACATGAACAATGAATTGCATTGTTTTGAAAATTAGCTCATTTTGGGGGATAAGTACATATGCATAATAGTAGAGTCTTGAAAGTAAAACATACATGAGACAATTCAGCATCTTTGGCGATGCACCCTTGTCTACACGGAACTCGCCATTCACAAGGTAATCAGGTTCCTTGATCACTGGGAATACTCCACCTCCAATTCTCACCATCCACAAGAACCTAACCCACATTTTTTGATTATTAATTAATTAGGATCAGTAAATCCACACACATCAACTGAAATCCACACACAACTGAATCAAGAAAGTTTTCTTGCAACCAACCAAGAACGGGAAGGCCGTCAAAGGTATTAATGTACCAGTTAATCAGAGGTATATCATCACTGGTATGTACTAACAACTAACTATCAGCTAGTTTCTAAATAACCAACCACTTTCATATTTGGTTAATTGAGATCCACTCAATACCAGCCCAAGCCATTTGTTTGCTCGCCACTAATACAAATCAATTACCAAAAATCTACACTTGTATAGTTGAGAAGTTAAAGAGATATGTCAAACTTTCAAAATATACAAAAGTATTCGTTTAACAAGCCACTAATTAGTGCCATATTTGGTTAATGCAACATTAACCAGATTTGCAGCAATAACGAGAATACGAACACACATGGGAGAACGTAGAGAGACTTACTTGTTAATGTCATCTGAAGAATAACCAGTAACGCCACCAAAGACGACCAATACATAGTTAACATCGAGTGACCTCATGATGTCATATGCCTCGTCTTCATAAGAAGACATGGCACGTCCAACAGTAGCAATATGAGTGTTGTTCCATGTGTTGTTATCGACGATGACAGTTCTGTTTCCCATGGCAGTGATTTGGTACCCATAGTCCCACCACGACATGACCTTAGCATCAGTGGGAGTGTTTTGCCTAAGCCAGTAGTATGCCTCACGGTAATCATCAAAGATGATTCTGTTCCCGTGAGCTCCTCTAGCAGCCAGGACAATTGAGGGAGATGAATATGCCTCCGATGTCACCCATGTGCAGTGAATAGCATATCTACTGAGCAAATAAAATACACCAAGAAGAAGAGCAATAGCACCATTCTTCTGGAAAGGTTGAGACTGGTCAAGTAAAACCTGCTAGGACATAGGAGACAAGTTTTAAATTTTTCTCCTTTCACCAGAGAAGCGTTCCATACAGTTTAAACCAAAACAGATGAAAAATTGGTGAGAACAGGGACAATAAAGATTCACCTTTGAAGAGGCTTTTGAGCTACCGGCTCCTTTCATGGAACCAGTCTGGGGAACCTTTTGTTTTGTCCTTAACAGAGAAGTTAAATTCTTGACAGTGGCAGAAACAGCTATGGCACTGATAAGGCACACAGCTGGAGTGGCGACGAGAATAAGCCGAACCATGACACCAGCAAAGTACAAGCTAGTGAGACCATACATGACGATAAATATTGTAGCGTCTGACAAACGCTTGAAACAGAAGTAAAGCCCCGCGGGGAAAAGGAAGAGCAGGATATGGTAGTCAAACATGAAAGACGACCAGGCCGTAGGCTGATGCTCAGAAACAGATGCAATGATGGGAATGTGATCCTTTGCGTAAGTCGGGTCAAGCAATGAGTAAAACCGACCAGTCCACGGAGATATATAGCCAGATGCTGTTCCTACACCCAAAGCAATACCACCAACCAGAATCGCCGAGGTCACAGTTATCCTCAAAAAAGTTTGGAACAACTTGGTGTCATTGAGCTGGTACTTCACCCAATCGAGGAAGTAAAACACCTATACAAGCAGATCAAATTTAATAGGGATAAAAGTATGATCTTTGATCTTTGAAATAGTATTCCTCTCGAGTAAAGATCAGCAAAAAGGTTCCAACTTCCTATTTCACAATACAACAGGCTAAGCAGAAACCCATTTACTATACAAGGAACAGCAAAAGATGAGTCTGAAGATGAGTCTAAAACACCTATACAAGTAGATCATATTTAATAGGGATCAAGGTATGATCTTTGATGTTTGAAATAGCATCCTCTCGAGTAAAGATCAGCAAAAAGGTTCCAACTTCCTATCTCACAATACAACAGGCTAAGCAGAAACCCAATTACTATACAAGGAACAGCAAAAGATGAGTCTGAAGCTTAATCTCTAAGACAGAGTAACAATATCTCAAATTCCAAGTGGTAAAAAGAGAACAAACCTGCA
This sequence comes from Eutrema salsugineum, assembly GCF_000478725.1. Lineage (NCBI taxonomy): Eukaryota > Viridiplantae > Streptophyta > Magnoliopsida > Brassicales > Brassicaceae > Eutrema > Eutrema salsugineum. The sequence goes on from NW_006256612.1 coordinate 916,366, forward strand.
TCAACAAGAAGACTCCCATTGCACCCATATGCTCTCCAGATTGAACATGCTGAAATCCGACGAAACGAATTTGCATAGCAAGAAGCATCCCCAAGATATACATACAATTATAAGCTACGTATAGCCTCATCGAATACCTCCCCGTGATCAACAACACCAAGACGTAAAGCGGAACCAAGTTAATAATAAACACATAGCCTCCCCAAGCCGAAACCATGTAGAAGTAACCAAACGCAGAGCCAAGAGCCCATGCCAACGAACCAGTGTTCACCGCCTTAACAAACAGATAAAACGTCAACAAAAGAGCGAAAATCGCGACGGCCTCGTTATCGTACGAGCCAGCGACGGACCGAGAAATGTAGCCAGGGCAAATCGCGATCAGAGCAGCAGCGACGAGCCCAGCTCCTGTATCCCAGATCTCTTTACCGAAGAAATACGCAACGACGGTGGTGTTGGAAGCGAAAAACGGCGCCGTTAAAACACAGACCTCGCGGATGTGAACGAAGAACCGGAGAAACCGGAGCGTCCAGTAGATCAGAGCGGCGGTGACCATTAGACCGGGATAAAGCGTGCCGCCGATGATCCGGCCAAGCGGGTACCAACTCTCGGAATCGAACCAGTTCCAAAACTCGTAGAAGCCTTTCTCGGTGAGGAAAAGCGTCGTACGGTAGTTGAAGTACGGATCGAACTCGTGGATCATGGATTCGTATCGGAGAACACTGAAGAGACGAGCGATGAAGGCTAAGACGTAGACGAGACCGAGGATCGAGACGCGAATTAGTAGCTCCTGCTGCTTCGTCTTCAATTTGAGGGATTTGAATGAGAGACTGTTGAGCAGATCTGGACTCGCCTTGTTCGTCGCCATGGATTCCGATTTCGAGCTCACATTCGCCGGCTCTGGTTGTTTTCCTCCCATTGATTTTTGAGGGAAAATTGAAAAGCAGCGATCTCCGAGCGGTGTGGTCTGAGTCAAGTCGTCGTGTTGTGAGAGTTAAGCTCTGTGATGTTTCATGGGGGATTTGTGTGAATTGTGATTGTCTTTATTTTTTTCTTTTCGGGAGAAAATGGAACAAAAATAAATTAATCAGTGGCGAAGTGGGAAGTGAAGTGAGTGGTGACTTGTTTTGGGCTTTAGCCAGTGTATTTTAGCCCATTATTCACTATAACATAACCCAAAAAAATTATTCCTCTTCACGCTCTTTTCTTTTTAATTTGTCCATGCATGTACATACCTCAAGGACCAAAAATCATAGCTTTGGTGGAGAAGAATCAGTTTTCAAGGGTCTATCTCAAGAATCATAGCCATTGTTGGAGTCTTGGGAAGACCTGTCTTATCGTGACGACCTAGACTCTTTGATTCAGGTTAAGTTAGAAGAAAGCATGTTCCACATTGGAACTGATATAGTGTATGAATCTTTGATCATGTATAGAGCTTGAACGAGTTGAGAAAATTAATTTATGATGAAAGAGAGTTTTTTTATCTCGATTCTCGATGCTAATGACTGCATATCTTATAGGGATAGTTTGCTCTCAGGTAAAGTCTAACACAATTAGGACATGAACATAAAAACCAGAAAAAAAAAAAAAAAGTAAGCTAAGCCAACATAGTGATTAAGCTCACTGTAAATGACAAGTCATACGTACTCACAGACAATACAAAATAAACAAATCAACACATACATGTCCTCACTCTAGGCTGCTTGTTCTTCAAAATATGGAGCAGATTTGCAGATTTGTTGTGGTTATTGGTAGTTTTCTACTATTCCTAAAGGTTCGGAAAGATTATGTGAAAGTTCTGGTAGTCAAATGGATTAGATTGTGCAAATCCACTTTTGTGGGGAGTCTGGTCTAGACAAACACGACGTCTGTCACGAAGGGAACCACCCCGGTTTAGTTTTGGACTTTTTGTAATGATGTTTAGGTCTTGGCTTGATCGCAACAAAATCTGACGATTGAATTTGAGACAATACTGGTACTAGCACTAGCAGTAGCAGGGTAGCAGCAAGAAGAAGAACAAAGGGAAAGAATGTTTGAATATTTCTCGGTTTCTAGATTTTTAGGGTTTCGAAGTTAAAAACAAAATAATAAAGATATTTGCATATTGTTAGAGAATTGATTAATGCGGTTTTAATAGATATTTGCTACTTGCCACCCAAGGCTCCCCAATCTTTCCATTTTTTGTTCTAATGTAAAAAAGATTTCCATTTTTGTGAATAAATGTGTTCAATCTCTTCATGACTTTAGTTTAGTTGGTTTAGTTATTACGTTAACCGAATTTAGTTTGGTTGGGTTGAGAATTCCTAACAATGGTTGAGCACTCAGAGGCCAGAAGTGCCCGTTAAGCTCCTGACTCTCGTTTGTTAAATAACTTCGGTTTATTATGTAACCAGTCTTGGTTTGATGTAGTTTCAGGTGGTTCACTTAAAAAAGGAAATATTACAGTACTTAACTCATTTAATTAGTGATTAACGGATTTAATTACTTACTCACAAACCCTATCTATGTTACTATATATATAACATAGAGAGAGAGAGAGAGTCCATCTTCTTCTTTTCCCACGCAAAAAAATTTACAGAGGCGAAACTCTCTCTCGAATTAGGGTTTAGTTTCTTCATAGAAAAAAAAATGGTGAAAGGAGGCACAAAGAGGAAGATTCCAATAGAGAAGATAACAAACAAAAACTCACTAGCCACATGTTTCACCAAACGAAGTTACGGTCTCTACAGCAAAGCTTCACAGCTTTGTCTTCTCTCCGGTGCCCAAATCGCAGTTGTTGTAGTATTCCAGAATATACACAGAACACAGATACGGAGATTTCTGAAAATCTTTGCCTTACGGACAACAACAACATCAGAACTCAAGAGTCGGATCAACAGCTTAATCCTCAGACCAATAGCGATGATTGTCTCAAAACAGATACAGAAATCGTTGTCTTGGATGATGATGATGATGATTCAAATTTACCTGAAAATCTCAACAACACTGAAGAGAAGGATCAGATTCCAGAAATTTCTGCAGGATTTTTGGATGATGAGGAGATGGATCTTGATCAACTCATAGATTTTGAGACAGGTTTTGAGAGAGTTTTCAGCGATCAACAACTCAAAGATTTTGAGACAGGTTTTGAAGGTTGTTTCAGTGATCAACAACTCCTAGATTTTGAAACAAATTTTGAAGGTTTATTCAGCGATCAAGAGCTTGATGAGTTTGCTTCAAGTCTCCTCTCATGAAGCTCTGCGGTTTGAAGATACAGTAACTTCTGATTATTACTTACCTTTTTCTATGTATGCGTATAACCACCGATTGCTAGGTACCGGTTCGGTTAACTTTGGTTTAGAGATGTATGTCTTATCGATTCGATTATGTAATGAAGGGTCCTGTTTGACCTCGATCGGTTTTCTCATTATAAGAGAAATTGATCGAGCTCAAACCGGTTCAGCTTCGGTTTGTGGCTTCATGATTAAATTCTGAGTTCTGTTTTTTTTTTTGTACTTATGTTTTGTATTTGGTTGTTTCAAATCCACCTAAATCATGTCTTTAACTGTATCTCTTTAATCAGTGGATGGGCTTTATTTCTCTTTCAGATTTGTGTCTCAGCAAATATGTTTTTAAGTAAAAAATTGTTTTTAAGTAAAAATTGAGTTCTATATTTCTGAGTTTTGTTTATTAATTTGATGGAGTCTTTTAATTATTTAACCACTAAGTCTCCAACTTTGCTCCTCTCTTATTAGTTTATGTTTCCGATAGGAGACAGTTTTAGTTTACTCGTACCAAAGATATGAAACCCATTTTGTGTATAGACAATATTTTATAATTCACACAGTAATACTGATAACTTGTTTATATACTAAAGGTGAAGCAAAATTAAATGTATTTACACGGAATACGGTCTTCGTTCACCGTCTGTATCTTCAAATCAAATATTTTTTTCGAGTACACACTATATACTCCTTTAATGAGAACTACAGAATATACAGATTGCAAATGATGTGTGAAATAGTCTCTACACAATACGGAGTTTGTACAAATGGATCTCACCTGTGTATTTAGGCGACTGTACAAGCTTCTTGGCTTTGGATCTCGGCGTAAGTGACGGCAAGCGCACGCTGAAGTTTCCGTGGAGACAAAACCTCAACCTCGGCCAAGAATGTAGCTGTGACAGGCCTGTGATCCGATAGTTTAAGCTCGGTCCTTCTGTAATTAAGAAGCTTCATTCCCTTACCATTCCAAATGATGCGGTCACACCTGATCAAATCACATTTGCTTTACACTTATCGTTTCGCCCTTTTGTATGAGTAATGTTAGAAATGTTGTATCATAGTGTGTGAAAAAACAGTACCAGGCTGGTTTACGTTTCCCGGATTCAGGGTCATCTCCGATGTAGTTTTCTGAATTGATTTCGTATTTGTATGTTGGTGGAAAGCTTAAAGTTCCCTCTGACCATCCCTCGAATACGTTCCCTTTCTTCATTTCTCCTAAGAGCTGCCAAAGAATAAGATGTCGAGTACGAGCTTAGGACATGTAAGTTCATTCTTGGCTTGGACTTTAACAGCTGAAAACGTTGAACAACGCAATAATCGTACCTGGTCATTCTCAAGCAACCTCTGCCACTCCTTTCTTGCAATAAGCTCATGTGTCTTCTCATACGACAAGTTAATCCGATAGTTGAGATCTCCCAGCCAGATTATTCTTCTACAGCAGGTTCATCTTGTTAGGTTCATAAATTAAGAGAACTCATGGATCAACTGAGAAATAAAACGTACTCATGATCACGGATGCTACTTGGAAGACCATTTGCATTAGGTTGAAACTGAGCTCTTCTGTGAATTTCACGTACATCATCGTTTCGTTTCTGGTGATCCGTATCCTTTTCCCCTGATGACAGATGCGTGCACAAGAAACAAAACGGTGTTTGATAGATTGACATGCTCACAGATACAGACCCCTGTAACAATGCAAGAAGTCGTAAGTTGTTGCTAGCTTAGGATATAATTTGTTAGAGCAACTAATACGAGAAATCAAGACCTTGTTACCAATGTAGCCCATAATACCAACACCAACTGTAGACACACAAAGGTTGCTTATGTGCTTGCGCAAGCCCCGTCGAACCCAGATAGTGAGAAACACACCAACCATCTGTTTGCTCACAATCCGTACATACGATGGTTTTCTCAGCTTCATGCGAGTCAGATTCACTGACTTGATGGAACCACGTTTTCCCAAAACATATTGATTTAGCAGCTTTAATGGAGGCTCTGGCCAGGTCAAACCAACTCTTTCAGTGTAACTAAATCTTTCTTCCCTTTGTGAATCACTATTAATTTGCATCGAGAGAGAGCCGTCTTGTGTATTTGGTGATGCGTTGTTATTGCTAGAGCCCAAAACGTCTATATTAGTAAGCAAACCTTCACTTACGATTGGTCTATCCATTGAACAATTCGCATCGCAAGCACCATGACTGGTTTCAACATACAGATCTTGCACGCTGTAAGAGACCTCTTTGGATGGCTTAAACTTTGACGGAGAAGGAGGATCACTATGACTTACAAACTTTAGCTTTCTAGGTCGAACTCGGTTTAAGGCATCCCGTATAATATTCTCCCATTCAGAAGCAGGCTGGTCATTCTCAATACCAAAAATGTTTCCGGCATTTAAGGGAACGATTTCCTGAAGACTGAAAGTGAAACGAACCGCATTTGAATCATAAACACTGAATACAAAACTCCTTTCACCATGGTAGTTAAAACGAAAGATTCAGAGAATACAAACCATACCCAAGAACATAAATGTCTGCAGGTTCAACAGTGTCTAGCCAACCATCGATATCCAAGTCAGCCGGTGGAACTCTTCCACCAACATTCCATGTCCCCGCACAGATTCTAGCTACATCAAAACCACATAACACCAGGGATTCACTACGAGTGGAGTTAAGCAACAAGAGAAGCTGTGGAACTTTGCTCAACAATATAGCAGAAACATCAAGAATCAGAAAGGCCAACATTGATGATGCCAGATAATAAAGTAGAGAAAATCAAAGACCTGATTGCTTGTGTGAACATATACTGCACCCTGAAAGTTTCCGAATTTCGTCTTCTAAGCTTAGGGGCATCTGAGATTAGTTTCAAATATAAAAAATTAGCAAAAACGGAATCTGAATATGCAATACAAAAAAATGAGAGCTGAGAGTTATCGAATCACATTACCATCAATAGCAACATCTTTGGTTACTCCAGAGCTACGTGGGTCAAATTCTGCTACACCAGGTTCAAATTCAGTCACATAGAGCTGCGAAAAACTACCTAAAAGACTAATTTCATTCCCGGAATCAGATTTGAGGCTAACCTTGGTCGCCGGAAAGGGTGAATCTCTCGTCGTCGTCGTCAGTATCGGCGCTATAATCTGATTCAGTGGAAGAAACGTTGAGCCATTTGCGGAGTACAAGACGTGCCCAGTAGAGATGGATACAGGAGAAAGCTGAGCAGCATATTGTAGCCAAATTGATCTACGAAATTTCACATAATTCATCTTCAAAAATCGGGGGAAAAAAAAACCTAATACAATAAAAAAATACGAAAACGAAAAAAAAAAAGGATAAGAGAGAGATTCACAAACCTCTGTTCGTCGCGATCGCGATCCTATCTCCGCCATATGCTCCGGTCACGATTAATCGAGAATTCAACTGAGAGAGAAGTAGAAGAAGAAGAAGAAGAAGAGGTTAGAGGAAGACGAAGACGCGGTTGAGACTTTTAACGACCTTTGGTGGGAGACAGATTGAAATGTTGAACCGGCGGTTAAGTGAATTGATTGTTTCTCATAAACTATCATTGGTTATAAAAGTTTCTGTTTTCCATTTCAGAATAAAAGAGACAATAGTTTAAACCTAGGAGACAAAGACAAAAATGCAATCTGTTCATTCATGTCAACCCCTGATTTAAAAGTTGATTTCGATTCATTCATGTCAAACCCAGAACAAAAGCATATAACAAATATGATTAAACACACAAATATCAAACACTATTAGTCTATTACCTTGATCTTAAACGACTTCTGGTTTTTTATATAAACGCCGTTTTCCAAAGAAAATTGTTAAAAAATCTTAACTATCATTAATTTAGTGGTGGTCAATTTATAGATGATTATTTATTTATAATTAATACTAGATTTTGCGTCCACATTACGCGTGGGTATTTTGTTGATAAAAATTATATACAATCAACTACATCTATGATGATATAAATTTTATATATTAGTGTTTTGATAATATATTAAAAATATAATAATGTTAATATAATAATTTTAATGTAAATTGTAATATTTTAACAGTTTTGTTTAATATATATATGTCGTATTTCAAAAATGTTTATTTTATTAAACACTTATTAGTTAATATATGTACTCAAACTACCTAAAAATTTTACAAATTAATCAAATGCTACTTTTTAAACATAGTATTGATATGATGATAAAATATTATACATTCACTTCTTTAAATCAAGAATAAAAAATCGTTTTTTTATCATTTTCACTTTTATTTTAATTATATATATATATATATTATTTAAAAAATAAAATTAAAATTTAATCTTTTCTGCTCTTGTTTAACCAATACAAAATTTTGTTTTGATTTATTAATTTAAAAAACAACTAATAATAAAATATTTACTTTGAGATTAATAACAGCTTTAGTTTTGAAACCAAAATAATAGTTGAATATGATATGAATAAAATCACACAAAATATGTGAATTAAAATATTTTATTCAATTGGTTGAATTAAATTTTAATTAATTTTTCAATGATTATACATCATCTCTTCTAATAAGAATGAAATTTTTTTTCATCATGTTCATTTTTATTCTTGTTATATATGTTTTTTCAATCTTATTTATATATTTTGATAATTTTTGTATGATTATATTCAGTTTTATTATATTCATTCTCACTTTTTCTAATTATAATTACGTAAGCAAAACCGGTACAATTTAATACATACAAATATAGAAAAATTAATAACAATTGAAAAAATAAAAACTAAGAATTTCTATTAATCTATTGCAATTCCAAATCGAATATACAAAATGTAATTTTTCGTTTATTTTCACATTATATATTACATGAGGTTATGTGAAAATATGTTTTGCATATGTAACAAAAATTTAGATGAATATAAATCATGATTATTAGTTATTTAAAATTTTACGTGAAAAGCTTTAAAATCAAGTAACTTAATCTTGTATAAGTAGGATATATTTTTATTATAGATAACAAATTAAATTTAGGGCTTCTTGCACATATGACCTCAAAATTGAAGTCAAATGCAAATCTAACCTCTTTTATCTCCCTCTTCAATATTAGCCAGTTTCTCCCCACTTTCTCCCTAAAGCCACATATAATAACATAAATGCCATTATATTTATAATTATCGAATTTTTTAGGTAATTCGAAAAAGACATAACCATCCTAAGATATTTCAAGTATTCACGAAAATGCCATCATTTTCAATTTCGCCAACTACCATTACCAACCAAAATGGAAGCTCTTAATGCTTGCCCATCTGCACTTGAAGCTCTAAATGCTTATTTGGCCGCTCAAACTTCATTCTCTCTTCAAATTTCTATCTGGTTTCATCTAAAAATCTCTTTCTTGGTCGACATTGTTATGTTTGAATTCGCAAATCATATATTTTGTGAGATTCTTGGATAACCGAGTTCTGGGCTGGTTTCCTTTCAGTGCATCTCAAAAATTCTGAACTTCTGTCAAAGTTAATCGAGTTCAAATTGGAAGGAGGTAAACATCTAAATCTTTTCTTTAACATTGGGCTATGTTTCGCGAAAGTAGACTTCTTTTACAGTCTGCTAGTCAACGTAAAATGTTAGATTTGCAATTGACCTTTTGGTATTTTTTTGAAAGTAGACTTCTTTGTAAGTCAGCGAATTTTCATTTGAATACAAAAAAACAACGTTTAGACTTCTATTTCAGGCTGTCGAAAAGCGAGAATAGTTTTGCATTTGACCGAAAAATATTATACTTTGACCTTTTCTGCAGACTTCGTGGAGACGTCTGAAAAAGATAAGTTTGACCTGAAAGGTTATTTTTGCATTTGACCAAGATGTTGACCACCTTTGACTGTTCGAGTAGACGTCTAAAGAAGTCAGCTACGAATTATGATTAATTTAATTCAGCATTGGTCAAATGCAAAAATAACCTCTCAGCAGACTGCTATGAAAGTCAAACTTTGGTCAATTGCAGAAATAACCTGCAGCAGACTTCGTTGGTAGTGTAGACTTCGTCAGCAGACTTCACATTAACAGAAGACTTCTTGCCTCTTACAGCAGACTTCTTTAAAAGTCTGCTGTAAAAGTCAAACATTTGGTCAATTACAGAAATAACCTTTTTCTTATGCAGACTTCATATAGAAGTCTATTACGAAAGTCAAACATTTGGTCAATTGCAAAAGTAACCATGTCTTTTTGGCAGACTTCTTCGTGAAAGCAACCGGTGGAGTTTTGCTGGAAGTCTGCATTTTTTTCGTTTTTAAAAAGTACTTTTTAAAAACTTTTGTGTGATGAAATTTTTTTTTAATTTTTATTCTTGTTTAGAAGGTATATTTCCTTTACCTGTATTAATTTTGTATGCTTATGTGTTATACATTAATAGTTATAATTTTTGTAGATTTGAACGGTAATTGGCACATATTAGCAGACTTCAAAAGAAGTCTGCCTCTGAAGTCTGCCTGGCGAAGGAGAATAACACAGCAGACAACATTTGAAGTCTGCCTAATTATTTTAACAAAAAATTTGTTTTCGAATTAATGGTATATGCTAAAATAAATATATTGTTTGGACATGTTGATCTGCCTTTCTTGGTTCCATATACGTGAGTTTCACGTTGATATGTGTTATAATTAGAAAGTGATGAATTTTCTTGAATGTTTAGACGTTTAGCCGATTATAGCAGACTTCTATATGTTACTTGGAAAACACGGTTTATCTTGTGTGGTTTACCTTTTTTGCAGATGGCGGCTCAGTTGCCTCTTGTATTTGGAGAATGGGTCATTGTTGTCGATGGGTGTCATCTGACTGGAAAGTATGAAGGGACTCTGCTAGTGGCCACAGCACAAGATGGTAACTTCCAGATATTTCCACTAGCTTTTGGAATAGTGGACTCTGAGAATGATCACGCATGGGAATGGTTTTTTAGAAAATTGCGGGAGTGTTTTACAGACGAGTATCCGTTGGTGATAGTTTCAGACCGGCATCATTCCATTAAGAAGGCATGTGAGACTGTATTACCATGGGTAACACGCGGTATATGCTATTATCATCTGCAACACAATATTGTCACTAAGTTTAAGGGGAAGCATCTTATGTACTTAGTCAAACGTGTTGCGTATGCATATACGGTACATGATTTTAACCGTTATATGGACGAGATAAGGCATATAAAACCTGACCTTGCAACGTACCTGGAGGAGGCAGGCATTCAGTTGTGGTCAAGAGTTCACTTTCCAGGTGATAGATACAATATAAAGACGAGCAACATCGCAGAGTCTATCAACTCTGCTCTCAAACGGGCACGGGGATTTTCCATAGTATTCCTGTTGGAGTACTTACGGGCGAAGCTAAAAAAGTGGTTTTGTAAAAGGCGGGAAGATGCTTTGAGTCTTCCAACCAACCATACTCGAGGAGTTGAATATTTGTTGGCAATTCGTTCACATTATGCTGATAAGTTGACGGTTGAAGGCATAGATGGTTGGCGATTCAATGTGAAAGGAGGATCACATAACTGAGTCGTTGATTTGGAACTTCAAAAGTGTGGGTGTGGCGTGTATGATATTGAGAAAATACCTAGCTCTCATGTTATAGCCGTTTCAGATGCAATGCATATGCATCTGGCCACTCTTGTATGCCCGACATACTCCAAAGATTACTTGTATGCAGTGTACTCGCATAATATATATCCTCCAAGCATTGCAATGATAACCGATGAAACAACACAATGTCTACCTCCGGAGGTCCGACGTAAAAAAGGCAGGCAGAGGAAGTCAAGATGGCAAACTTGGCTGGAAATTTCGAGGCATAAGCAAAAGAAACCCCGTAAGATCCACAAACAGTACAGTTGTTTGAAATGTCACCAACCAGGACATACTAGACCGGATTGTGTAAGTGTTATGTTACCTCATACTTTAAGGGTTACATTTGGTCGAAGTTAATTTCCTCTGTTTTTTTTTTGCAGTCGTTGAAGTCAAGATAAAACCCTAAAACTATAATAGCAGACTTACACTGAAGACTACAACTAGAAGTCTTCTACCGTAGTCTGCACAAGAAGTCTGCTTCACCAGGTAAGGGAAACACTACTGAACTAAACTCTGTTTCATGTCTATGTACGATCATTCTTAATTATTGTCATAAACTATGCGATATAGTAAGCTATGATTAGGGTAAACCTTAGAGTACGTGAATTATCACAAAAGCCACACTAGTCTATTACAAGCGTTTAGCCTCCAAAACATACAACCACACCATTGTTCTAAATATTACTAAACAAACCGAAATTAGTTAGGAACATTACAGTTAAATAAGAGAACAACAATTCTGGCAGGTTAACCAAAAACTTCCAACCATACCACACCCAACGAGAGTCCTTTCTCTTTCATTACAGAATATACATAGTTGGACATATCACTTACCTTCGTATACGTCCAGCCATGGATACTCATACTTCTCTGTGCCGATTACTCCTGTCTCGTCAAATATCTCGGCTGCCAGCTTGTCTCGGATGTTTTTAATGTTTGCATCGCACAAGGTCTTCGGAAATGGCATCCCTAGAGCATGGCATTTAAGGTACTTCAAGTAGTAAACGCCACAGTCACCACTTTGTTTGTTTTGTGGGATCAAATGCCCCTTGATTCGCTCCCACGTGAATGGATCATAAGTCAGATTGATACGGTCTTCAGCAGGTGCACACTCACGGAGTATGTAGGGAACCAAGACGGTAATCGGAGTCACAGCAGCCTCAATCTGAATATCCGATGCATGAGTAATCGCATGGCTATCCCAAATGACAATATGCTTCATCGGAATCGAAATCCACATTGCCACCCAGTGATCATCAGTGATGTGTAACATCGAGTACAGGTCATCCACATCATACCCCCACGTCTTGTTACTAACGCAGTAGGTTGGGGCTGCGCCAGTGTAGTACTCGAACGAGCCAGCTGGAAGGAGCTTGCCTAAACCATCAGGGTTGGCGTGAGAGTCCACGAACTCCTTGTACTTGTACCTCCACATCGTTGCAAAGTAAGAGTCGAGGAAATGTTATCCTGTCGGACCTAAACCACTCAAGATGCTTTGTAAATCGCAGCCTGAGTAGGTTAATCCCAGCTTCCATGTGCTGCATATTCAATGAAAACAATTATTCAAGCAGAGAGTAATATGTTGTGTTCATATCATATATACACTCGCGTAACTTACAGTGTCTGCTAGCCATTGTTTTGGAACTCTTAGAATGAAGTACCAGTCCACGGATGACCATTTTACCCACTTCAGATAGTTCCTGAAAACACCACCATTTTACAATATCATCCACTACTCTTACAATGGAAAGTCTGCTTTATGCTAACTCTAAAACAAAGACTTACGAATCTTTTTCAGACAATCAGTTAGCACACCGATCTTTTGCTTCACGTGTTTCATATCAAACGGATCATATCCGCACCCTCGGACATTTTTGTTTGGGATTATTTCCTTCGCTGTGTTGTTGGGTTTGAACGGGCTTTGCTGTGTAGGAGCCAACTTTCGTAGACGTTCACTCTTCGCACGAGCAACCAGTTGTGCCGCCTTCTTGCCTTTCTCGTGTTTATCTTTCTGGACCTGATCGAAGTCGATGTCGCATTTTGCTGGATCAACCATAACGACGCTTGGCTCTGGAGTTCCCTGCGTACCATCGTTCACGCTCTCACTTGGAACATCAGTTTGTTCATTTTGCTTAGACATAAAATTACTCTGCAAATATAAAGATTTAAACACACATCAATGAAACGAAACCAAACATCAAACATTAAAGAGTACAAATAAAAACATTAAATATTTAGTGGTGACAACATTTTTAAGGTTTTTAAACAGATTGGTAAGGTTCGATGAGAAGTTTGAAAACAAATATGGAATTTTAATTTTTTCCGGGGTTTCCTTCCTCTTTTCTTTGGAGCGGGTTTTGGACTAACCCCGATATTAGGATCGGCTTCCGCGTCCGTTTGATCGTCGCCAACAGGTTTTGCGCCCTCGGCGTCTGCTTCACCAGTCTGAGCCACATCCTCCTTTGTACCTCCGGTCCCAGCTTGGAGGATCACTGCCTCTAATTTGTGCTCCACCGTTCCCAACTTTGTGTTGAGTAGTTTGATATGAGATTCACAACTACTCAACCCATCCATCATCTTGTTGAAGCAGTCGTCCATGTGGTCCTTCAGAATCGTGACCATTGACTCATTTTCCTCACCAGAGGCTGGGCAGAACCGCTTCCGACTTCCTTGATCACCAACTGATTCCGATCGCCTCTTCAGATCGACAGACCCTTCGGACTTGACATACTTGGTCACACCTGTTGGAGGCCAATGACTCCTTTCCCATGTCCATTGTTTAGGGCCAAAATGACCATACATCGCTTTGATGATGTTGTCAGTCCTCTCGTCTTCTTCATCATCGTCTTCAATTTCCCAGCGCGGAAACATGTCGAAGAATTCCTTAACAACGTAGTTGTTAATGCGTGTCTACATGGAAATCAAAACAGAGTTATATAACGTATAATGCGGAAATCAAAACTAAGAAGTCTTCCTAAGAAATCTGCCTAAGAAGTCTGCCTAAGAAGTCTGCCTAAGAAGTCTGCCTAATTAGTCTGCTGTATACTACAGACGTCTGCAGTAGAAGTCTACTAAATAAGTCTGCCGATATAATAGTCAACCAAGTATGAATTCAGACTACTTACCTGTCGGAGCATATTCTCTTTCATAAATTTCCTCCCCCTGGATCCCTTGAAAGCTATCAGCGGTACATTGTGGTCGCCTGGAAGTGGTTCACCAAATTTAGCAGCAAAGTCGGGAAGAGCAAAGTAAACCCAGACTTGTAGTACTTGAACAAACCCCTCAATGGTGTACGACGACTTCCAAATTTCTTTCTCCTTCACCGACCGCATCAGGTTTTTGAAGGCCACTCTTCCCCAAGGGTAGTTTTCAAACGCTTCTAAATCTATCACAAGCCTTGCCAACCTAGCCCGAGTAGCTGAAGATGGCTTTCGTGCTTCAATGTAACTAGTATAAATGCTAAGGTATCCCAGCCTCAACCGATCCTCAGACCACGACCCGCATTCCTTACAAGCTTCTATCAAATCTTCAGTGCTCGGGCCCAACTCCTGATTGACTCCCAATCGCTCCCAGAAATCTTTCATCTCATCAATTATCTCAACCACCGGATCCTCGAGGTTGTCCACGTACTCGCAATTCAAGCCAGTAATATGTTTGAACTCATTCAAAGAAAAGCGGATCGGGATTAGACCTACGAGGCTCCAAATCTCAAATTTTTTCTTGCAAACTAGCTGCATGCCGAGAATGTAATGGACCAGTCTAGATGCCCAGCCGAAATCCAACTGACTGAACTTCAAGAACACTCCCAGTCTAGAGTTCAATATCTCTTCCCACTCATCTTGTGTGAGTGCTTCCTCAAGTGCAGTCATCAGCTTCGTCTCACTGCTATAGTAACCGATGCTTTTCAGCGGAGACGGCTCATCGCCTTTCGAGAAGAGACGCGGGGGGAACTCTGGGTTTTCCATTGGTTGTTCTGACGTCTGCAAAACGAAGTCCAATATTCAAGAAGTCTACTTATGAAGACTTCCGAAGAAGTCTGCACACGAAGTCAGCCAACTAAGTCTGCAATTGAAGTCTATAGACCTAATAGTGTAATTAAAAAAGTTTCAAAAATCTAGCCGCCGACAAAGTTATCTAAAAAAACACAACCCGTTTTGAACTCCGTTTTGAACTCCTTTTTACGAGATAATACTTCCAAAATAGTTCGCCTAAACACTATACAAGTCCGTTTAATAAATAAAAAAAAGTACAGATATCTCTAATTCACAGCAACTAGAAACTTGGAAACGGGTATTCGATTTTTGTCCGACTTTGGAAATATCTACTCGGTGTTGTCCGATTTTTATAAAAACCGATGTAGAAACCCAAACGACCAGGAACTTGGAACCCGTAAAGATATTTATTTACAAATTATAAGAAATTAGTACAGCCAAATACCTTTCCACGACCAACGGCGGAATGGCGGAAATAAACAGTTACGGACGGCGGCGACACCAGATCTAGAATAGAAAGCGAAGGAGATTAGGGTTTGTGAATTACACAGACGACTTCTATCCAAAAGAGAAGTCGGCATTAAATTCGACTTACCTTAAACGGTAAACGGATGTACTGTAAAAACCAGCGACAAGTTCCGAGAACTAAACCCAAACGACAATAGTTTTTTTTTTACCGATTTGTGTTAGTACAGTGTTCATAGAAAGTCTTATATATGACCGTAGAAACCTATTTAACCGTTGTACCGGTTCAATAACCATCGTACCATTTCAATAACCGTCGTACCAGTTCAATAACCGTCGTACCAGTTCAATGTGGTTTATCGATTTCGTTATTTAAACGCAATTGGTTTAGCCAATTATAGCTGGTTTGCAATATAATTTTAAAACTATCTGGTTTAGTTTATTCGACGTATTAAGTCTGCATATTAAGTCTGCTTAAGAAGTCTGCATATTAAGTCTGGTTAAGAAGTCTGTCTACGAAGTCTGCATATTAAGTCTGTTTAAGAAGTCTGTCTACGAAGTCTGCATGTGTTTTTTATTAATATCATATGAAAAGTAGTTTTAGAGATTGTATGTAGAGACCCTTAACTCACGGCCTGCATATGTACACAATACACAAAGTGCACATAGATTCCCCAGTATACGAACAATGTATATGCAACAGTAAACACCAACATTAATCACCATAGAAGTCAAACACATATGTTTTATCCCAACTAGTCTACTTAAAGGTTACACAAGTCTCTTGGTCCTCTATTCTACTTCCCAACGCATGAAAACACAAGAGATTACTGCAAAAATAACTAAAAAAACACAAAGTAGGATATCAGAACCTCGATTAGCAAGTGCTTCTTTCACTCCAACAATTTCACTCTGAATGAACCCTATGAACTCCTCGATCTCGCTAATGGTCTTCTCGGTTGCAGCAAGGCGATCCTCCAATGCATACAACCGATTCTCATATGATTGCAGGAGGGCTGTTCGGTTGTCACGGAACATCCTTTCGCTCTGCTTGTCAATTCGTATTTGAAGAATGGTCAGCTGCTCTTCAATGGCTAGATCCCACCATTTGGAGATGTGACCCGGTTTATCCTACACATATGACAAACGAAAACTTCAGTTATACTCGATGAATAACATTAAAACTATACACATATTGAGAAAAACCTCATTAAAACTATACACATTCGCCTAATATTTCAGGGCAACTATAGAACTTCCTGCCAAACGTCTCTGGAGCTGTAGACTCTTCCAATCTACATCGAAGGCCGCAATAGCATCATTCAGGTATCCCAAAGTCTCCATCAGCTTTGGCACACCCGCTGTCATAGCTTGCTTTGGAAGATGAGCTGTTGGTGTAGCTTATCGGTATTACTCTGAACAGATCAAGCAAACAAACTTGGAAGTTAACAAACAAAAAACTAAAACAGATACGACCACATAATAACTTTGCAGCTAAAAACAAAACAACAAAAACAAGCTTTCCAAACAAATATTTCTTACTCGCTAAACAACAAAATAATAAAAAAGGTAAATCTTGAAATAAAGAAAAAATCGAAATATTTACTTACTTGCTCACGGAATCTGTGAAAAAAGTATTTTTACTTAGATCTGTTAAAAAAACAGTAAAGCAAAAGGACAAAAGAACAAAAGAACAATTTTAAAGGACAAACCAGTAAACAATAAGATACGGACTAAACAGAGAATGTAATGGCGAATAACTCACAGATCTGGAGAGATAACTATGAACGATGAAGACGCCGGCTGAGATCTGCAGCAACAATATATGTAGTGATATATATGAAACAACATATGCATCAGAAACAGAAAAGAAGAGATGGGGAGCGCCGGGAAAGGCTTACTGCGAGAGAGAGTCGCGGCGAGAGGGACCAGAGTGCAGCGCCGTTTTACAGTGATCTAGGTTTTTTTTATTTATGGTAACGACTGGTAAGTTTCTTTATATACTATGTTAAAAATTCCGGTTAGGTTAATTATTCTGGTTTGACTAGACTTCGATCCATAGTCTGCTGAGCAGACTGATAAAGAAGTCTGCAGCCCTAGTTTAAAACTTTTCACTTTTTATGTTTATCCTAGATGGTTAAAAATGATTCATATTTATTAAATTATAATTTTTATAGATCATACTTGTTGACATTTGATTTATAGAAACAAACTTCAGTTTACATTATTTTTATATAATTTTAAAATTTAAAATAAGATTTAATAATATAGCAGACTTCTTTATCAGTCTGCTCTGCAGCCCTAGTTTAAAAGTTTTAACTTTTTATGTTTAACTTAGATGGTTAAAAATGATTCATATTTATTAAATTATAATTTTATAGATCATACTTGTTGACATTTGATTTATGGAAATAAACTTCAGTTTACATTATTTTTATATAATTTTTAAATTTTAAAATAATATTTAATATTATAGTAGACTTCTTTATCAGTCTGCTGAGCAGACTTCATTAGTATTTGCAGACTTCGAAGGGTTATAATCGTAATTGAGACATCCGTTTTATTGTTTACTCATGTAGGAGATAATGGTAATTTCTCTACCCTTCTGACATATTTTTGCAATAGGTTGAATTTGGGGTATACATTTGCATTTGGAATCATATTGTGGCCTATTTTTAGCAATTCCCCCATTAAATTTATAACTTAAACAGTAATATTGAAGATTTGAATATCATGTTGTTTTTTGTTAATAGAAATTTCTTTAGTTTTTAATTTATTTTCTTAACAATAATATTAGAATTATAATTTTTTTTTAAAAAATTACAATTTTGATATATACGAATAAAATTAAATTTTTAAATGCTGATGTGGATGCGTTGAAAATAATATAGCTTTAACTGTTATTAATAATAAAAAATTTGTTAACAGTATTATTTTATAAATTTTTCTATAAATAAATTTTTTGTTAACAATATAATTTTAAAATTTGGAATTTTTTTAATTTTAAATATTGATGTGGACCAATAAAATTAAACTCTTAAATCCTATGTGGACACTTTTAGAGACATATAACTTTAACTTTTATTAGTAATAGATTTAGAAATCAAAGGTGGAAAATCTCACATGAGGCCCTTTACGGCAAGTGATTTTGGTCTCTCCTCCTTGTTTTGAAACTTACCAAATGTATTCAGATATTGCTTGGTCAGCTAATTGTGACCTTTGTGGTTCAGATTAAGTTGTTAAAACCCCGTTAGATGCCATATTATTCCAAAAATCTTTTTCGGATACCTCAGTTTCCTTCGCCTTAATGACGGAACCTCTTACTCTATTTTCAGTGCTTCATTTTTTAAAAGTATTGAGTATCAATCATTTGACATGTTTTTTGGATTGCTTGGAATTTATCATTCTTCTCAAATTCGATGGTCAAACTTTAGAGATTTTATGGTCTCTTTTTCAATATTAAAGCAGTTTGTAGTGGCTTTGTTTATATCTCATTTCATCGTATTCTTTGTAATTTAGCTAATATTTAAACAGATAGTTTAGTCAAATTTGTTCTTTTACGTTGTAATAACTCATTTTTTAGTGAAACCTAACTCTATATTTTTGTTTTTTTAATTAAAATGGTTGCACACAAAGGGAAAAAAAACTTAAAATTTATTAAAGTATGTGACAAAAATTTGATTGCTAATGAAGAGCCCCTAAATATATGTGCATAGATCTAATTTAAATTCAAGATTTTCCAATTTTCCTAGTTTAATATTGAAAATAATATAGCTTTAACTGTTATTAAGAATTTTAATTAACAATTTTCTTATATTGTTTTGTATTAAAAATGTAATTTTATAATTTAGAATTTTTTTAAATTTTAGTTATTGATGTAGACTAATAAAATTAACATTTTAAATCTTATGTGGATGTCATTAGATGCATATAGCTTCAACTTTTATTTTTCTATAAATATAATTTTTTGTTAATAATTGGATTTTTTTAAAAAATTAATTTTAAATATTGATGTGGACCAATAGAATTGAACTTTTAAATTCTATGTGGATATTCTTAGAGGCATATAGCTTTAACTTTTCTTAGTAATAAAATTTAAAAGCCTCTTTGTTTTGAGGCTTACCGAATGTATTCGGATGTTACCTTAGTGGTTCATGTTAGGTTGTTAAAACTCCGATAGATGCCATGTAATTTCAAAAAAATCTTCCTCGAATACCTTAGTCTCCTTCGCTTAAATGATGGAACCTTTTTCTCTATTTTCAGTGCTTCGTTTTTCAAAAGTGTCGAGTATCAATATTTGCCTTAATGATGAAACCTCTTTTTTTATTTTCACTGCTACGTTTTTCAAAAGTGTCGAGTATCAATCATTTGACATGTTTTTCGGATTGCTTAGAATATATTATTCTTCTCAAATTCAGTGGCCAAGCTTTGGAGATTTTATAGTCTTTTTTCAATATTTGTAGTGGCTTTGTTTATATCTCTTTCCATTATATTCTTTATAATTTAGCAAATAGTTAAACATATATTTTAGTCACGTTGGTTTTTTTATGTTGTAATGATTCTTTTTTTTTGTGAAACATAACTCTATTTTTTTTTGGTTTATTTGACATAGTTATACACTCAGAAAAAAACTTAAAATTATTATAATTATGTGATAAAAAATTGGATGCTAATGTAAGAATCTCTAAATATGTGTGTATACATCTATTTTAACATTACTTATTTTTATTTTTAGTTTTTATTAATTTAAATTTATATATAATTTCTTTATCTTAAATAATTTTTTTAAAAAAAAAACAATAATAATATTTGAAAAATAAGGAAAATTTACAAATTCTATTTTTATTTTTTTTGATATGGTTGCACATACAGAAAAAAAATTTCAAAATTATTATATGTTACAAAAATTGGATGCTAATGTAAGAGTCTCTAAATATGTGTATACATCTAATTTAAATTTTAAAAAATTTCCTATTTTAATATTATTTATTTTAGTTTTTTATTATTAATATAAATTATATATAATTTCTTTATCTTTAATAATTTTTTTTAAAAAATAATAGAATTTGTAAATTTTTTATTTTTCATTGTTGAAGTAGACCAATAAAAAAATTATAGAGAATTTCTTTATTTAGCAATAATATTAGAATTTGTAAACTTTTTTAATTTCCTTATTAAACAATAATATTAGAATTTGTAAACTTTTTTAATTTCCTTATTAAACAATAATATTAGAATTTGTAAACTTTTCTTATTTTTGTTGATGTGGACCAATAGAATTGAAATTTTAAATCCTATGTGGACGCTTTGAAAAGCCTATAGCTTCAACTTTTATTAGTACTAGATGAATAACTGCGTAGATATGCGGGGTTTTTTGTATAAAATATATATATATATATGAATATATATTTGTAATCTGATAAATTGGTGATTTGATTAGTCTTTCTAAGAAATTAGTCATCCTAATATACAAATTTGAAAACTTTGTTAAAATAAATATTTTCTTCAGATATTTGGTTATTATTCTACATCAATATCACATGAACATGAGTTACATAATCAAATTAAAAAACATACCATATTTTTGATGATATTAAAATTTTTACTAATTCGTTTGTCCTAAAGCAAACTAATCTAATTTTGTTTGATATTGGTTATTTTATGATTCAGCACTCAAATCATTAAGTACTTGGTTAGGTTTGTTCTATTTACCAACCACTTTGTTGTATTTTATTTTTGGCTATAAACATCGGAACATATATCCTACATAAAAATTTACGAAATTGTATAAATAGTCTTAACATGGATGAATTGTTTTTTTTTTACATTTTCTATAAAAATATTGGATAAATTTACATTATGGAACTCTTATTTGTCTTTTTTTTGTTTGTTGGTGACATTCAAAAAAACGTGATGTATAATATGTTATATTTTTCGTTTTGCTTTACTTTCAATTGTTCAGACTTCAGAGGTAAGATACTACAATAGTTTAATTTAAATCACCATCTTCATTACAAAATACACCCAGATAGCCTATCGCACAAATCCAAAATTTAAAAGAATTATTATTCCATGTATATTGTTAACTATGGACAAATTACAAACATCAAGTTAAGAATCAAAATGTAATTCATTAGAAAAACTCTTTGCCTGATTATTTCTCATAAAATTTTACATTGAATACATATTTCTATCAAGTAACATGGAGATTTTGTGATCCTATCAAATAAATATGCTATTTTAAAATAATTATTTTAGACTCCCTAGCATCTTTCTTTAGCAAACATTACTTCATCTTGACAACTTACATCTCCAGCAACTTTCATATTCGCCACTAACTCTTCATGCATCTTCAATTGTGCAGCTTTGCTTAACAGAGCAAAACCATCTCAGATAAAGACAAGATCGGTATCAAAAAATTATCTTCAACATTTTCTGTAAAGAACTTGTAAGCATTATTCCAATGCCCCATCCCAAAAAACACTCTCTCTGTCTCGGAGATTTTTAGGCACCACAACCAAATTAGTGTAAATTGTAACATCTGGTTCGAATTTATCATTCAAGCCATTGAAACGTTAGCTCTTCTTTTTCTAGAGAGGATGCTAACAAATATGCAAAACACAATTTTATCAGGAACGCATATGTAATCTTCCATTCAGTTAAAGTAATGTATTACCTCCCTGAAGGTAATCCAGCTCTAACGTAATGTCTACTCAAAACCATGAAGGTCTCCATCAAAATCACAACCTTCTCAGACGATTAGATTCATAGTTTATTTTTTTTTAAGGATGGGACGATTTCTGGTCGTAGTCGTCAGTTAAAAAAAGCTATAAATTGTAGATGAGGGATTCTATGGCGGACGCCACTGCACTTCTATATCACGCATCACAAAAACGGAGGGGGAGATTTGTGAGACGTTGGCGGCAGAAACTTGGGAGGTTTTGAGGGAGAGAGAAGGGAAGGTGAAAGCTAGGGTTTATCATTGGGGTTAGTACAGCTTTTGCGGTAATGATCTTTGATATGCAATGAAACTTTTTTATAGTGTGCGTATATTTAGGAGTTAACAAAGGTAAGACAGAGAAGACGCGATGGCGGTAGGGGATTTGTCCTTTTCATGGTCATAGGACAGAGGAGTTTCGAGGTGGTGAATGGTTTATTAGAAAAGATACAATAAAGTAATGTGAATTAAATATTTGAATGGTGAAGTTGGAACGATTTGTAATTAATATTCTGATTAATTAAAAAGGGAATGAAATAAATAGAAATAAAATTAAGAATAGAAATATTGAAAATATCAATTAATTTGGCTGATGTGTCAAGCTGATGTGGCAAAAGATGAAGTGTTTATGTGTCAAGCTGGTGAGACTCAACTGAGTCTTTATATAATAAACTAGGTGAAGATCTGCGTGTACACGCGGGTTTGTATATTATTTAGATTTTTTAAGTTGTGTTTAATATAATAAGATAAATTTCATATATATTTAGTGTTTCGGAGTTAATTTTTGATTGGTAGGAAATATACTTTAACAAATACAACCTAATTCGAGATAGAGGATTAGTTATTCGATAAGTGACAAAATATTTTTACTATTTAGAGTAATGTGATTTGTTATAACTTTTTCTTCTCTTTTCTGAGTGTTTCTGTTTATTCAATATTTTTGTAAACTTCCCATAATAGTTTTTTTACTCTTTTTTACTTGATTTTTTTTAATGTAAAATACTTTTCGTTTACTCTAATTATCATTATAAGAACTTAAATTCTTTAATTATTTGTTTCTTAATAAAATCAAAACCTATACAAAAAAACTTCTTGTACATCCTAGAGGAGAGAGCAATATCCTTCGCTCTCTCATTCTTTTTGTTAGCCATCTCCTTGGTGTATTATCTGTAAGTTTTGACTCTCTCTTTGTCTTTTACTTCTTCTATTTTTCTCTTTACACAAATTTTAAAAATGCAGCAAAAAAAAAATAATGAGAATGGAGATAACGAAGTACCTTATTAATAGCTAGTATATGCTGCAGTTTTCTCTTTAAATTTTTCTAGAAGCAAATTTTCCGTAGACTACACAATCTTCACCACATATGTATAAACACAAGAAACTCTTTGTATCCTTCTGATTCTGTGCATTGAACTACACAGAAACTACCGTTGGTGTGGTGATATCATCGCAAATTCTACTCTGTTATTCCCGGAAAAAAAGATGGAACAACCTTCAATTTAGTACGCATTGCCGTCTACTTTTGGGCAGTCTTTACAAACGATAAAAGAGTGAAACTTTACCAACTTGAGTGTCAAGTAACAGATAACATTAGCATTGTCTCCTCTAAACAACAAATGGAACTCTCCATCCTTGATTTTTTTGCCTAAAGAGCCACCAATACTCTTGTGGGAATCAGAAACATGTCAACTTTAAGCATCTTCGTCTGGTTTTGAATCACAATCTTCACACTTTCAATAAGCGCAGCATCAGTCTTATTGATGCAGTTGAGTTCAGATTCAAAAACCATCAGCCCAAGTTTTCTCAAAATGACGTCTTATGATTCTGTAGTTCCATTACAATATGCTATCAGGTAAGAAGACTTGCATGATTTTAAAATATTTTTTAGGCTTTGGTCGCACATTTCTATTTTCTTGACATTTTTTCACTTGTTGGGATGATTTCTGTAGAAGTAGAAAATTTAGGTACTGAAAATTAGCATATAATAAGCTCAAATCAATGACTTTAGACGAAGAAACATTTGAATTAAAAAAATATTAAAATTTTAAACCCTACAATTATAAAATTCTTCTAGAAAGACTATACAATACATGAAAATATAGTAAGATAACTGTAAATTTTAATTGTATTAAAGTTTGTTCCCAAAATGGTTACTTACATAGTTACATTCGTGATTGTAGTTGTAACATTTTCAACTTTAAAAATACAAAAGGTTTATCAATCATTTCAACTGGTTATGTTTAAACATAATCATATAATTAGCCGAAAAGAATTTTAATAGAGCTTTAAATAGTTTATTTTTGATTCTCTATTTTAGTTCGTAAATAATTTTTTAGTTAGTAAATAACTCACATCTCTATTTTGTTAAGAGATTACAATTATAAAGATAGTAAATAATTCACAGCAAATTAATCATCTCAGTTTTACCAAGTTATTTCATTAGATGAAGTTTACTATCTTTATAAAAACTATCACCGTGATAACTAAATTTAAAAACTATCACCGTGATAACCATCTTATTTCATCTTTCTAACTTCTATGAATGAGATTAATGAGATAATAATGAGTGCTAATGACAAAAAATTGATATTTCTTTCTTTTTTGATTTTTAGGATTAAAAACAAAATTAATATTGGTGTTAAAATTTTTTTCATAATAAATTGAAAGCTGATGTGTCATAAGGAGAAGAGCTGATGTGTCAAACTTGTGAGACACAACTCACTCTATATATAATAGACTAGATGAGTACCGACGCATATGCGTGGGTTTTCTTTTTAATATTTTTATAATGTTTAAAACTGAAGTTTAGTTTTATTCTTAAATTTCAGTTTACAATTCCTTCATTATATCACACATTTCACGCATGAAGAATTCGAAGGCAAACATTCTAGCAAGAAGCGCTTGTGTCCACCTACAAATTATTATTTACATAAACTTGATATCTTCGGTTTGGGTAACGAAACCGTTCTAGGTATCTAGACTGTCGATCAAAAACAAAAAAAAAACTGAAATTTAATTTAGATTTTTGGTGATGTTAAAAAAAAAATTTAGATTTTTGGTTTTTTTGGACTGGCCATATATATGTTTAGAGAAATTAGTTGTTAACTTGTTTTGTTAAAGTGATTTTGTTTTAATTAGTTTTTTTCTCGAATTTTTCTTTGGTTTTATGAAATCTTATCAGAAATTTTCTCTACTAAGAAACGTTGTCTTCAATGTGAAAAATTATCTTGAACATCATAAACAAAGATATGAGAATCCAGAAAATACTAAATATTATGATTAGGAACCTAAGAGGTATATTCTCAAAATAAATGGATAACTTTATTCCATAAAATTTTCATATTCTCATTGGCAAAACCGTCACAATCTCCATTAAAATTAAAAAAGTTAGGAAATGAATATAGCATGAAAATCTGTGATATTTCATACTATATATTATCTTTTGCATCACAGGTAGAGTTTGGAACTTTAGATAAGCATGACCAGCTATCGTAAAAGCTTACAAAATACGTCTTTCTCCATTTTCACCATCGGATTTGGCTTTTGCCGCTCCAGTGGCTTTTTATTGCAGTACTTGGGAGAACCAATACTCCAATTCCAAGATCTGATGGAGATAAAACAAGCTACATTTCATGCACATAAAATGATATAAATTATATTTATCTTTTCTCCACAAAGATTTCTTTAATTATAATTCATTGAGACGAGATTTTTATCATTTCTTGTAAAAACATAGATATTAAAAAATTTACTAATGGATGTAATACGTCTTTCAGAGTATTATTTTTCTCCCTTAAAATTTTCTCTAAAACAAAAATAAATTGAATAGATAACTTACACCAGCTTAACTTAAAACAAAGTTTTTAGAAATTATTATTATAGCTTCGTCGCCGAATTATTATTATTTTAGAAACTATTATTATAGCTTTGTCTTGCTATTTACTCTTCACAGAATTCTCGAAACCATCATACAAAATCTTCTTTTTAAAAGCAAAATTCTTCTTTTCCTTTAAATGAACACAAACGATGGTATTAAATGTAGATGTCTCTGCCCATGACCAAGAAATAAATCTTAGACTGTGGATTTGTGAACAGCATTCACTTTAGTAAGCTTCTATATAGAAATTTGCATAAGTTACAACGTGGATTAGAGATTTATTAGAAAATCTTAGGTAATATTTACTTCTTTCCATGTCTTTTCCTCTATATTTGCTGATTATTTTTTATGCGTTGAAACATGAGTGACCAATATTTAAGACAACGTTTGAAGCATCATTAAGAATAGGAAGCATCAAAAATGGGAGTCAAAAAGCCATGAGGTCCATGATGGTAAATAAATCAGTGCACAGAAAAATGAACATAAAAGTAATTAGCTTAAATTAATTAGAGTTTCACTAAAGTTTTGAAATAACAAATAAATGAGCTGATGTGTCATTCAAAGGAGTGCTGATGTGTCAAGTTTGTGAGACTCAACTGAGTCTTTATATAATAGATAAGATGTAAATTCATTTCCCCCCTTGTAATCAATTAAGTAGCGAAATTTATAATTAAAAAGAATTCAATTATTTTGGACGACTAAAAAAATTCTCACTTAAAAATAATTGAACCTGTGACAACGGTGGGCAGTGTGATGGGTTTGGACCGTGTGGTGTATATACCTCTGAGGATGGAAGTAGATATGTTGGAGAGTTCAAACGGGGTGTCAAACATGGTCTTGGTCGTTACTATTTCAGGTGAAAGCATTAGTCTTTTCTACTTTATGCATATTTTCGTGCTTTTCTTCATTGGCTTTTACTCTGCAGAGTCATTTGAGTTTCTGGAATATGGTTGTGCTTTGACCTGTGATGGTGTTTTATTCGCATGCTGTTCATTTGCAAGTTCACGTTTCTAACAGAGTTAGTTGTGCAGTGACTTATGGTGGTGTATTAGACCCCTGTATATGTTGCTCATCTTAGTGAGTTCGAGCTTGAGTCCCATAGATTTTGAAGCGTCGTCGTGAGGTTCACCTTCTATTGTGGTCGTTATTTACTTTTGGATCAATGGTGAAACTGGAGGACCTTTCAAAGGCTTTCAATTTCTGTTTCTTACATTTGATGGGTAATTGGGTTCTGTTTCCTGCTTGTCATGGTTATCCTCACCTCTAGCGAACATCAAAGTTCAGACTTTTCTGTTGCTGCCATTAACATCGATCTTAGAGAATCGCATAAAACTTTACTTGCTCAATTGTGGTCTAGCTGTATCATGGGCTTTAAAACTATATTGACTTGGGAGTTATGCCTCTGTTGCAGAAAAGTAAGGAAATGCCGTGAAGATATTAAGAACATTTAGAAAATACGAACGAATAAGAGGAAGGACTTTCCACGTAATCCAGTTTGAAAAATCTGCATAACATAAATTTTATAAGATTGAAAAATATAAATCAGCAACCACACTTACCATCAAACTATTATGAAGAATTTAGATCACCTATATCATATTTGTCTCTAGGCTGAAAATGTACTGCAATATCCCACTCCGGCTCAAAATGATCTTTTACATAATACACCATTTTAGCTTGAGAAGCCAATATATAAGGCTCATTCTCCTCATTATCTCCAGTATGTAACAAGCGTGAAAAATTAAGCAACCTATGACCATATGTGTCAGTTTTATACCCTCGTTCAGATTAAGTATCAGCCCACTTGCATTTGAATAATATAATTTTGAAAACCTCATAGTAGTTTAACTCTATAACCTCAACCAATTTTTCATAGTAAACTACATCTCCAGCTCTTGGGTTAAGATCACGAGAACTCGCATAACTCATAGTCTTAGCAGCCACATAAACACTACTATTTTGTGTTTTCAGGTCAGCCTCTCTTTTTGTTGTCCGGAATTTGAATCCATTGATATTGTAAGCTGTATACTTCACAACCTTCTCAGAAGGACCTAGAGCTAAGCATCGTAAATCATCATTTATACCATCTAACTCATTTTTTTCTACTTTTTCCTTGATCCATTTCGCAAAATGAAGATGCATTTCTCTGTCAATGTCAATCGCACGATTCCTCCTATTCTGACGACCATATTTCTTCAACAACTTATTTTTGAACTTCCTATAAAGAAAATTACATGAATTATTTTTATTAAAATATATCAACAAAACAAAAATGATTGTTCTTTGATGAAAAAGACTTACTTTCATAAGGGATCAAGTAGATGACAGTTGACTAAAATATGTCGATGTGTTTGATATCTCTCTACATAACTAAGTGTATGAATGTGACCCACACCAACAGGTTTACCAAGATTTGGAAAAAGAAGAGGTAGTTCTGAGTTTGGTCTTACACTTGTGTCAGCTAGAGGTTGATCGTCAGCATTGCTAATCCAAGTAAATCGTGTCTCTATATCATCAAGATACATTGAGTAAAACGTTACATATTCATCAGCTAAATACTGTTCACAAATTGAACCCTCAGGTTTAGCACGATTGCGAACATATGATTTCAAATATCCAAGAGTCCTGTAAATGAGTAAATCAAGTAAGTTTCAACTTCTATATAAATATAGATGTATACGTAATGAGAAAAATTCACCTCTGAATTGGATACATCCAACGAAATTGAACTGGTCCACCATCTTTTGCTTCGTCGGTGAGATGTACAATTAAATGTACCATCACTGTAAAAAACGAGGGAGGAAATAACTTCTCCATATGACATAAGATCACTACAATACGGTCTTGTAATTTATCAAGTTCATTGATATCAACAACCTTAGCAGAGATATCTCTGAAAAATCGACAAAGCTCAACAATGACTGAAGTCACCTCTGGTGGCAGCATTTTTTGAACTGTGATTGACAACAAATCTCGCATTATTATGTGACAATCATGGCTTTTTAAACCTGATAGCTTCCTATTGTTAACATCAACACAATTAGATATGTTAGAAGCATAACCATCAGGGAATTTTACATCCTTTAAGACATTTAGAAATGTCTTTCCCAGCATTATTCAGAGTAAAACATGTTGCCTGATACTTCTCGGTATCATCGGGCCACAGATCAGGACGTATCTCAAGTTCACGAAGATCTTTTTTAGTTTGTAAATTATCTTTTGATTTTTTTTGTCATCCAATAATGTGTAGATTATGTTGTTGAACACATTTTTTTCTATGTGCATCACATCCAAATTATGTCGTACCACAGTACTCTCCCAATAAGGCAATTCAAAAAATATACTTTTTTTCTCCATTGTTGAGAATTGCATATTTCTGCCTCGCCTCGACCTCTTTTTTTCCCAACTGAACTATGTTTCTTACCAAAAATAATGTTAACTTGCTCAAGTTGATGAACAACTGTAGCATCTGTCAACTTGAATGGTGGAGATCGGGTTTCTATTTTTCCATCAAAACTAGTTTTATTTTGACAAAAATCATGATTTGGAGGAAGAAAACGACGATAACTCATAAAACAATTTTTTTTCCATGGCGTAAATGTTGTCCACATGAACCAAAATTGCAGTTTGGACAAATTAATGCTGTATATGTATTCCAACCAGATAAATTTCCAAGACTAGGAAAATCACTAATTGTCCACATGATGGCTGCTCGCATGTCAAATGTTTGTTTTGTAGAAACATCTAGCATTTTGACCCCTTCAGACCATAATTCCTTTAATTCTTTGATAAGTGGCTGCAAATAAACATCAATATCATTACCAGGCATATGCATTACAGGGATAACCATATAGAGAATCATCGATGTCTGATTCATTGACATCCACGGTAGAAAATTATAAGGAAATAAAACCACTGGCCTAATGCTGTATCTAGAACTCATCGTACCGAATGGATTAAAACCATCAGTAGCCAAACCGAGTCTAACATTTATTGGATCAGATGCAAACTCAGGATATTTTGATCAAATGCCTACCAAGTACATCTGTCTCTTGGATGTCGAAGTTTACCATCATTACTACTAGCAGTTACATGCCATCTCATATGGCTAGCAGTTTTTGATGACATAAATAGACGTTGCAACCGTGTTTTCAAAGGAAAATAACGTTAAAATTTTGCATGAGCTTTTTTTTCCTACTTTCTGATCCAGGCATCAAATTCTTTGCTGTATTTATTTTCCATCGAGAAGCTTCACAAATTTTGCAAGTTTGTCTTTCTGCATCATCCTCCCAACATAACATGCAATCATTAGGGTGATGTAAAATCATTTGTGATGCAATTTAAGTGATGTAAAATACACTTTTAAAGTGATGTAAAAGTGAATCATTTTTTAAAGTGATGCCAGAAAAAATAATAAACATATCGATGATATTAACTGATGTGAATATATTTTTTAAGTGATTCAAATAATGCAAAATGAAAGAGTTTTGTATCAATTGTGATTATATGATGTCAAATTAAATCAAATAAAATAACTGATGTATTATTATATCATTTACTATAAGTAATTCAAAACAAAATCATTTCATTTATGTTACACAAACTAAATGATGTAAAACACACAATTTTTTGTAGTGCAAAACTAAACACAAAAGAATCTGTATAATACTCTCTCCTACATAGTTCTTATAGTTGGTAGCGCGCGAAGCCAAAATGAAATCTAATTATAAATTCCAAATTGACCAGCAAATGATAGATGAGATAATAACTTGGGTTCGAATCTGGTTATCTCTTTCTTGGCCATATTTGGCTGATCAGATTATTCCAAGGGTAATCAATGATCTTGATGGATTTATCCATGATTATCGGATCCTTCAGCTTTTATCGTAAAGTAACGTTCTGATGTAACTGTAATGTACAAATTCGGAAAACTGGAATTCTAAGGAAAAAATTATTAATATACAACGATAAAAAATTATAAAAGTATATACCGAAGAATAAGGAAAAAAATGACAAAATGACAAAGTCAAAATTTGATTATTTCATTATTCAATTCGTCCGTAAGGTGATGGTTCTACAACAAACAAATAGAATCCCAAAATACAAACTATTGAAAACCCTTTTGATGTGTGTTATCCCCAATCAGAATCCTAGTAGTATACGTACTAATTATTTAGCTAAACGTATTAACAAGTGTAGCTAATGTGAACATACTACTAGGGTAACTAATTATTTAACCAAGCGTATTAACAAGTATAGCTATTTTGTCAGTATCCACGCTCCAAAAGCAAAATGCTTTAACGCGGCCGCTAATTAATGGTTGCTCCAGCTAACCTACTTGTAAAATAACATTTTGTTGAATTGGTGGAGACCTCTTTTTTTCTCCCTATGTTAGAGACATATTTATTACCACTAAACAGTCTATCTTTTCGAAGGTATATAACCAGTAAAAAATACTCCCAAAGGTCAAGGTTAAGTTAAACTTGACTTGTTTATTACGTATAAATAAAAATATGGGAATTAGAACACACAGACCGAAGAATTCACTGAGTTCCCAAAGGTCGAGAATTGGTTGCCATGCTAATTCATGGCTTAAATCAATTATTGAATTGGCAGTCAACCTCTAAGTTAATATTACTCAGATTACACAGCTCAGAAACATTTCGTGATTATGTCCTGATCACCATCAAAAGATTCTAAACTATAGATTAAGGATCCAATCAATCCCACATGACCATGTTGGTAGTCATTTTTGACGAAATAGTTTTGATCAAATTTTTTGGTTAGTTTTTGGTGGAGAGGTTTGTCGAAATGACCTGATTTTGGGAAGGAATTGTAGCTATGAGCACCATAATATAGTGTCCTCATGTATCGACATTGTGATGAATAACATGAAAATCTTGAAAAACTTCAAATCTTTTTTAAAAATATCAAAAGTGGTACAAACCTCAAATAGAATATTTGAATTTGATTTGTTAATTAGGAATTATGTCCATGAGCTTATTTGTGTATACCATATTCATGTTGATCTTTTGTGTTTGATGACAAGAAAGCTAAATCCATTCTGAAATATGTTATCGATTTTGAATTGGTCAAAGCATAATATATTCTCTATTCAAATACGTGATCAAGTCATAGTTATATACTTATATCGTGATTCATTCTTCTCCGGTTATTTTTTTTATGATCGAACACATTCTTAAAACCTATGATCAACTTCCTCCACTGCCAATTAGCATCAATAAAATAACATGTTATTACCATGTAACTAGCGTTGGTAAAGGGAGCTGTCCATATATCTGTTGTCAATGACACCCTCTGCTTTTTCTGCTCAAGAATCTTTTTCATAGGTACTTTTTTTACCACATACATCGCCACAATGTCTCTTGTGGCGGTTCTCCGAGAATGAGAGGGTATAATTGAACTTTTGATGTAAAATTGTCTTTAAGCTAAGTTCTCGATGAACGATAATGGGAATTCTGCTAAGACAAGCATCTCATTAGTACCTTCCCTAACCACATGTTCTGAGACCTTACCAAAATCCAGATTCACAGCTTCACCATTAGGAGTTAGGTCACGAGTAATATCCAGAACCGAACCAATACCCACGAGTATAAGCTTCAGGATGCATCCAGTTATATGGCAATATCCGAAACCAATCTGAACCGATTTTTTGGGCTGGTTCCGGTTCGAGTCCTTAGGCCCGGGAATAATACCCAAGTCTAACCAAAAACATGATGAGATTTGGCTAGTCATTTTCTATATAAAGGTATATTTGAAAATATAATTCTTCCATACACAGAAAAATTCTCGTTTTTTCTTATTTGTGTATTAGCGTTTGAGAGTATACGTACTACTAGTGTTCTTAGGAGAAGATTAGGTAAGTCATATCACAAGACTTCAGTATTTGTATTTTGGTTCTTTGGGTGGCTACATATTGTCATTCTTTGGGTGGCTACATATTGTCATTCTTTGGGTGGCTACATATCTAGTACACTGATTGAACTAACTACGTCGGATAATTATTTTACTGAAAACAAATTCTTTAAAGCAAAGGTATCTCTTATCAACTTATCGTATGTATAAAATTTTAAATGGGGAGTAAAAAGAGGTCAAAATCTAAATTATATTTTACATTAATGCCTCTCTCCTTCATGTGAGAGTTTTTTTTATATAAACAATATTTGATGCTGCTCACCTCCCAAAACGCACCCACCTCCTTTGTCTTGGTAATGTAATTATGATTTTTACGTATCGTTTTAACTAATTATAGTTTTTTTAGGCTTACGACAGTTTCTTTAATCAATCGACATGTAAAGAGGAAAAAAAACCCATCCCATAATCAAAGAAAGACGACACAAACAAAAGGGGCTTCCCTCCAAACTCATTTTTTTGAGTTTTTAACTTTCACCGTGTCCCATGCTGCCTCTCATCACTTGTGTGTTCCCAACTCATATACTCCAATTTAGTTTATTCGTTTCTTTCCGTCTGAATTTTTTATCATCAAACCTTAGAAAGTCTTCATCACAAGAAATCAAACACTTAAAAAAAGAAAAACAAAGCAGACGGAAAGTATATGTTTTCTAGACAAAATCTGTGAAAGGGAATCGAAAAACAATAAAAATAAAACTCAAACCGCTAATAAACCAAGAATATTAATTAAACCGAACTACAAAACCATTCACATCCACCAATCTTTTTCAAAGAACATAAGTCCATATCTCAACTGATACCATGTTAAATTTTATGAAAGTCTATTCTGTTTAAATTCATTGATATTCTGGTTTACATATTACTTTATGTTATTTCTAACTTTCGATGTGAAATAATTAATAACAAAAGTCTAATTTTATAAATAAATAAAAAACCTATCTGGTTCACGTTCACCAAATGAATAACAAATTACGATGTTAATTTTCTATTATACTTTATCATTTTCTTGTACTTGAGTATATATCATACTCTCTACGTCATAGTAAGTGTCATCCAAGTTTATTACAACATTCAGTTTTGTAAATTTTATTAAAAAGGTTATTACTATAATCGAATTTTTATCTAAACATATCAAATGTAATCACCTAGTGAACATAGATCAGTTTGCCCAATATAAACAATCCATACATACGGTGCAACCAATTAGCACAGTATCACTTTTTTATCATCTCGTTGAGTATGGGTTGATCTACTTATAGAGTCAAAAGAGAGAGAGTAAGAAGATCCAACGGCTGGGAGCAGCCGACAAAGGGAGAAGAAAATGGGAGAAGAAGACAAGAGCTATAACATGCATTGTTACTTTGTTAGCTACATTGCTTCGTGGTTTGATTTTATCATCACACCCTAAAACCACTAATATACGTGTGGATGTAACATTATATACATACAAATATAATAACTCAGTTGCTTATACGTTACAACTGACATCATTTCTTTAAAAATCCATAACATATTCTATTTATCTTGAAACATGAAAACTTTTAAGTTTTCTTCGTTTTATCCTAGATAAATCTATAATACATAGACGTTAAGAAATCGAACATGTGAGTAAATATGGGTATTAGCTTTGATACTGTGCTTGTTGAAATTTTTTTTCTCTTTCTTTTTGTGTAATATTGACTCATAGTAATTTTTCTATATATATATATTGGTAACAAGGAAATTCCATCCTGATGACTAAATGTATTACAATCCTATGTATTAATGGTTTATTGAAACTGGTGTGGATTCAAACAAAACAAAACTGATACACTTAAAATTTCTACAAAATTATTGGTCCGTGAATAACTTTATAAAAAGCAAAGCATAATAATTAACCTCGATTTTTGGAAGGAAGACTTAATTATAAACCTTGGTTTTAAATTTACAGAGTTGTTTATTGTAGAAATATAGAGTGAATATTTTCAGAAAGTATTGCATGTAGTGTCTATATAGATACAACTTGTATAAACATTGCACACACATCCACGAAAAAACGGAAGAAAATCCGGTGGCGCCTAAATCACTGCACTATAATAGTTTAAAAACTTATAATATAATAAGAGCTTTGAGTATTCAATCTTATTATAATTAGTCTTCCCAAGGCAAACAACCATAAACGAGAAGAAAGTGACAGAGAGAGAAAAAGTGAGACTCAAACTCCAACGTCGCCTTCATCAACCTCTTAGCTCCGCCGCAGCCACCATTACCACCACCGTCGCCGGGTAAAATTTCAATCTTTTTTCCCCCCGGCCAGAGAGTTTATCCATGAAGTGTGAAGACCTCACTCTTAACTTCACATGGTTATTATCTACAGTTATTGTTCTTGCTGTTCTTGTTCTGCAATGGTTTAGTGTAAACCCTAAGCAATCAGAAAGCAAAGCCCCTGCACATGCTTCTTGTCTCCTCAAGGTTCAACAAAAGAAAAAGATAAGAGAGCTTTTCTTTTCTTTCCTCATCTTCCATTACACCACCACCACCAATTGAATCTCCAATCATTCCATTACCAAAGATGGAGAAAGAACCAAACCATTTCACCAGTTTATGTCCTTTCAACCATTTTTTCATTTTAAAGTGGAAATCTTTCGATTGTAGCAGCAAACAGTTGAATCTTTTCTTCTTATTCTTGTTCTTTTGTTGTTCATGGGTCTCCATGGCCCAACCCACTCTTTCTCTTTCATCAGATGGCCAAGCTCTTCTCTCTCTCAAGAGACAATCACCATCCTCTTCTTCATCACTATTCTCCTCATGGGACCCGCTAGACCAGACACCATGTTCATGGTACGGCATTACATGTTCTGCAGACAACAGAGTGATTTCTGTCTCTATCCCCGACACTTTCCTTAACCTGTCTTCAATCCCAGACCTATCTTCTCTCTCCTCTCTACAGTTCCTAAACCTCTCCTCCACAAACCTCTCTGGCCCAATCCCTCCTTCATTTGGAAAACTCACCCACCTCAGGCTTCTCGACCTTTCTTCAAACTCTCTCTCTGGTCCAGTCCCATCAGAGCTTGGCCGCCTCTCTTCTCTCCAGTTCCTTATCTTGAATGCCAACAAGCTCTCTGGATCAATCCCTTCACAGATTTCAAATCTCTTTTCTCTGCAAGTTCTTTGTCTTCAGGACAATCTGTTGAATGGTTCGATTCCTTCAAGTTTAGGCTCTTTGGTCTCTCTTCAGCAGTTCAGGCTTGGTGGTAACCCTAATCTCGGAGGACCTATCCCTGCCCAGCTAGGGCTTCTGACGAATTTGACAACTCTAGGGTTTGCAGCCACTGGTTTGTCAGGTCAAATCCCTTCCACTTTTGGAAACTTGGTAAATTTGCAAACATTGGCTCTGTATGACACTGAGGTCTCTGGTACTATTCCACCTCAACTGGGTTTGTGCTCAGAGCTCAGGAACTTGTACCTCCACATGAACAAGCTCACTGGATCCATCCCAAAGGAACTGGGTAAGCTCCAGAAGATCACAAGCTTGCTTCTATGGGGGAATTCTTTATCTGGAGTCATCCCACCTGAGATTTCCAACTGTTCTTCCCTCGTGGTGTTTGATGTTTCGGCCAACGATCTATCCGGTGAGATTCCTGGAGATTTGGGGAAGCTTGTCTGGTTAGAGCAGCTTCAGTTGTCAGATAATATGTTCACGGGTCAGATTCCTTGGGAACTAAGCAACTGTTCAAGCCTCATTGCTCTTCAGCTGGACAAGAACAAGTTATCAGGCTCCATACCCTCCGAAATCGGAAACCTGAAGTCTCTGCAGAGCTTTTTCTTGTGGGAAAACTCGGTTTCAGGAACAATTCCGTCTTCTTTTGGCAACTGCACGGACCTAATCGCCCTGGACCTCTCTAGGAACAAGCTAACAGGAAGAATCCCAGAAGAGCTCTTCAGTTTAAAGCGGCTCAGCAAACTTCTCCTTCTAGGAAACTCCTTATCAGGTGGATTACCAAAGAGCGTAGCAAAATGCCAGTCGCTTGTGAGGCTAAGACTCGGAGAGAACCAACTTTCAGGTCAGGTCCCTAAAGAGATAGGCGAGTTACAGAACCTGGTGTTTCTTGATCTCTACATGAACCATTTCTCTGGTGGATTTCCTTACGAGATCTCTAACATCACTGTGCTTGAGCTCTTAGATGTGCACAACAACTACATCACCGGAGATATTCCTGCTCAGCTAGGGAACCTTGTGAATCTGGAGCAGCTTGATCTGAGCAGAAACAGCTTCACCGGAAACATACCTCTGAGTTTCGGCAACTTCAGTTACTTGAACAAGCTGATCCTCAACAACAACCTCCTCTCTGGCCAGATCCCTAAATCCATAAAGAACCTGCAGAAGCTTACACTTCTTGATCTAAGCTTCAACAGTTTATCTGGTGAAATCCCACAGGAACTCGGTCAAGTCACAAGCTTGACTATAAATCTGGATTTGAGCTACAATGCCTTCACAGGAGACATCCCTGAAACCTTCGCTGGCCTCACGCAGTTGCAATCGCTCGATCTCTCACGCAATATGCTTCACGGCGACATCAAAGTCCTCGGTTCCCTCACGAGCCTAGCTTCTCTCAACATCTCCTGCAACAACTTCTCTGGTCCTATCCCAGCTACACCGTTCTTCAAAACGATCTCCGCAAGTTCTTATCTCCAGAACACCAATCTATGCCACTCAATCGACGGTATAACTTGCTCATCACACACTGGTCAAAGCAATGGAGTCAGATCCCCAAAGATCGTAGCTTTAATCGCTGTAATCCTCGCTTCAATCACCATCGCCATTCTCGCCGCTTGGCTTCTCGTCTTACGCAACAACCACCGCTACTCAACTCAGAAATCAGCGATGATATCTTCTTCTTCTTCTCAATCGACAGCAGAAGATTTCTCGTACCCATGGACATTCATTCCGTTTCAGAAACTCGGTATCAGCGTCAACAACATTGTGAATTGCTTGATAGACGAGAACGTGATCGGGAAAGGCTGTTCGGGAGTCGTTTACAGAGCGGAAATGCCAAACGGAGAGATCATCGCGGTGAAGAAGCTCTGGAAAACTAAAGACAACGACGAAGGAGGAGAACACGCGGCGATCGATTCATTCGCGGCGGAGATCCAGATTCTGGGTAACATCAGGCACAGAAACATCGTGAAGCTTTTGGGTTACTGTTCGAATAAATCGGTGAAGCTGCTTCTCTACAATTACTTTCCCAATGGGAATCTCCAGCAATTGCTTCAAGGAAACAGAAACTTGGATTGGGAAACTCGGTACAAGATCGCGATCGGATCCGCTCAGGGTCTCGCTTATCTCCACCACGATTGCGTTCCGGCGATTATCCACAGAGACGTGAAATGCAATAACATTCTTCTGGATTCCAAATACGAAGCGATCCTCGCGGATTTTGGACTCGCGAAGCTGATGAATTCGCCGAATTATCACACCGCCATGTCTCGAGTCGCTGGCTCTTATGGCTACATCGCACCAGGCAAGTTTTGTTTCTTCTCTTTCTTTGGTAGTGGCTGGTAATCCGGTTTAAAAGGTTTGGTTCGATTTTCCAATTTCATAAAATCATTTATTGAACAATTTGTAAAAGCTCAGGGTTTCTTTTGTGAAATTATGCAGAATACGGATACACGATGAACATAACAGAGAAGAGTGACGTGTACAGTTACGGCGTCGTTTTGCTGGAGATTCTGAGTGGCCGGAGCGCCGTGCAGCCACAGATCGGCGACGGGCTTCACATAGTGGAATGGGTGAAGAAGAAGATGGGAAGCTTCGAGCCGGCTTTATCGGTGCTTGACGTGAAGCTCCAAGGTTTACCAGACCAGATCGTTCAGGAGATGCTTCAGACACTTGGGATCGCGATGTTCTGTGTGAATCCGTCTCCTGTGGAGAGACCGACGATGAAGGAAGTTGTGGCTTTGTTAATGGAGGTTAAGTGTAGTCCAGAGGAATGGGGTAAAACTTCGCAGCCTCTTATAAAGCCTTCTTCTTCATAACCATCTGTGATTGATTGTTCGTTACTCCTTCTCGATCTTGTTTCTTGAATTAGGTCAAACTGGTTGAGAATTTGTTGGCAGGTTTTGATTTCTTGTATATAATTAGAAGTATCAATGTACTAGTTTGAGTTCTTGTTGTATTCAATTACAATTTGGGAACATTCTTGCTTTTGGGTTTCAGAGATCAGAGAGTTGGTTTCAATAGTGTTCTAAGCTTACTTCTTGATTAGCATTGGTTTTAGATATTGGTTACAACTTTGCATTACATTATTTGGTGTTTGAAAACAAGATTTATTCAAACATCTGAGACGAGAAGGAAGGCAAGAGCTCGGGTTTTCGAAGCCAGTACTGTTTGAATCTCTGTCTTGAGTACTCAGCGTAATCGAACTCGATCTTGTTCACATATCCCTGCGCAATCACATTGACATTTCAGAACAATTTCTCAGATCGCTCTCTTACATGACAAAGATACGAAAAGTTCTTACAGAGATGATTCCCCATAAGCCCCAGAAGAGATGACTTGCCAATGTGTACTTCTCAGCATCATCCAAGAGCTGTTTTATGTCTTCTTCCTTTGGTTCTTCACCTAACAAAAAGAAGAAGACGTATTGGCACATGAGACGTTGTTATGACTAGAAGAAGTAGGAGCTTTGATTCTTTATATGCAGGAGACTTATTTTGTTTTGAGTTCTGGTAGGGCGCAGGAAATCAGTATAAAGGAGTTTCGGATTGCGTTAAGACGATATTAAGAGAAGAAGGATCATCAGCTTTGTGGAAGGTGAATCCATTTCTCATACCACATTCAAAGTTTCTTAGGCATTATGATCCCAAAATCGTTGACAAGTCCAAACTCGAAACAAATAAGATATTAAATATTAGAATAAGTAAGGCAAGGTAATGACGAGAGACTTTGTTGGGCAATTCATATTGCCTCTTTTTGGCTTTTCATTCATTTAAAATTTGTAAAACAAGCAGAAACAAAGAGATTGAATCATTTGACTTCCGAAATGGGAAAATGAAAGAGTTGGTTCCAAGGATGACCAGTTCTCCGAAGCAAAAAAACATAACTATTGTTATTAAAAATATACTACCAGAATGAAAAAGATTACTGGACATGTATATCTTCTGGTGGGTATTCTGGTTTGGTTCTTGAAAAGCATTACTTAGTGGAAGAAGAAGCAACGCCTGTTCCACTAGTCCTCCTCTGTAGAGTTACCCTTTGTAGAGATCTTTTCTGTGATACCCTCAGATATGCTTCCGCATTTTTGCTTTTCAAGAGTTCCTTAAAAACATTCGTCACAGTTGTCTTTGGTAAACCGTGATTCTCCTTCATGTAATTGATCATTTCGGGAAGACTGTAGAAATTCTCACAGCAGAATAAGTAGCTATCTTTCACTTTTTTCTGTTCCCTTGTCAGATTGCCACTTTGCAGATAGCACTTATTTTTTATTTTTTATAAAAAATTATTGTAATAGATCAGTCTCTAATATATATATATGTATATGAATGAACCATGGAATATATTAGAGGAGAATTTACAACAATACGAAGATCGAATATATCAGAGGAGATTTACGACAGTCTGAAGATATGTGTAAGCCAAAGTAAGTGTTTGAATTATTATTATTACCTTGGACATACTTTCATTGTCATGTGAGGATTTCTTTGGCTCTTTCTTGGATGTTTCAGGTTCTTTTCTTGGCTGACCCTCTACCTCATCGTCACACTCGCCATAGATCTCTATACAAGAAATAGGAATACGCAGATAAATTGGGTTAAAACAAGGCGAAAATGTGAAACCTTTGCGGATTGTGCGATCACGGAGGAGCTTGGATAATTGGAAGAAATTGAGTTTTGATGCTCTGTGTGTCTAAGGGTTTTAGAGTTAAATGTCTCTTATTGGGCCTTTTCTTGACCTCTATTTACTGGGTTTTCAGTGATAATGGGTTTTATTGGGCCCAATGGATTGCTGAAGCCTTAGAAGGAGACTGATGGTTGTTAAAACGTCACAAAATAAAAAACGGAATCATTCGCGCCAAAAGGCTACTCTCTTCAGCAAGCAAGCAAGATCGTTTCTTCGACTCTCATCGCAAGCGAAAATTAGCTAAGGATTTGGTTTGTTCTCTATCGCAAACCCTAGCGCTTATTCCATCGCAAGCGCTTATTCCGTCGAGCGGTGATGCTTCAGACACTTGGGATCGCGATGTTCTGTGTGAATCCTTCGCCTGTGGAGAGACCGAAGATGAAGGAAGTTGTGGCTTTGTTAAGGGAGGTTAAGTGTAGTCCCGAGGAATGGGGTAAAACATCGCAGCCTCTTATAAAGCCTTCTTCTTCATAACCATCTGTGATTGATTGTTCGTTACTTCTTCTTGATCTTGTTTCTTGATTTAGGTCAAACTGGTTTAGAATTTGTTGGCTTCTTGTATATTATTAGAAGTATCAATGTACTAGTTTGAATTCTTGTCGTATTCAATTACAATTTGGAAACATTCAGCTTTTGGTTTTTAGAGATTAGAGTTGGTTTCTAATCTTGACTTCTTAACTAGCATTTGTGTTCTTGGTTTAAGTCAAACTGTAAGAGAATTTGTTGGCAGGTTTTGATTTTCTTGTACATATTTAGAAGTATCAATGCACTAGTTTGAGTTCTTGTCGTATTCAATTACAATTTGGAAACATTCTTGCTTTTGGGTTTCAGAGATCAGAGAGTTGGTTTCAACAAGGTTCTAAGCTTGACTTCTTGATTTGGTTTTAGATTTTGGTTACAACTTTGCATTACATTATTTAGTGTTTGAAAACAAGAGCTCGAGTTTTCGAAGCCAGTACTGTTTGAATCTCTGTCTTGAGTACCCAGCGTAATCGAACTCGATGTTGTTCACATATCCCTGCGCAATCACATTGACATTTCAGAACAACTTCTCAGATCGCTCTCTTACATGAAAAAGATACGAAAAGATCTTACAGAGATGATTCCCCATAAGCCCCAGAAGAGATGACTTGCCAATGTGTACTTCTCAGCATCTTCCAAGAGCTGTTTTATGTCTTCTTCCTTTGGTTCTTCACCTAAGAAAAAGAAGAAGACGTATTGGTCCATGAGACGTTGTAATGACTAGAAGAAGAAGGAGCTTTGATTCTTTAAGAATCTGACCTGAAGAGCTGAGATAGTTATGAATGAATCTCCTCCGTTCCTCTTCTCCTGCAATTCCCAAAACCAAATCAGTCAGAACCATGTCACTTTTCGACTTCTCGATGATCCCAAACCGGGTTAACCAGTGAGTACCTGGGTATAGAGTGTAGTCCAAGACATGGGGAGTGTCAGAATGGTAGTTTGCCGCCATTTCACAGAAGTGATTTGCTATGTCGTATGCAACTGGGTTATAACTAGCATACTCGTAGTCCTGTTAGAAAGAATCTCAAGTTGGTCCATGTGTGATAGGATGATATTATTTTGAAAGGGTAATGTGAGAAACTAACTCACAATGATAGTAATGGCATTGGTGTTTTCATCAATCATGATGTTACCGTACTGCAAATCATTGTGACAAAACCCAATCTCCTCCTGCTTATACTGCAGCTCATGTTCCAGCAAGTCAATCTCGGCTTCCATGTTGTCTAGACCAAACTCTGCTGCATCTTCAGGTGTACACAAACTCTTGGCTTGTCCTAGCCAATTCCTGCCATGTGTTTCCAAGATTATGTCATTGCTTTTGACCATTCATGCTTCATAATATGGAGAAAGATTTACTTTACTTACCTCATACTATCCCAAAGGAGCACATTTCTTTCACCAGGAATGTTTATACCGTGAAATTCTCTTAGCTTAGCCGCAACAAGAGCAGATACTTCCGGGTCACGAAGATCCTTAGCCGATAAAGTCTGTTCAAAATTAAAAATCAAAATGTCCATCAAGACTCAGAGCATCTCATACAATAGACAACTAAACCGGGCATACCTCTATTGGTATTTTCCGGTTCAACGATGACCCAAAATCCTAATATCAGATACTATCTCCTCATACTCAAAAGTCAAAACCAGACCAGACACTGTCATTGCGTTATTGCACAAATAAACCGGAATGTACAAGGAACCGAACATACCCGGGCATTGATAAACTCCTCGATTCGACCGCCAGCGAACCGGCCAAGGAGTCTAGGACCGTGACCATATCGAGAGACAACTTCGAACGTACGAATCTCGTCTTTCCTGTCGAAGAACAGATCAACCCCTTGGCCATAAACTCGAACGAGAAGCTTCCTATGGTGAAAAGTGTTTTCCTTTGTGGGCCAATTCACCATGAAAACTTCGTTGGTCATTGCACCTTTCATGGGTCTCACTTGTAGACTCTCGAGATCTTCCACTACGTCTCCCCATTTTCCCGACAGTGTTTGAAGTACTTTCTTTAGACTGTCTGGTGATGAAATCGGGATTAAACCCAACACTCCTACGCCCATTTGTTTGCTCTCTCTTCGATCTTTTTGTGATCTCTGTAAGAAGCTACGACAAAAGCTCTCTGCTTTACGAAACATTTGCGTTTATAAATTAAAATTAAAATGAGAAAACAAAGCAAAAGAACAAGATCGAATTGACCCGAATCTTATAAAAGCCGTCAAATGCATAATCTTATATGTTCATTTTTTCCCGAAATTTTAGGCTCCTGTCTTAAAGCTAAAACCCTAAATAAGAGGAGTTTAATTATGTTTAATTGCAACATTACAATTCAATCTCAGATAAAGTTAATCATTTTCTGGTAATTTTTAACAAATGGATGATGGAACCTTACCCAGACTTCCGAAATGTGAAAGCTACTCTGGTTTTTTTTAAGTTGCATTAAAAGATCAAACCAAAGATGAGCTTGAATTTCTCAACATTTTAGTAAATTTACTGAATCTTGAGCATTACTAAAGAGTAAAGACACAAGTCTCACGATTCATACCAAAAAAAACGACAAGTCTCGGTTCGAGTGAATGATGAATTTCGATTGACCTTAAGAAGAAAATAAAGGGAAGAAGATGAAGAAGAATCTTACCATGAAAATTGCAGATAGCTCTGGAAATTGGAGAAAAAATGAAGATGTGGATTTAATATATGTTGTTGATTTTGATTTAACCGGTCGAACCGATTGGTTCGGTTCGGTGGGTCTCGGTTTCAATAGCAATTTTTTTTTGCTTTTTGGAGGGTTTATGACGAAATTCCCTCTGCCACTCTCTCTCTCTAGCTCGCTCGCTCTGTCATTTTTGGGTTTTAGATCTTCATCTTCTAACGTATGATTTAATCTGCTTCTGAATGTGATCTCTTCTTCAGCTTGATTTTGATTTTTGTTTCTTCTAATGGTTTTAGATGGATCGTGTCTCCAGTAACGGAGATCAATCTCAGACAGCTTTCCCTGGTAAATTCTCTCCTTCTAATCAACCGTTGTCTCACGAATTTCCCTTTCTCTGATCGATTCGGACGCTGCAAATTTACGTTTTCGTGTTATTTTGTGCTCAGAAGTTCTAAATTTTTGTGCTACCATTGCTGTTTCGAATTGAAATTAAATGACCAATACAACACAAGAACAAGATTACTGTTTTTGTTCTGTAAGATTACGAAATAAAGTGGTTAGATCAACTCAAAGAATTTTAGAGTATCTTCTGATTGT
Source organism: Eutrema salsugineum (assembly GCF_000478725.1). Lineage (NCBI taxonomy): Eukaryota > Viridiplantae > Streptophyta > Magnoliopsida > Brassicales > Brassicaceae > Eutrema > Eutrema salsugineum. Next base: position 960,855 of record NW_006256612.1, read on the forward strand.
TTCGTAATTCCTTGAAATGGGTTATCTTGTGATTAAGACAAATTAGCCAAGTCTAGTGAACCCATGTCTTTTTTGATACCTTCTATTGATTGGTTATGTTTATGTTCCTTGTAGATGCATTGGCATTCAAGAATATCAATCATCTTAACAAGAAGCAGATCAGTGGTTGTGGCACAATCTGTGTAAAACAAGAGGATCCATGCCATTTCTTGCGTGTGCTTTATGGTATGGTTGCAAACACATCTGAATGCACCTGTCCAAAGGAATACCAAATTTTTTGTTATGTTGTTTTCAGAGAGCCTGATCGCAGGAGGGATAGCTGGTCTTGTTGTGGAAGCTGCTCTATACCCGATTGATACAATTAAAACTCGAGTACAGGTATGTTTCTCCTCACATCACTTTGTGTTATGATCTTACATCCTTTTGAGGTAATGTAATTACTGGGAGAGTACTACTATGGCCTAGATTTATTCATAACGTTTCTTTACTTACATGGAGATGTCAATGTTTGACTGACTATATATTTGGTTTGACATGTTTAGGTAGCTCGAGATGGAGGAAAGATAATATGGAAGGGGCTATACTCTGGTCTTGGTGGAAACCTTGCTGGTGTCTTACCGTAAGTATTTATAATCAAAAGGAAAAGAAGAAAAAGGCATGCAAGCAAGTTGAAACGCTCATGACTCTCTTCTTTTAGTGAATAATGTTTTTCTTTATGTGCAGTGCTTCCGCCTTATTTTTCGGTGTATATGAACCAACCAAACAGAAGCTGCTAGAGGTTTTACCCGAAAAGCTTAGTGCGGTTGCACATTTGGTATGTATAAACTTAACATAATCCTAATAGTGAATTAAGATTTGTTTGTCTGCCAGAGATTTTGCAGTTTAAATTTTTATAGAACTCGGGCTTTATACATTAGTCTTGCTAGCATATAGTTTTAAAACCTACTGATTTGAGATAGAGGCCCTTAGAATCTAATATGCTTTGTGAAAAAAGGATATACAGTATGTCTTAGCGAGTTATATAAGCTTAATCAGGCTGCAGGTGCTTTAGGAGGTGCTGTTTCTTCTATTGTTCGTGTGCCAACAGAAGTAAGCTTCTTTCTTCTTGTTTATTTGCTTTATTATTCTGTATTGGTTATATGCTTGTTTAAGCTAATGGAGACTTTCAACAGGTTGTTAAACAGCGAATGCAAACTGGACAATTTGCTTCGGCCCCTGACGCTGTTCGCCTTATTGTAGTCAAGGAAGGCTTTGGAGGCATGTATGCGGTACAAATGTTACTTCTTGATTTATGATTCTACTGGTTTACTATTTTCTTTGGAGCAGGCACTACTTGAGTTTGTAGTTCAATGAATCACTCGTTAAATATGGGCAAACAATAAAAGCTCCATCAAATCTTTTCATCTTATTTTTTCCAAACATGTAGGGTTTTGGATCTTTCTTGTTGCGAGATTTGCCTTTTGACGCGCTTCAGTTTTGCGTATATGAGCAATTACGGATTGGATACAAGCTAGCTGTAAGTTTGTTGTGGCTACATTGATCAGTGAAAAAAACCATCTGATTCTGTTGACTAATGACAGTGAGATATCCCACATGTTTAGAACAGGCGAGAAGAGATTTAAATGATCCAGAGAACGCAATGCTTGGTGCCTTTGCTGGTGCTGTCACTGGAGTCTTGACCACTCCTCTAGATGTAATCAAAACCAGATTAATGGTTCAGGTATGTCAAAATGATTAATGCACAAATTACTGATAAGAGCAACATGCTCTTCTTGCATGCATTTCACAGGAGAATAAGAAGCTCCAGTAATATAGTACCGACATTTTTCGTTTTTGAATTCTGGCAGGGCGCAGGAAATCAGTATAAAGGAGTTTCGGATTGCGTTAAGACGATATTAAGAGAAGAAGGGTCATCAGCTTTGTGGAAGGTGAATCAATTTCTCATCTTACCACATCCAAGTTTCTTAGGCATTATGATCCCAAAGTTGTTGACATGTTTCTCATGTTTTTGCAAAGTTGTTGACAAGTCTGAGACTCTGTATGTAGGGAATGGGTCCAAGAGTACTATGGATAGGAATTGGAGGTTCAATTTTCTTTGGAGTTTTGGAAAAGACAAAGCAGATTCTTTCAAATCAGAAAAAGCCAAAAGAGTTATAAGACTTAAACAGTTAGATTCTACCTTTTGTGTCTACATCACTCTTGTCTCTTTGATGTTTTCTGTGAAGGTGAAGCACTGAAGTAATTCAGATTCTCTACGTATCTGTCTTAATCCTCTTTTGTTCGATCAACCTCCACAATTGTAATCTAAATTAAATATTTTTGGGTAATTCATTATTTTAATTTTGATTTTTGTTTGCTATCTTCAAATTTATAAGTACTAGCAATATTTTGAAAGGCTTAGATCAGATCTTAAAACTGGATAGTTACTTAAACATCAACCTTATGTGGACGTTATAACTTCTAAAGTTGCGTAATAAACAATTTAAACACCACTAATGTATATATGATAATTAATGGTGAGTTAATTTGTGTAACAAATGATAACAAACAGAGCAGTCTCACTCAATTCTTATCAGAGTATTTAACATTTTTTTTATTCCTTAGTGATTGATAATTGATCCCCCACTAATATAATATTTACTAGTAGCCTGGAATCTCTACTAGTGACATTTATACATGAGCACATAAAAATTTCAAGGCTTAAAGCTTTTTTGCAGGTTTAAGTAAAGACAATGGAGAAGAAGCTCCTTGTTACAGTGTCGATCATTTTGAATCTCGTGTTCATCATTCATATTCTCTACAACAACTCAACCACATGGAATCCGACGTGGACCAAAAGAGCCACCGTGGAAGCAGAAACTGCAGCCTCTGTTTCATGCTCAGGCCATGGCAGAGCTTACGTGGATGGTCTTGGTTCTCTTGACGGCAATAAACCTCCATGTGAGTGCAACAACTGCTACACAGGAAATGATTGTTCCCTTCTTCTCCAAGATTGTCCTGTCGATGCTAACTCGTATGCATCAACTTTTTAATCTCTCCCTTTTTGATCATTAAGACCAAACCACTCTATAAACTTTTTTAATTATGTTTTTATGGATTTTGAAGTGGAGACCCTTTGTTCTTGGAGCCTTTCTGGATGCGACAAGCAGAGAGAAGTGCGGTTTTGGTCTCGGGATGGCATAGGATGAGTTATATCTATCAAGATGGGACATCTGTGTCTAAAGAACTCGAGAAGGTCATTAGGAAGCTGCATGGTGTAGTGGGAAACGCTATTACAGAGAACAGATTCGTAATCTTTGGAAGTGGATCCACACAATTGCTTGCAGCAGCTGTTCATGCCTTGTCTTTTATAGAATCATCATCACCACCTGCAAGACTTTTAGCTTCTGTTCCGTTTTACGCTGTAAGCAAAGCTCTATTCTTGGCTTTATGTAAACAAACTTATTGGTGGGTCTGATCACTCTGTTTGTGTGAAGATGTACAAGGAGCAAGCGGAGTTCTTTGATTCAGCACATCTCAAGTTTGAAGGAGATGCGTTTGCGTGGAAGAAGAGCGAGGACAGTGATAATGTCACACAAGTTATAGAGGTGGTGACATCTCCGAATAATCCAGATGGGATGTTGAAAAGAGCGGTTCTTCAAGGTCCTAATGTCAAAACAGTTCATGATTACGCCTACTATTGGCCTTATTTCTCGCCTATAACTGTTCCAGCTGATGAAGATTTGAGCTTGTTCAGTCTCTCCAAGACTACAGGTCATGCTGGCTCAAGATTCGGGTAAACAAGAAAGTAAAACAATGTATGAAAGAGATTTGGATTAGTCACAAAAACAACCAACAAGTGTTTTTATTTTTATCGTTGCAGATGGGGATTGGTAAAGGACAAATCTGTCTGTTTATGAAAAGATGAAAAGATATGTAACTTTAAGTAGTATGGGAGTTTCTCGGGTAACACAGCTTCAAGTTCTTGAATTGCTCAAAGTAGTAGTTAGCGATGGAGGCGATGAGATATTCAGTTTTGGTTATGAAACTTTGAAGAAAAGATGGGATACACTGAACAAGATCTTCTCAATGTCCAATCGTTTCTCGTTGCAGACAACCAAACCTGAGTACTGCAACTATTTCAAGAAAGTCAGAGACTTCACTCCTTGTAAGTTATTTCTTCTAGTGCAAGAAAGCTGATACTTTTTGTTCTGTTTTTTTGAAGTGTATAACTTGTTTGATTTCATTTGGAAAGCTTATGCGTGGGTGAAGTGTGAGAGAGTAGAAGATACAAACTGCTATGAGATTTTCAGAGCGGCGAAGATAACAGGTCGCAGTGGCAAAGTTTTTGGATCAGAGGAAAGGTTTGTGAGATTGAGTCTCATCAGATCACAAGACGACTTTGATCATCTTATTGATATGTTGAAGAAGTTAGTCTCTCGAGGAGCTGATTTCATCTGAAAACTTAATGTTGTCATCAAATGTCTTCAATTCATTCATATGAAGAAAGTGTATGCTTTGTGACTATAAGGATAAATCCAAAATCACGCATGCTTGTTCATGTAACATTCCTGTTATCATTCTAAGTTTTCTTTCCTTTGCAATTGCTCTTCTTCTTTTTTTGTGTGGTTGTTTATCTGTTTGTTCATAGCCAGTTTCTTAGAGTCCAATACACAAAGACACAAAGTAAAAGCTTCACAGAGATTTCATTCATTTAAGAGATTCCAAATATATCTAACCACTTTTGCCACTACAGGAACCAAAACCTCTCTTGTTTTTAGCCTATTCACAGAACAATCAGTTGGTAAGATTCTATCACTAAACACCCGTATATGCATGTAAATTCCAGCCTCTATCAACATAACTAGTCAAGTTCAGTTTTGATTCTCTTATTCTTCCTTAAGCTTCCTCTGTTCCTCCTGAAGCTTCCTCTTTTCTTCCTGAAGCTTCATTGTTTCCTCCTGAAACTTCATCGTTTCTTCCTCAAGCTTCATCTTTTCCTCCTGAAACTTCGTCTTTTCTTCCTGAATCTTTTCCTCCTGAAGCTTCATCCTTTCCTCCTGAAGCTTCATCTTTTCCTCTTGAAACTTCGTCTTTTCTTCCTGCAGCTTCACCTTTTCTTCCTGAAGCTTCATCTTTTCCTCCTGAATCTTTCTATGTTCCTCACTTAGCTGCTCATAGTACGGAGGATGATAAACTCCTGTTCCTCTTTCCTCCTGAAGCTTACTTTGTTCCTCCTTTGACTTCTGCCAGTCCCCAAGGTCAATAACATCTGTCTCAAAGTTGAAGGAGTCGGTGAAAGCAAAGTAGCGGTATTCGAAGGGAGCAAGAAAGAAAATTTGGGTGAAGTTCCTTTTATATCTCTTGTTTAAAGTGAAGTAGCCTCTGACAACAACGAAGACGCCTCTGACACCAACGAAGACACCACCAACTTGAGAGTCTTCGGAAGTGATACTGGTTACCTCAGCGGAATCAAAACCTCCAGAATGTAGCATATCAAGTTCCTTATTTATACCCTGCTCCAAGAATCGGAATCAATCAGAAAAAGGAAAAAAACAAAATTCCCCAAAGTAACCTAAAAACAACCAGTCCGGTTTCTTTCAGTCACAAGCCAGATGCAATCAGTCAATCAAGAAAAGTTTATTACCCATAAGGTGAAGTTGTGCATCACTCCACCCTGTCCAGGCCGTGTAATCGTACTGTTAACTGCATAACTCTTGTATAGAAGCTGCGGTAAATTTTGCAAGCGATCATAGTAGGACCCTGCAAATGCATCTCCCACCTACGTTTTCATTTTCATAACAGTTTATAATCACAGAACATTATAGATGACAGCAGGAAATGTAGAAAGTCCGATGGATCATACAATTGTTGAACTATATACCTCTTTAGCAGATGGTCGTGGATGAGGATCAATTGATTTGGAGATTAAGCAATGCTCCCTTGAATCTAACGATCAAATTTCAAACGGAAAATCAATGAATCTGGTGAACAGAATCTAGTCGCACAAAAAAAGAAACTACCTAAAACACAAAGAATCATACCCGTTTCGCAAGAAGCAGCTATGAAACAATATAATCTCGAAAAGAAATAGCTACTTGTAGAGAAAATCGACAAAGAGTGCAAAGGTTGCCTTGGCATTTCAGTCAATACTAACAATCATACGCTAAAGACGCTTTCTGAACAGGACCTCTCGCCTTCTCCACGGGAACCAATCGCCCATCAATCTCCACAGGGGACGCCTGAATAAGATTCAAGGCAGCATTTTCGTTTTCATAGACAGTTTACAATCACAGGACATTATAGATGACAACAGGAAATGAAAATTTACCGCAGCTTCCTCCTGAAGCTTCATCTGTTCCCCCTGAATCTTTCCATGTTCCTCCACTGCCTGCTCATAGTTCCGAGAATGATCAATTCCTGTTCCTCTCTCTTCATCCTGACGCTTACTTTGTTCCTCGTTTGACTTCTGCCAGTCCTTGCGTATGTGATAAACTTCTGTTCCTCTCATTTCCTGGCGTATGTGCATATTTCCTTGTCCAGAGGATTGACTATTCCAGTAACCTGATTCTCAAACCAAAATATAATTTGAGCCTTCAGCACAGTTCATTGACCACTCACTTCGGCATAACGGTTTCAGAGACAAAACAATGATGAGTGTTGCTACTTCTAACCCCTGCACACTTACTTCTATGGGCTCGTCGGTTCTTCTGCACAAAAAATCTTCGCCCAAGAACAATAATAGGGGACGCCTGAATAAGATTGATGCCAACATTATCAAGACCGATCAAACAGTTATGTGATTGTGGCTTCAAAGATGAAACTGAAACGCTATAGCTAGTCAGACCACGTGTTAAACAAGGGTCCACGTGTACCTCCATTGCTATCCGGGCGGCATTTTCTTCCTCAAAGTCGATAAAAGCAAAAGAATAGGCCTACCCATTTGATACAAGTACACAAATTAGTCTTTGTTTACCTTATGCAAAAAGGGTTCGAAAAATGCCTGGATTAGTCAAAAATACCAATCTGTTTATAACTCGAATTCCATCTCTTCTAATTGCTCCAAACTGCTCAAATTCCTTTTGAACAGATGCAATGGTTGCATCTGGAGGAAGATTTTTAACACAAATTCCCGCATCCTCAGTTACCGCTGATAAATAAACAAACAAAAGGTTAAAGGGAGCGCAAAAATTGATATCAAAAATATTTACGAATTTCCTACCTTGATCCTCGTGATTGTTTCCATTTCCAGTTCCAGCTTTTTTCTCTGGAGAAGGATCAGAAGACGGATGTTGACCTTGAAACAATACAATCTCACAAAGCAATAGCTACTTGTAGAGAAAATCGACAAAGAGTGCAAAGGTTTCCTTTGCGTTTCAGTCAATACTAAAAATCACCTCGCGCCTTCGCCACGGGAACTTTTCGGCCATCAATCATCACAGGGGACGCCTGAAAAGATCCATGCCAGCATTATTAAAATCATTCTAACAATGGTCCAAGTCCCAAGAGTTGTGTCTTAAATGCATTCTCAACCTCGGCAGCTGTGTCATTTGGAGGAAGATTTCCAACATGAACTGTTACACCCTCAATCAACACTGAAAAATAGACAAACAAATTCAAATAGAGTGGATAATAAAAGGACAAAAAAAAAAGAAGAAGAGAGAATCAAAAATATTTTACGATTTTTCCTACCTTGAGACTCTTGATTGTTCCCATTTCCAGTATCTTCATTAGGATCACAAGACGGATGTTGACCTTCTTGTATTAACTTCACATCCTTCACGTTAATTAACATTATTACGTATCAGTTTCCAAGTCCAGAAGCTAGTTATTTAGATCTTTGAGTGTCCACTTACAGCAGAGGCATCAGATATCTTAGACACATCTTCAAGTCCATCATTTGGTTCAGAAACTGCCAGTAAACCACCTCCAACTTCTTTGAGAGGGACCTCCGTTTTTGGAACTTCTACAACTTCATTGCGAGTGACCTGCGTCTCTGGAACTTCTGCAACTTCTTTGCGAGTGACCTCCATTTCTGGAACTCTCTCCTCTACGACTGATTCAATCCCCATTAAACCAAGGTCTTAGATATTCCCTCGGGAGCAAAATATGCAGGCTGCTTTTATAATTGAACTGATTGCTTTGCTAACACACCATTATTACTAGCAGAAACAATCGTCTGGTCATCAAATTGGAGAATGTCAATCAAAACAAAGTAGCCCTCGGGTTCTTGGGGAGCAAGAAAGAAAACTTGGGTGAAGTTCTTCATCATTTCAAGTGTCTCTTTTTGAGTGGAGTAGCCACAGACAACAACCAAGACAACACCATCTTGACAGTCTCGGGAAATGATACTGGTTACCTCCACCGAACCAGAACCTCCATTAAGATTCTCATCATCTATATTCTGCTCCAAGAATAGGAATCAATCAGCAAAAAGAGAGATTTTCACCAAATAGGATTTGAGTCAATCAAGGGAAAAAAGGTATGATTTTTACCGATAAGGTGTTTAAACGCATTACATCGTTTCTAGTCCGTCCAATCTTACTAGAATCTTGATAAAACGCACGGAGATGCTGCGGATAATATTCCAAGACGGTATAGTAATCTTTTGCAAATTCATCCCCAACCTACGTTTTTTGTTTCGTAAATGACTAAGAGGAAAATGAAGAAAACCTAATTGGATCAACAGTTGTGAATTACATACCTCTTCAGCAGGTAATCGTGAAGAGGATCCATCGGTGCAGAGATGAGCAATTTTCCCCACCCTTTTTAACCTAAGGTGCAGATTCCAAACGCGAAATGCATGGAATCGGACGAACAATAATCTAGTCGCGCCCAAAAGAATCCTATCCATTTCGCGAGAAGCAGTGCTTATTGAGAAAATC